>NC_069687.1:45886968-46197851 GCF_023699985.2 Odocoileus virginianus | reverse complement strand
AACACCACAGTTCAAAAGCATCAATTCTTCGGTGTTCAGCTCTCTTTATAGTCCAATTCTCACATCCATATATGACTACTGGAAAAACCATAGCTTTGACTAGATGGCAAAGTAATCTAATCTACTTTACTTTGGCAAAGTAATGTGTCTGCTTTTTAATATGCTGTCTAGGTTGGTCATAACTTCCCTTCCAAGGAGTAAGCGTCTTTGCAGCCCAGAAAAAGTCAGCCACTGTTTCCACATCTACTTGCCATAAAGTGATGGGACCAGATGCCATGATCTTAGTTTTCTGAATGTTGAACTTTAGGCCAATTTTTTCACTCTCCTCTTTCACTTTCATCAAGAGGCTCTTTAGTTCTTCACTTTCTGCCATAAGGGTGGTGTCATCTGCGTATCTGAGGTTATCGATATTTCTCCCGGCAATCTTTATTCCAGCTTGTGCTTCCTCCAGCCCAGTGTTTCTCTTGATGTACTCTGCATATAAGTTAAATAAGCAGGGTGACAATATACAGCCTTGATGTACTCCTTTTCCTATTTGGAACCAGTCTGTTGTTCCGTGTCCAGTTTGAACTGTTGCTTCCTGACCTGCATACAGGTTTCTCAAGAGGCAGGTCAGGTGGTCTGGTATTCCCACCTCTTTCAGAATTTTGCACAGTTTGTTGTGGTCCACACAGTCAAAGGCTTTGGCATAGTCAGTAAAGCAGAAATAGATGTTTTTCTGGAACTCTTGCTTTTTTGATGATCCCTCAGATGTTGGCAATTTGATCTCTGGTTCCTCTGCCTTTCCTAAAACCAGCTTGAACATCTGGAAGTTCACGGTTCACATATTGCTGAAGCCTGGCTTGAAGAATTTTGAGCATTACTTTACTAGTGTGTGAGATGAGTGCAGTTGTGTTTTAGTTTGAGCATTCTTTGGCATTGCCTTTCTTTGGGATTGGAATGCAAACTCACCTTTTCCAGTCCTGTGACCACTGCTGAGTTTTTCAAATTTGTTGGCATATTGAGTGCAGCACTTTCACAGTGTCATCTTTCAGGATTTGAAATAGCTCGACTGGAATTCCATCATCTCCGCTAGCTTTAGCAAAGCTCTTACTGCTGAGCAGTAGTCATGGTGTGTGTGTGTGTGTGTATTTACTGCATCTTCTTTATCCATTCATCTATTGGTGGGCACGTTGTTTCAGTAATAATGCTGCAGTGAATGTGGTGCAGATAACTTTTCGAGATTGTGATTTGGTTTCTTTTGGAAACAACCAGAAGTGGAATTGTTGGATCATATGGTAGTTCTAATTTTAATTTTTTGAGGAACAGCCAGACTGTTTTCCATAGTGACTGCCTGGATTTACATTCTCACAAACTGTGCACAAGGGTTTGCCTTTCTCTACATCCTCACCAACACTTGTTTTTGGTTGTCTTTTTTATAATAGCCATTCTGACAGGTGCAAGGATATCTCATTGTGGTTTTGATTTGTATTTCCCTGATTATTTAGTGATGTTAGCATCTTTGCATGTACCTGTTAGCTATTTAGATAACTTCTTTGGAAAATTGTTCAGATCTTTATCCCATTTTAAAATTCAGATTGTTTTTCTGCTATGATTTGTATGAGTTGGAGAATTCCATGGACTATAGAGACCACGGGATCACAAAGAGTGGGACATGACTGAGCGACTTTCACTTCACTTTATGTATTTTGGACAGTACCCCCTTATCAGATTTGTGGTTGGCAGATCTTTTTTCCCACTCAGAAGCTTGCCTTTTCATTTTGCTGATGGTTTTCTTTGCTGTACAGAAACTTTTTAGTTTGATGTAGTTGCACTTATTTTTTATTTTTGCTTTTGTTGCCTTTTCTTTTTGATGTCAAATCCAAAAAATCATTGGTAAGAATGAGCTTACTGCCTGTGTTTCCTTTGAGGAGTTTTATGATTTCAGGTCTTATACTCAAGTCTTTAATCTATTTTGAGTTAATTTTTGTGTATACTGTAAATTGGTATTCTAGTTTCATTCTTTTTCATGTGGCTGTCTAGTTTTCCCAACATCGTTTATAGAAGATACTTTCTCTATTGTGTATTATTCTCTCCTTTCTTGTAAATTTATTGTTGTAAATTTGTTTATGTGCATGGCTTTATTTCTGGGCTATTATGTTCTGTTGATCTGTGTGTCTTTTTATGTCAATGTCATTCTGTTTTAATTACTATAGCTTTGTAATATTTGATAGCAGGCAGCGTGCTGCATCTTGCTTTGTTGTTTTTCAATGCTGCTTTGGTCATTTGGGATTTTTTTGTGGTTCTGTACAAGTTTAAGAATTGTTCTGTTTCTGTGAAAAATGACATTGGGAAGTTGATTGCATTGATAGGGATTGCCATGAATCTGTAGATTGCTTTGGGTGATATGGGCATTTTAACAATATTAATACTTCTAATCCATGAGCATGAAATATCTTTCCATCTATTTGTGTTTTCTTCGGTTTATTTCTTTAATGTCTTGTAGTTTTCACTGTCTAGGTCTTTCGCCTCCTTGGTTAAATTTATTCCTAAGTATTTTATTTTTTTTTCATGCATTTGTAAATGTGGTTGTTTTTTGTCTTTCTCCTAGTTCTTTATTAGTGTATAGAGATGCAACAGATTTTTGCATGTTGAAATTGTTCCCCACAAGTTTACTGAATTTGTTAGTTTAACAGTTTTTTGGTGGAGTCTTTAGAGTTTCTTATATTTTGTATATTCAGTTTCTTTTATTTATTGAAGATATATTTTAGAGTCTCACCTTGTTAGTTCGTGTAAGTATACTTCATTCTTCTGTCTGTTTCTAAGGTTTCACTTTCAGGTTTAATATTTACAGTAATTTTCTGGTAGGTACAATTTATAGAGTTTAAAAAGTTCTATTTTTGGTTTGTCAAGAATTTTTGTCTTAAGTTTTAAATGAATGGTGACTATCAAATACTTTTCTTTGCTATTTATTAAGATGATCACATAATTTTTCCTCTGTTCTCCCATTAATGTAGTAAATTATAATATTGTTGTTGTTTAGTCAGTCAGTCGTGTCCAATTCTTTGCAATCTATGGACTGTAGCCCTCCAGATTCCTCTGTCCATGGGATTTCCCAGGCAAGAATACTGGAGTATTACATTTGGGCTTACATTTCCTTCTCCAGGGATCTTTCCCACCCAGGGATCAAACTCAGATCTCCTGCATTACAGGCAGATTCTTTACTGCTGTGCCACCGGGAAGCCACATTGTCAAATGTTGCACCGTCCTTGGATTCCTGAGATGACACTACTCAGTTGTGAATGACACTTTTGTCACACCCTATCATTTAAAAACTTTATTCATCTAGATGTTTTTGGCTGTGCTGGGTCTTTATTGCTGCACGCAGGCTTTCTCTGGTTGCAGTGAGCAGGGCTACCCTTCCTTGTAGTATGCAGGCTTCTCGTTGGGTGGCGTCCCTCATGGCGCACAGGTTCTCGGCGCTGGGCTTCAGCAGTTGCAGCCTGTGGGCTCAGCGGTTGTGGCTTCCAGGTTCAGGGGCAGGCTGCGTAGTTGTGGTGCCTGGGCTCAGCTGCTCCGCAGCATGTGGAATCTTTCCTAACCAGGAGTCAAATGCACATTGGCGGGTGGGTTCTTTTTTCAGTTTCATGGCTTGTTTGTAGTTTTATTTCAGATTTTGGTGTTTGGCTTATGCTGACCTCCTGCAATGAGCTCAGAAGTGTTGCTTTCTCCTCTACTTTCTACCAAAAAAAAAAAAAAAATTAACTATAAGATTGGTGTTATTCATTTGTTGAATGTTAATGGAATTCAGCACTGAAACCATGGGCTTCTAGTTATCTTTGATAATGAATTGAATTTCTTTTAAAGATTGTAGGGCTATTCAGAATTTCTCTTTCATCTTGTCTTAAGTTTGATAAGTTATATTTTTCATGGAATTTGTTCATTTCATCTAAGTCATCAAATTTGGTAGTATAAAGTTGTCCATAAGTATCTTACTGTCTTTTTAATGTCTATATGATCTGTAGTGATACATTCATTCATGATTTTGGTGATTTGTGTTTATTTTTCCTTCATCATTGTAACTGGAAGTTTATGGATCTTTTAAAAGAAACAGCTTCTGATTTTATTAATTTTCTCTGTTTGTCTATTTTCTGTTTTGCTCATTTTATTGTTTCATATATCCTACTCACTTTGGGTTTATTTTGCCCTTCTTTTTCCAGCTTCTTGAGGTAGAACTTTAGCATCAGTGGTTTTAGACCTTTTTTCTTTTCTAGTATATGCATCTAAAGTTAAAAATTTCCTTCCAAGCATTATGTTAGCTGAGTCCTGGGAATTTTGATATATTTTATTTTCATTAGCATTCAGTATAAAATATTTTAAAAATTTCCCTTGTGATTTCTTTTTTGATTCATGATTTAGAAGTGTTTCTAATTTCTAAATATTTGGAATTTCCCTAGATATGTTACTGTAACTGGTTCTTAATTTTTTTTGTCATTGGAGTATCAGTATGTTTTCAGTTCTTTTAAATTTGTTAACTTGTCTTATGTCCTAGGATATGCTCTCTCTTGGTGAACATACCAAATGTGGTTGAAAAGACTATATACTTTATAGCTGTTTGGTTTAAAATTCTATATATATCAGTTAGGTCATAGTGGCTGGTAGTGTCCTTTAGATCATCTGTGTCTTTAATGATTTACATAAAATTTTAAATACAGATAAATGAGAAACAACAGGCTGCCAGACAATTTTCTAATATATAATATATGACAATCAAAAGATTAGTATTGGTAGGCATGGCGATGTACTGTTGTCCAAAATTGCCCTCTTCTCTCTGATTCTTTACCCCTGCTTCCTATTGTTTTCAGTCTCTTGAAATACTCTACCCAATTAAAAATATGTGTGCTGTATTTTTTTCATTTAAAGCCCATTTATGCTGTTAATCACAAAAATACCATGTAGGGAAGATAAAGTTTATTATCAATGTCCTAAAAATCCACAAATAGTGCATGTGTCCCTAAATGGATTTTAACTTCAAGAATTAGTTCAGAATGAAATTCCAACAGATAATCTATTGAGCACCTACTGCAAGTGAGGGTGTAATGTAGGAGACAGATACTAAACACATAAATAATATCAGACAGTGATGAGTGCCCTGGAGAAAATGAGGTAGAGTCCTGAGAAGAGAGTGGGATGGATAACTTCGTCTGTGTCATCTGTTTCCTCATGGGACTTCACTTTCTTTATAAAGGTCACTTGGGGGTGGGAATTGGTGTAACAACATTGGATAGGGTAGTGGCATGTATGACTGAGACCTAAATGACAAGAAGGTACAAACCTTGGGAAGATCTGTGGGGAGAGTCTCTGGATAGGAAATGCAGAGGCAGTGAGGTGGGCAGGAGCGCGCTATGTTCAAGCAAGTCAAAGAGGGCCGTGTGGCTGGGACGTGATGGTAAGGGAGAAGGGAAAGATGCTGTCAGGGGAGGGGCCAAATCCCATGGGGCCTTGCAAGTTCAGGGGAGGATTTGAGATTCTTAGTTAGTGGGAAGTCTTTGGAGGGTTATGAGCAGAGAAGTAATAGGATCTGATTCTTGTTTTTAAAAGACCAGTTTGCGTGTTTTATGGATAATAGGTAGGCTGTCATCATACTTGGAAGTTTAATTAGAAGGCTAATATAATAGTTCAGGTTAGAGATAATGACAGTTTAGACTAAGTAGTAGCTATGGAGATGGAGAGAGTGAATGGATTAGGACTATATTTTGGAGGAGCTGACGGGACTTGCTGATGAATGGATGTGGGAGGGTGAAGTTAAAATACCTGTGAGAAATGTCAAGTAACTAGTTGAATATCCACACCTGGAGCTATAACCAGAGATAAAATTAAGAGTCTTTAGCCAGAAGACTTGAAGAAGAGATGGCAAAGAATGTAGATAGAGCAGCAACCATGAGTTTTGCAAGATACAGGTCCATGATGACTTGATCAAAAGCAGTTTTGGTGAAAAGTTCAAGTGTGTTGAGAAAATGTGAGGTGAAGTAGGAAAAATGAATATACACAACTCTTTCAGTAAATTTTAGGAAAAGAGAGGCAGGGAAATAGGGCCAAAGGTGAAGAGAACTTTTGTAAATGAAAGATCCAATAGTGTATTTGTGTGCTGATGAGAATGATCCAACAGAAAGAAAGAAATTGATAGAGATGTATGACTAATTTCCAGAATAAAGTTCTTGAGAAGGTAGGAGCTGATTCAGAGCATAAGTAGAGAGGTCCTCTGACAGGAGCATGGATGTATCTTCATCCAAAGTAAGACGGAAGGCAGAGATTATGGTCTCAGTGGAAGGTGTGTTAGAGGATTTGGTTGGAGAAAGTTGAGGGCTAAATTGTGACTGTTTCTAGTTTCTCATTGACCTATGAGGCAAGATCTTCAATGAGAATAGTTATAGGGGAATATTGGAATTTTGAAATGAGAAGATAAGATTTAAAATAGCCCAGAATTAGAAAGCCAATTTTATAGGGAAATGCAGGAGGGAATTACTGAACCATTTTAAATAAACCCACCAATGTTTTTCTGCTCTTGGACAAGAAAAGAGGGGTTCTCTTCCTACCTTCAGAGGGAGTTAAAGTTACTCTGTCTGTAGTAAGTGATGAAAAGATTGAGTTTATGTTGACAAACTAGCAGATAGTCAAACATTTTATGAATTCCTGGCAGTTTATCCACTTAATATTTTTTATGGTCAGGATCAGTAAATAACTTAGAGCTTTGACTTTATCCAAGAAAGAACTGTTTTTCAAACTGTTGGAAGACAAGCTCATTTTGCATGAGTCATTATTTCACAGTTCTTTGCTGTAAGAGAGTTAATGTTTGAAGTTGGTGGATATTCTGGAGCCTGCTTGAATAGCTACATCATCTAGTGTGGGTAACATAACTGGCAAATATTTATTTACTAGTAACTGTGTGCCTACATTCAGTATTATGGTCTAGTTGGAAAAACATAATTATAAATATTAAATAATAGTTACCACAGAATTTGAGCATGAGTTACTGGAGTTAAGGTGTGCTTCAAAGAGTAGATAGGAGAGAGGTAGAAAGGAAGGGACAGCATAAACCAGCAGTTCTCCAAGTTCTGCCTAGTGACACTGGGGGTCTCTATGACCATTTTAGAGATCTGCAAGGTCAAAACTATATTCATAAGAGTACCAAGAGGTTATTTGTCTTTATTCTCATTCTCCCACAAGGGTACCGTGGAGTTTTCTAGGGGTCACATGATACATGGTAAAACAGATTGAATGCAGAAGTAGGTATGAGTATCCAGCCATCTATTATTAAGCCAGAAATAAAATAGATTTGCAAAAATATTAAAATGCCATTCTTTTCACTATGTGGGGGGATTTAGCTATTTTTCATAAAGATATGTTATCCATATTAACATATAATAGATTTTTAATTGTTATTTTTAATGAGTAAAGTTTATCAGTTTTAATATGATACACTAAATATCGATAGATATAACTCACATAAACAAAAGCTCCTTGGGGATTCTCAGTAAAATTTAAAGGGTGATGGGGTCTGGAGACAAAAATGTTCGAGAATTGAGTGTTAGAGCCACATATTATAATGCAAATTTTTAAAAGGAAAGTTGTGACAAGGCGTTTTATTAACTTCAGATATTGAAGTTAATGTCAGTTCTGTGAATTACAGTAGTATATTGCATATTGATAAAATTAGGCACAAAGTATTTTGAAGTCATTTTGTGCTTTAGGATCTAAGATACTGTGTGAAATAATTATCATGAAGGTGGTTTTCCCAGGGCGAGGCCTATCCAGATGTGTTGACCCCTGCAACTTCCCCAAATGGGGAAAACTCGGCTGGATAATTTGTAGTAGTGGAGGACTGTGTTCATACTTTCCCTTGGAAAAAAGAAAGTAAAAGTAAAAGAAAAGAAAATACTGCATAAAAAGGAGAAAAAAATGCTTTCTGTTAGTCTGTGAATTAGTAAAACTCACCTCTTTCTCCAGGCTTCCCAGGTGGCACTAGTGGTAAAGAACCCGTCTGCCAGTGTAGGTAGCCGGAAGAGAATCGGGTTTAAACCCTGGCTCGGGAAGATGCCCTGGAGAAGGGCATGGCAACACACTCCGTTATTCTTGCCCCGAAAATCCCATAGACAGAGGAGCCTGGCAGGCTGCAGCCTGTAGGGTCGCAGAGAGTTGGGTACAACCAAGCATGCTTGCACATTGAGCATGCATGCGCAACATGCTCTTTCCCACCACTTTGCTGCCATCTAGTTTGAGAACCATTGGCATGAGCAAAAGTGCAGACGTGGGAATGAATACTGTGTAAAATAAAATACTACTCAGTAAAATTTTGCATTAGAAATAGTAGGAAATGAAATAGGCAGAGTAAGCTCAGACCATCATGAAATCTTGAGATAGGCAGTAGGTCATCGTTGAAGGTTCTTAAGCAGAGCACTAGCATGTGGGAATAGTTTGAGAAGCTCAGAGGAACAGTGGTTGGCAGCGTGGGTGAGAGTCAGCCTAGAGCAGGGTGGTCTTGAGAACAGGAAGCCAGGAAAGAAGGCATCAAGTGTCTTTTTTAAAGCCTTTCTTTGGTTCTAAAGTTAACTCTTGTCTCAAGGGGACAGCAGAATAGTATTGTCCTCTGAGAAAATGGATAAACACTGAATTTAAGGTTTTGATTGGAAAAATGGAATTGTCAGTGAATTGCCTTGAGTTTTTTCAATTTTCTAAAAGGAGCAGTGAGATTTATTCTTGAGAAAGAAGTGGTGTAAAGTCTGATTTCCAGTTGCTTGTCAGTCGGTATACTGCTGAGACCAGCCTTCCACTAAAGAAAGCGTGTACTCTGCTGCCCTCTTCTGGATGTTGTCAGTTCAGTTCCGGACGGTCGCTCAGTCATGTCCGACTTTGTGATGTGTAATTCCCTAAATAATTCTACCGGTGGTCCGTTAGTGAAGGCTGAATTCCCACTGAAATACAGGAAGCCCGTTACAGGGGTAAAAAGGGAATAAAGGTAAAATGCAACGATAAATGCAACCAAGTTGAAGAATATACAAACAAATATTTCCCCCCATTTTTTATTTTGAAAATTTCTAACCTTTAGAAAAGTGCAGGGAACAAACATGTGTCTTTTATGTAGGTTCATCAGGTAACATTTTGTAACAATTCCTCTCTCTCTCTCTACACACACACACACACATACACACACACAACATATGCCCGTGCACTCATATCAGAATGACATTTAAAGTGAACAGTAATTCACTATCATGAATATAGATCCTATTTAAAATTTTCACATTTCAAAAATACCTTTTACAGCTGTTTGTTCTTTTATTATTTGCTTTTAAAATTGGGTCAGAGTTAATCTAGTCTAATTTAATCTATCCCTATCTTTGTTTTTCATGACATAAAACTTTTATGAGTACCGAAATTGAATCAGCAATTTTAAAACTCCCAACAAACAAAAGTCCGGGGCTGGATGGCTTCACTGGTGAATTCTATCAAAAATTTAGAGAAGAGTTAACACCTATCCTTCTGACACTATTCTAAAAAATTGTAGAGAAAGGAACATTTTTAACTCATTCTGTGAGGACACCATGTCCCTGATACCAAAACCAGACAAAATATCACAAAAAAGAAAACTACAGGCCAGTATTACTGATGACATAAATGCAGAAATCCTCAATAAAATCATTGTCAAACCAAATCCAACAATACGTTAAAAGGATCATACACCATAATCAAATGGGACTTATCCCAGGGATGCAAGGATTTTTCAGTATCCATAAGTCAGTCAATGTGATATATCACATTAACAATTTGAGGAATAAAAATCATATGATCATCTCAATAGATGAAGTTTTTGATAAAATTCAGCATCCATTTATGATAAAAACACTCTCCAGAAAGTGGGCATAGAGGGAACATACGTCAACATAATAAAGGCCATATATGACACACCCACAAATAACATTATATTCAGTGGTGAAAATCTGAAAGCATTTTCTCTAAGATTAGGAACAAGACAGGAATGCCCACTCTTGCCACTTTTGTACCACCTGCAGCAGTCAGAGAGTAAAATCAAACAACATCAACCCAAATTGGAAAAGAAGCAAAACTGTCACTGTTCTCAGATGACATGATATTCTTCATAGAAAATCCTAAAGATGCTACTCGAAAACTACTAGAGCTCATATTGATGAATGTGGTAAAGCTGAAGGATACAAAGTCAATATACAGAAATCTGTTACTTTTCTACACACTAACAGTGAAATGTCAGAAAGGAAAATTAAGAAAAACAATGTCATTTACCATTGCATCAAAAAGAAAATACCTAGGGATGAAGCTACCTACAGAAGTACAGGACCCATATTGGAAAACTATAAGACAGTGAGGAAAGAAGTTGAAGACAACACAAACATACGAACATATGATATATCTATACCATATTCTTGGATTGAAAGAATTAATATTGTTCAAATGACCATATTACCCAAGGCAATCTGTAGATTCAGTGCAATCCCTAGCAGAATACTAATGGCATTTTCCACAAAACTAGAACAAGTAATTAACAAATTTGTATGGAAACACAGAAGACCCTCAATAGCCAAAACGATCTTGAGAAAGAATAATGAAGCTGGAGGAATCACACTTCCTGATTTCAGACTATAACATAAATTACTACAAAGGTATAGTAATGAATACTGGCACAAAAACAGGCAGGTAGATGAATGGAACAGAATGGAGAGCCCAGAGGTAAATCCATGCCCTTACATTTAATCTACAACAAAGGAGGTAAGAATATACAATGGAGAAAAGACAGTCTCTTCAGTAAGTATGCTGGGAAAACTGGACAGCTACACATAAAAGAACAAAGTAACATTCTCTAATACCATATACAAAAATAAACCCCAAATGGACTGAAAACCTAAATGTAAGACCATTTCTTAAAGGGAAAAACAGAGGTAGAATACTGTAACATAAATCATAGTATTATCTTTTTGGATCCATCTCTAGAGTAATGGGATTAAAAACAAAAGTAAATGATTAGGACCTAATTAAACTCAAAAGCTTTTGCACAGCAAAGAGAAACCATACACAAAGTGAAAAGACAGCCTATAGAATGGGGGGAAATATTGGCAAACAATGTGACTGACAAGGAATTAATTTCCAAAAATAAATAAATAGCTCATACAGCTTAATACAGAAAAACAAAAAAAAAACAGCTCAATCAAAACATAGGCAGAAGACATAAATAAGCATTTCTCCAAAGAAGACATATAGATAGCCTGACACATGTAAAGATACTCAATATTACTAATTATTAGGGAAATGCAAATCAAAACTATGAAGAAGTATCACCTCACACCAGTCAGATTGAGCATAATCAAAAAGTCTACAAGTAATAAATGCTAGAGAGGATGCAGAGATAAAGGAACCCTCCTACCCTGTTGGTGGGAACTGTATCAATAAATTGCTTCAGTCAGAATGGAGAACAGGCACTTTTCAAACTGCTGCATTTACACTGGTCTCCAGGGCGAATGAGTCTGCATGTGAGCCCTTTAAGAGAGAGATCTCAGTTCTCTACAGTCAGAACCTTCTGGGAGTTCATCTGTTCCACTACAGGTCCCAAGGCTTGCGGGATCCAATGTGGGGCATAAACATTTTGACATCCCTCCTGATCGTGGATCACTGCTCCACTGTTGGGGTTTTAGTAAGTCCACTCCTTGCCTCTCCAGCTTGTCCCAGGGTGGCCCTTCTGTCATTTGTCATGAAGGCACTGGTCAGCGAGTTTTCAGGTCTTTTCTAGAGGGAAATGTTCTGAATGTTGATTTGGTGTAGGAGGAGATGAGTTCAAGATCTTCCCACGCCACCATCTTGGACCACAATCTGGCCTGTACTTTTCTTTTTTCTCCTTATCTTACTTATCTGACTTTGGTGTCAGGGTAATGCTGGGCTCATAAAATGAGCTTAGGAGGTTCCCTCCTCCTTAGTTTTTAAGAAGAGTTTGAAAAGGATTGGCATTAATTCCTTTAATGTTTGATAGAACTCCCCAGCAAGACCATCTGGGCCCAGGCTTTTCTTTGTTGAGAGGCTTTGGGGTACCAGTTCAGTCTCCTTACTTGTTATTGGTCTGTTTAGATTTTCTGTTGATAGGGATATTATCTTCTATTGATTTGACATCCCTCTCCCCTCATAGTTTCTTTTTTGTAAATATTTACTTATTTATCTGGCTGTTCCAGGCTTTAGCTGTGGCGTGGGATCTTTCATCTTCCGTGTGGCTTGTGGGATCCTTCAGTTGCAGCATGCAGGATTTTTTTTTCTTAGTCGCAGCATGCAGGATCTAGTTCCCTGACCAGGGAGCTTGGAGTCTTATCCACTGGGACCACCAGGGAAGTCCCTCCCCCTCACACTTTCTTATCTAGATACTGCAGTTGTCTTCTGACGTTCTCTCTGCCTCTTCTTCAGCCAGCCCCACTTGCTTCTTTCTTCAAGATACTGCTAGAATGATCTTTTAAAAAATACATATATGGCCATGCTACTCCCTGCCAAAGGTTTTCCAATATTTCTCCATTCCTTATTATTTCCCCTCCTTTTCTTTCTTTCCCTTTCATCCTAGTTACAGCCCTCATCCTCTGAGTGATGTCTGCATAGATGTTGGGAGAGCTCATTAAGCAAATTGATTTTAAGGGAAAAATAGCACTTAGTCATCTCAAAAATAAACTTTAATACAAATTTCAGCATTGTGGGAAAATAACTCTGGGTCATGAATCTTACACTATTGGTTTAGCCTCACTGTATTTCAACATGAGGCAAAGCTGAAGTGAGGCCTGTGGGGTAGGGCTCATAGTGATACCAGGTTGATGCAGAGTGATGGGGTTGGCTTCAGTTATGGGTGAAGTTCTTTAGTCACATGGGCTTAGCTGCACCACTGGGATGGTATATGTGAATGCTGCATATGCATAGTGGGCTTCTCTGGTGGCTGATGATAAACAATATGCCTGCAATGCGGGAGACCTGGGTTTGGTCCCTGGGTCGGGAAAATCCCCTGGAGAAGGGAACGGCAGTATTCTTGCCTGGAGAATCCCATGGACAGAGAAGCCTGGTGGGCTGCAGTCCATGGGGTTGCAAAGAGTTGGACATGACTGAGCGACTAACACTTTCATTTTCATGTATAGTTTGCTACATGGTAATTAGGCTTTAGTGGTAAGCACCTCACACTCGTGCATAAAATCAGACATTCGTTTTCTCCTCATAGGTTAGTTTTCTAGCATTTTTAATCAGCATCTCCACTTTCCCCTTATGTCATGTATCTCAGAAGACAAAAGTCCTGGATTTAGCTTCCCAAAGCTGAGATTTCACTGTCACTTTCTCCTTTTTTTATTTTACAAGCCTGGACCCAGCTCAGAAGTCAAAAGCAGCTGGTCATAGGCCAGATAAAGCATGTGAATTTTGTTTAGCCTACAGTTCCTTATAAAAATGTCAAATTAGCTTCCAGTGTGTAAACATCAAGAAATTGCATGTAACATCTAGATCCCTCCAGCCTCTTTTGAAAATTTACAGGTTTTGGCAATACTGGGCTTTTTTTCTTCAGTTCCAACATGGTAACCATGGGCCCCCTTGGACATGAATTTGGCCTGAACTCTCAGGTCAGCCAAAAGCTCTGTTAAGGGTATTCTAGCCCCACAGGCATTTGAGTCTGTGACTCTTGGGTCACTTCATTCACAAAACACATACTGTGCGTCCAATGTGCCTAGCACTGTACTGAGCTATTTATATAGGCTCTCTTCACAGCTGTTGGTTTCATCTTGTAGGTGCAGAAATGGAGGTTCAGAAGGTCAAACAGGAGTTTCATGACTGGCAAGTGGCAGAACCAGATTTGACCCAGGTAATGCTTCAGGCTCTGTGGTTACCATGTCCGTCATCATTCAGTTCAGTTCAGTTCAGTCGCTCAGTCATGTCTGACTCTTTGTGACCCCATCAACCACAGCACATCAGGCCTCCCTGTCCATCACCAACTCCGAGTCCACCCAAACCCATGTCCATCGAGTCGGTGATGCCATCTGTCCATCTCATCCTCCGTCATCCCGTTCTCCTCCTGCCCTCAATCTTTCCCAGCATCAGGATCTTTTCAAATGAGTCAGCTCTTCACATCAGATGGCCAAAGCCTTGGAGTTTCAGCTTCAACATCAGTCCTTCCAATGAACACTCAGGACTGATCTCCTTTAGGATGGACTGGTTGGATCTCCTTGCAGTCCAAGGGACTCTCAAGACTCTTCTCCAACACCACAGTTCAAAAGCATCAATTCTTTGGCACTCAGCTTTCTTTATAGCCCAACTCACATCCATACATGACCACTGGAAAAACCATAGACTTGACTAGATGGCAAAGTAATGTGTCTGCTTTTTAATATGCTGTCTAGGTTGGTCATAACTTTCCTTCCAAGGAGTAAGCATCTTTTAATTTCATGGCTGCAATCACCATCTGCAGTGATTTTGCAGCCCAGAAAAATAAAGTCAGCCACCATTTCCACTGTTTCCCCATCTATTTGCCATGAAGTGATGGGACCAGATGCCATGATCTTAGTTTTCTGAATGTTGAACTTTAGGCCAACTTTTTCACTCTCCTCTTTCACTTTCATCAAGAGGCTCTTTAGTTCTTCTTCACTTTCTGCCATAAGGGTGGTGTCATCTGCGTATCTGAGTTACTTATGTTTCTCCTGGCAATCTTGATTCCAGCTTGTGCTTCCTCCAGCCCAGCATTCCTCATGATGTACTCTGCATATAAGTTAAATAAGCAGGGTGACAATATACAGCCTTGAGGTACTCCTTTTCCTATTTGGAACCAGTCTGTTGTTCCGTGTCCAGTTCTAACTGTTGCTTCCTGACCTGCATACAGGTTTCTCAGTAGGCAGGTCAGGTGGTCTGGTATTCCCACCTCTTTCAGAATTTTGCACAGTTTGTTGTGGTCCACACAGTCAAAGGCTTTGGCATCGTCAGTAAAGCAGAAGTAGATGTTTTCCTGGAATTCTCTTGCTTTTTCAATGATACAGCGGATGTTGGCAATTTGATCTCTGATTCCTCTGCCTTTTCTAAAACCAGCTTGAACATCTGGAAGTTCATAGTTCACGTATTGCTGAAGCCTGGCTTGGAGAATTTTAAGCATTACTTTACTAGCGTGTGAGATGAGTGCAATTGTGTTTTAGTTTGAGCATTCTTTGGCATTGCCTTTCTTTGGGATTGGAATGCAAACTCACCTTTTCCAGTCCTGTGACCACTGCTGAGTTTTTCAAATTTATTGGCATGTTGAGTGCAGCACTTTCACAGCGTCATCTTTCAGGATTTGAAATAACTCAACTGGGATTTCATCACCTCCACTAGCTTTGTTTGTAGTGATGCTTCCTAAGGCCCATTTGACTTCACATTCCAAGATGTCTGGCTCTAGGTGAGTGATCACACCATTGTGATTATCTGGGTCGTGAAGATCTTTTTTGTACCGTTCTTCTGTGTATTCTTGCCACCTCTTCTTAATATCTTCTGCTTCTGTTAGGTCCATACCATTTCTGTCCTTCATTGAGCCCTTCTCTGCGTGAAATGTCCCCTTGGTATCTCTAATTCTCTTGAAGAGATCCCTAGTCTTTCCCATTCTGTTGCTTTCCTCGATTTCCCCGCACTGATCGCCGAGGAGCGCTCTCCTCCTCGCTGTCTGGGACTCCTCGCTCACACGGGCGCGTCTTTCCTGCTTTAAAAGGCCCAGCCTTTCCTTGCCTGTGGCAGTTCAACATGTGACTCCTGCTTATGGCAAAACCTAAAAATGACAAACCTAAAATTGTCACAACATGGAAATACGGCAGTTTACATACATTTCTGTTTGTCACTGTGTTCTCCATGGATTGCAGTGCTTCACACATTCTGTTTTATAACAAGTGAATCACTACTAGGTCAGTTCACAATTACATTCATTGGCATTTCCATATGGGCATGATACCCCAACATTTTTCTAGATTCCATGTAACCTGCAGATTTGGCCATTTTTAAAAACTTACTATCATTTAAATAGAACCAAGGAACAATAGAATTAATTCCTCTGAAACAGAAAGCTTTACTCAAAGTATTTTCCTGAAATGACTGGTCTGCCCTTCAGGAAAAATATTCAGAGCCTATTTAAAAGGTGTACATTTAAAACCAAGCCATTACAGAAAGTTTAAAATGAATGTGGAGACACAGGGTGGCTTCTAACTCAGTTTTTCAGTGACATTACCTGTCTTGCAGGGTGATCATGTGAAAACCGACTACTAAGCAGAAATACAAAGAATGAAAGTAGGAAACAACACACAATAAAAACAAGATACAATTGAAAACTAAAACCCTGGGGTCGGCCAAAATACACCTTGAATTGCAGAATGATTGAAATTGCCTTATCTCCTCACTTGTGAAACAGAACATAATCACTGTGTTGCAAAGTGTCCCTGACAAATAGTAGCTGGTGAATTAATCTTTATTCTCATTCCCAACAGTTTTAACATAGGAGGATGGTTTTTATGTTTTTCTATATCATGATTGAGTCATATGAACAGGATCAATTAAGTTTATCTGTTGCTGTCTGGGAACAGTAGATAGTATTTATATGCAAGTTTATGACATGTCAAACCACATAAGGAAGGTTTTTTTTAAAAAAGATGTAATTTTCAGTTAATTTAAGGAAAAATTTCTTAAAACGCTTTGTCAAAAAAGCATTTGATGTTGATAGTGGTGGAGGCTATGCAATATGTAGGATCAGGAAGTGTATGGGTAATCCATGAATCTTCTGCTCAGTTTTGTTGTAAACCTAAAACTACCCAGAAAAATATAGTTTACCTTGCCTTTAGGTTACTTTCCTTACGGGTTACATAGGTGGGTGGAGAACTTGAGTAAGTTAAGTCAATTTGTTGTTGCTTAGTTGCTGTGTTATGTCTGACTCTTTGTGACTCCATAGACTGCAGCAGACCAGGCTTCCCTGTCTTTTACTGTCTTTTGGAGTTTGCTCATATTCACATCCATTGAGTCGGTGATGTTATCTAACCATAGCGTAACTCAATATATTGAGACAAATGGAAGTCAGGTTTCTTAACTGTTCAGAAAAGGAGTTACAAATATGGAAAGAGGGAAGTCTTGAATGAATCTGGGTAGTGGTAGACTGAGGTTGCAAATTGGTATGAACTCATGGTTTTTGTGTATGTGTGTGTTTGTTTTGCATATGAATGCAAAAAACCATATATATTCTAGCTTTGTCTACCAAGAGGGCGTGGGAGCAGTGACACCCCAGAGCAATGAGCATATCTAGCACCGTTTTTTAATATCAAAGGAGTCAGGGTTTTTTGGAAAAATGCTGATCCCAGGGCTGAAGCAAACACCTTGGGTCTGAAAGTATAGAAGTGGTCAAAGAAAATGGGTGGCTTGTCAGTCCAGAGAGAAGCTAAGCTCTGAGAGGCTCCCAATGGCTAAATGTGACAATTTGAGCAAATAATGTGATGACTGTAATGAATTCTATCTCACTGACTAGGAATCCACGAAGCCATTTTGATATAAGTGGCTTGCCTGGTGGCTCAGCCAGTAAAGAATCTGCCTGCAAAGCAGACCTGGGATCAGTCGCTGGGTTGGGAAGATCCACTGGAGAAGGGATAGGCTATTACCCACTCCAGTATTCTTGCCTGGGAAATCCTATGGACAGAGGAGCTTGGTGGGCTACAGTCCATGAGGTCATAGAGAGTTGGACACGACTCACACACATCAACACGACTCACACACATCAACACGACTCACACATGCACACACGTGTGCACACGCACATAGCACAGCTGTGCAGGAACCAGAAATTCAGTGTTTGGCAACCAACCAAAGTATTAATTCGGGTAAGACAACTGAGAGCAGAGAGCTAAATTTGGATAAATAGCAACGTATTTATTTAGTCTCAAAGTATCATCTCTACAAAATAATATGAAGGTAGATATTAATTATAAAGGGCAAGAGTACTGTGGTGAAGCCTACCAGACCATCCAGTTTACGTCAACAGCAGGGAGACAAACTGACCTCGTGTGCCTCCTGATCTGACACCGAGAAGAACACGGCCTGCCTCCCCTGAGATATTCCTGTCACAGGTGCTCACTCTGAACCGAAGCCTGCGGAAGCACTGAGTGGAACCTGAACGACTTTTACAAAACAATAAATTAAGGCGTGAAAGTCAAGGAAGAAGGAATAGTTCTGGATTGACTGGGACTCAAGAAACATAACTAAGAACAAAGCTGATCTTGGTTTGGATCCTTTTGTTATAGAGGATATTACTAGACCGCTGGCAAAACCTGAGTGGGTGGGGCTTTTGAGAGTGAATGGTATATGGGAGTGCTTTGTGGCATTCTTAGGACTCTTTTTTTTAATAATGGAATTATTCCAAAATAAATAAAGGTAACAACCTTTGTTCAAAAACTTTTATTTACTATAAAGACAAAACACCAAAATAGGTACAAATACTATAAAATTGGTTCAATGGGGTAAAAATTTTAATTAAAATATCTTTGATATATTTAAAATAACAAAGAATACATTTAAGCCAAATTTTCTTAACCCAGAGATTCTTTTTTGTAACATTTGCTTACACAGTAAGGTGCTAATAGAAGTTAGCCCTTAAGCCCTGGAAGTCTTAGGAATCATAGTCATACAGCAAATATAATTTCATTGTGAAAGTGAACTTTGGTAGAAGAAAAATCTATAGGACACCTGAGGTAGTAGAAACTGGGATAAACAGCAGTAGACGTTATTTACAACTTGAGTACCAAATAACATTAAGAACACAAAAATAATTACACATTACAATTTTCAGTCCAGCTTTGATCCAAAGAAAATAAGAATATTACATCACATTTGCATTGAAAACAAAACAAAAAAACAAAACACCACAATTACCAGCAAGCTGAGGGAACTGCAAACAAACTCAAACAATGGATTTTGACATCTAGAGGCAGTTTGAGTTTGAAATGTGGTGGGCATGGTGGTCTACAAAGTAACACTGATTAGCTGAGGTTCCTCAGTTTATACAGTTTACGTCTCTGTCAGACACAGTATTAATCTGACCAATGATCTTCCAGTACATAAAATGGCAAGAGTGCATCCTTTAAAGCTTGCACATGAGACTTGGAAACAATCTTATTAGAACTGTGAAAATTCTAAAGTAGTCAAAAAAAAAAAAGGAAATACAACACATTTAGAGCTACCAAACTTCACATTTCAGTACTATTTTTAACTCTTCAAATATTGCCAATCTTCCAACCAAAGGAATGTAAAATTTCACTAAGAAACACATTCATTTATATAAAAAAAAAACTGCCCTGTAAACTTATCTTGTAACTTATTTTACTTCCAATTTGTGTTGTACATTTAAAATGTACTCTATATATAGCTTATTTAGTTTATCCTGAGTCTTTGAGAATAACCAATTCTATTTAACTCTGCAACAATTCAACTGGCTTCTGAAGAGTTAAAACTTAACATCTCAAAAAGCTGTATTAAATACTTAAATCAGTACTTGATTTAAAAAACTCACAGAAGAAGGGTAAAGGAGCTGCCATTTTCCTTCAGGATTCCATGCATCTGGATTCAGTTCAGATAAAAACCATTAGAGAACTGTGCAAAATCCAACGAATTAGTGCGTAAATGAAATTTCAATGTCACTTTTCTTTCTGAAAATATTTTCCAAGTTTGAAGCAAATTTATTGTTTGGAAACACTTGTTTGTAGTTGCATAATTAAATTAATTTTCCTTTAGGTATCTCTTGGCCAGGCCTACTGTAAAGAGATGATACATGGTGGAAGGAAAATAGCAGTTAACATTATCAGTGGTGATGATGAATGATGGATTATTACATATAGAGTAAGACCTAAATGGTGTGAAGTTTCCTATTAAAGAAACATAATTATAAAATTCAAATACATTTCAAGGTCATCTTGATCTTGGTTGTGAGCTGCATCACAGAGAACATTTGATTTTCACTTAATTTATATTTAACCTGCATGAGAAGAGCAGTGACTGACTCAATGAAGGTAGTATTTTATCATATTCCAATTTTAAAAACAAAGTTTTTAAATCTGTATTTTAAAAAACTCTTGCAACAGCAAGATATTTAATAAACTCTAGTTCACATCTAGTTCTACTTTTTTTGTGTGTGGATTGAAAAGGTCACCTTTCCCTGAATATTAAACAAAAATGAAGGTGAAATGAAAGTATAGAACCGTAATTTCCAAAAACGAAATGAATGGGCCAACAGTAAAATGCACAATGAACCACAATTGCCAGGCATATTTGAAAAAAAAAAAAAAAGTCAATTGTGGGTCATAAAGAAGTTGTCAACTTTTAAAAATATATTTATTTACTGCTACTTATAGCATATTCTGACCTAAAAGAGGCAGATACTGACTGTTATAGCCAGTGACAAAAAAAAAAAAAAAAACAGAACTGCAGAACCCCCTGCTTGTGATCACGATATGAAATGGAAGAATAATTGAAACATTAAAACAGATCCTGAGCCCCTCAGCTGCTAATATTGCTGAAAAAGTGCTCCAAAAAATTATGCTCTGTTAATTAGTCATGCAGACTTCACTGCTTTCCTGTTTACTAAGGGCCAGTTCTTTGAAAGGCACGGTTTACAGTTTCTGCACAAATTGTGGACTTTTGCATACTAAGCTTAGGTACAAATCATGATTTGTCAATCACATACTTAGGTAAGGGTTCCCCACTGATCTCATTCATAGCTGTTCAGTGGCATGAACGCCAGCAGATCATCAACGTGGTTCCCCACAAAAGTTCTTTTCTCTTGTTGAGCATCCTGTCTCTGTAACAGTTTATTTGTATAATTGGCTACCACGTAGTACGGAAGACTGGATGCTTCAGTAGCTCTCTCGATGGAGGTCTGTCCTGAGGTTGAAGTTCTAAACAACGAAGAGCCACATCTCGTAAACCAGGAGACAAATGTGAGGGAATTGATGGAGCAGTAGTTGCACTGGCAATCTGTAAGAGACAGCACTAGTGTTAAAGCGCTCCAGAACTAGAGCTTTTGATACAGAAGTACTCGTGCATATATCTCACAACCTGTGCATCCTACACAGAGGAATTAAAACAGAAGTGGGTGGACTTTTTCTTAACAAGGTGTCTATGGTAAAATTCATGAATTTGACCAAATAGTTTCTGATGAGATGGGAGTTGCAGTCCTCTTTATTGTCTCAAATGAACAAGGCCAAGGTGCATCAAAATCATTAGGCAGGTATTCACTCAAATCAATTCTGCTTTCCTCATATTTCCAAAATGGTTTGTCCTCTTTGCTTCATTGCACGTTTTTTGTTTCTTGTTTGTTTGTAGCACAGAGAGCTATGCAGAGTACACTAAACCTGGCCAGTCAATTGAGTACATCAGAAACACAACTGCACTGATTTTTTCCTCCCCAGGTGATTGAGGAAATTTTATAAGAACTGGGAGACCTGGAGGAGGTTACGACAGGTGAGAGGTGCTGGGGGTCAGCTCGGAGGACTTACACTAGCCACTTAGCAACAGAGGTGATTGTGGTTTAAGTGCTTTACTCAGGCCCAGAGGTAATTCTGTTTATCCTCATAAGGTGAAATGAATAATTCATGAAGTAGGTGTTATTATTACACCCATTTTATAAACAAGAAAACAGAGGGCAGACAGAATAATTTTCCAAAACACAGCTATTAAAGGATGGAACCAGGTCTGTACAACTCCAAAGCCCAAGCTTTTAAACAAGCACAGGTCTAACTCAAATGCTAAAAACTCAATCATTACATTACTCTCTGGTGGAAACAGAGAAAGTTAATTTGAGAGTTGTCAGAAAGGTAGAACAGCCTTAGCTTCTGCCTTAGGTATGAACTTTCTAAATACAGGAAATAGTAAATTAAAAAATTTGTGACAGTGCAATACATAAAGAGCTTCCAGTATTTTAATTTAAAAGCTTGATATGTGTGTGTGTGTGTTTATGTGTATATGTAGGTACATACTTCACCCAGAAGCAGTGATTCAGTATCTGCTAATTCAGTGTTCAAAGTGACTTTATAAAGCATGACAACTAACTGTTCATGCTGCCAACATTCGCTGCACCATATCAACTCCCAGATACACATACTTATTTCGAGGAAGACATGCTTTCATGTTAGATTGATAGTGAAGAAGAATCCATGAAAATTTGCCTGTTGCCAACTTTAGCAGAAAGAAGTCATTTTTATCTCATGATTACCTTAAATATCAAAGCAAGATGATTGGAGTGTTTTTCTGCATTCCAAGGTGGTTTAGCACAAGCCATTTCTATAATAGCACAGCCAACACTCCATACATCACAGCTCCTACCATACTGCTGACCTCTTAGGACCTAAAATAAAGCAGAGTTAAGTTGGAAATATGACTCACTAGAAAAAGAGAAAGCCATTCTTTATTTATGGGTTCTAGTTTTTCTACTTCAGAGCAAAATAGGGGTAGAAAGAGCAATTCCATAGACTATCTTTGATTTCATTAATAAGCTTAATTTCTCATGTGGCACAAGTATGTTTTAGAGAACTGTGAGCTTCTGAAGCAGAGTCATATCAGAATCTCAAAGCCGCCTCAGTACACTTTTAAACTCAAGAGGACAACTAGTAATCACTGTGTATGAACATGAAGAGCTCTGAACACAATGGAAGAGACCGAGTTCAGAACACATTTATTTTGTATGTACTTTAGGTTTGCCAGAAAGCAACTACTATAAATTATCCAATAATTCTTTGTTAGAAATAGGCTTTAATAGATTTGTTTAAAGGCTAAGGAAATGCAGGGATTAAGGGCCTGACAATCAAGGATATCAGCAAAACCTTAGTTTTAGGGCCGTGGACTTCCAATTAGTAAGCACACACAGGATAACACCGCAAAATTATTTGGTGTAACGCTGCCACACAGCTCCAAAATATTTTCTCTCATCACACTCAGAGTTGCTTCTCACCTCAGGTGCCATAAATGCAATTGTCCCCAGTAACTGTCCCTGAAACTCCCCTGCACCAGTTCCTTTTGACGCCAGCCTGGCTGCAGCTCCAAAATCAGCAATTCTCAGCCTCTGACCCGTGCTGTCAATGAGCAAATTGGCACCTGCCAACAGAAACAGCAAATAACCTTCTATGTTAAAAACAGCAGATTAAAAACTCAGTAAAATGCTACTAATGAAATAGGACAATGACAAAAGGAAGACCGCATGTCAGAGAAATCTACTCTCTTTCCCAATTCACTTCATTAGTAAAGGTACATAGTTCTCCACGATGTAAAATAAAATCCAAAGCCTCAGAGGGAAAATGGGGCAAAACATCAAGGCATGAGGAATAAAAGCAGAGATTTTGTGAAACTTTAGTGTTAAACTTTTAATGTAACGATTCCTAACAAAATCTTTCCTCAGAGTTCAATTTTTATTGTAGTTTACACTTTTAAGAAAAAGTTCTGTTTAAACATACTGACGTAGATAGACAAATTCAGACTTTATACTGTAATTTCATAATTATAGCTTAATAAAAAATAAATGTTATAAAAAGGCATTTATGTCAGAAAACCAAGATGCTTTTTTTTTTTTTTTTTTTTGCCATGCCACCCAGCTTACAAGATCTCGGTTCCCATCTATGGACCAAACCCAGGCCCCAGCAGTGAAAGCATGAAGTTCTAACCGCTGTACTGCCAGGGAATTCCCCAAAGTCGAGATTAATAAACCAAACTGCAACAGATTTGAGAGGCGCTTTCTTAAAAGAAGTTTATGATATCCCAGTTATTTTAAATAAAACCAAGAACAGAAACCTTTGGGGAAGCAGTGTATCATGAGACCAAGATGGAGGAATCAGAGACCTGTGTTTTGGACTTGGTTTGCCACCAATTAGCCGAAAGACTGTGTAAAAGTTACAGCTTAAGGAATGCAGGATATATTATCCTGAAAGTTCTTTTCACTTCTAGTAATTCTAGTGATTTACTTAGGAGAAATTTGAGTACTCAGGAAATATTTGGAGAAAAAAATCCCATAGTGAAACTCAAGTTAGAAACTATCAACAAAGGTCCAAGTTTTAAAATGACATTTGTTTTCTGCTTATTGGTAATAAGCAGACAGTAATGAAAAGAATTCTTACCTTTGACATCTCTGTGAATGATCTGGTTTTCATGGAGATATGAAAGGCCACGCAGTAACTGCTCAGTATAGTTAATAACTACTGACTCCTTGAAGGCTCCATATTTACTGAGCAAATGAGCCACAGATCCCCCTAAACATGTAATAATAATAATTAATAATAAATTTAAGCTAAAGTTAAATTGTTTATTATACTTTGATTATATAAGCTTGCAATTCATGAGCTCACATTCACATTTGAAATATTAAATTTATCATCTGCATCAGAAGTGAAAGTGATTTAAAAACTAACACATCCCAGTAATCTTAAAGTCTATCAATTAGGAGACATTTTCATGGAACCTGCATGAACTGGTTTTCTGGAAAGTCAAGATTTCAGAAACCTTTAAAAGTTAATAATTTTGGTTGGAGCTGTTTCTCTTATGTACAATTCACCTCTCTTTTTGACCAAGATACACAAAATGCCTTTCTTAAATACTTAAGTAAACAGTGAAATACTTAAGTAAAAAGAATGGGAGGAGCCAGAAGAACCCAGAATTAGGCTTCCTATCTCACCATTTACCATCTATGACCTGGGACAAGTCACAAACTCAGTAAGCCTCTTCTAGAAGTATTTATAGTCAACACATATACAACCATCAACCGCCTACAACCAACATCAAAGAATATAGTAAAGAACTGATTTGTAAATAGAAATAACACCCTTCAAACACAAAAGATCTAAGAAGTTAACCAAGCACTTAAGTTATTCATTACACCCCAAGTCATTTATTTTTACTGAATATTTTTTATTGTATTATGCTAGGTAATATAGAATAAAAGTCTGTTTGTTAAAGTAGATGACAAGGTTCAACTTTACACTTTAGTGCTAGTATAAGTTTTAAAAGCTGTATTGTAATTTTATTTTATAGTTATGTTATAAAGTATCTCATAAATCTATCCAATTAAAGATGGCCAACTAGACATATATGGATCTTGTCACAGAAGATTTGAACAATTATTCCTATAAAACAATGGCACACAATCATTTTAAAAGACACACTGTAAAAATTTTAAAGGTAGTGAATATTTTATTTATATTTAAATGAAAGACAAAATATTTACAGTTATACAACTGTACTATGTTAGGGCAATTTGCTTTTAGAAACCTATTTAATAAAATAAGTGTTCATTAAACTGTTTTTCCTAAATTTAATATCAAGCAGAAGTTAAATCTATGTATTCCTCTTTTCTGATTTAAAACATGGGCATACCTGCCATCCATTCAATGAAAAGGTTATAATTGCTCTTCTCACACGTAGCTCCCAACATCCTGATGATGTTTGGATGGTTCAGATGGCTCATCATTCGTATCTCTTCTCGTAATGCTTCTACTACTTCTTCTTGCTCAGAAGATGTATTTCTGACATATGTCACCTGTTTCAATAAACATTTATATAAAGTTCTGAATCCTGATGAGTTTTCATTTACAAGTTTCACTAACAATCTGATCTAAAATGGACAAACCCAAATTAGCTTATGTATCAATAGGAGATTGCATTTATTATGCTCATGGATGCATGTAGATACTTAAAAAAAAAAAAAAACCACCAAGTCAGTCTTCTCAGATAATAAGACTCTATCTTAAGCAGCAGTAAAATATCAAATTTGATAAAAGGCTGGAGTACAGCCACTCTTGCAAAACTGTCTGAAGACAGACTAAAAAATGAGAAAAGATCAACTGTAAGAACCAGCATGACTTGAACATGAAAACTTGATTGTTATCATATATTGATAAGCATGCTCATTATAAAGAGTAAACCACAGAAATCCCAAGGTGACACTGCACCAGTAACTTGGCTGAAGGGAGTATAAAACCATACCTCTAATAAATATAAAAAAGCACAAATAAGAAACACAACCTTTGTAAGGCCCATCTGGATACCGTATCTTATGGTAAGCATGCTTCAGCTTTCAAATAGACTCATGATGCTTTTGGTACCCTGGCAACTACTTTTGAAATTTAGGTTTCTGAAAACTTAAAAGAACTAAAATATTTACACATTGGGATATATCCTTTGTTTTTTTTTTACTCATTTTTATAATTTTAATCATTTATAAGCTCACTAGATATTTACCTGTTTAACAGCCATTAAGGTTCCAGTTCCCACATCTTGAGCCTGATAACAAGAAGAGAAGGCGCCAAGGCCTATCTGCTGACCTTTCAGCCATTCACTGTCTTCTCTGTAAGGCTGTTTTGCTTTGGTATGTCCTGGTAGAGTCTCTGGTGTCTACATAATAAATGAAAGCAATCTTTTTACTGTTAAGAGTATGAGTCTGTGAAATCAGCCTAGCAAAATATTACTCTTGTTTAGTCTGGCTTCCCAAATCACCTATAAACTTGACTTCTGAATGGACAGTGTTGGTAACCAATGTCAAATGGATAAGTGATTCACCATGGTAGAATCAACCAGAAGCGCCTCTGAAGTAGGCAACAAGTATTTCTGTTCAAGCAGTGACACAAAAATTGCTGTACAATTAATTCTATGTGAAAAATTTGCTTCTTATAGTTAACTCACATTAGAAGCCGTATTTCTGAACTAGATTTATTTTACTGTATGGTCCAAGGAAACTCTAACTGCTTAAAAGACTCCATACTTACATCTTGTTGAATAATGATGATATCTTCTCCATTTTCAACTTGTAGTTGAGGAACTATGGGGAGGGCATCCTGAGATGCTGACATTGCCATGGCAATCGCTAAAGCTTCTTCTTCTTCAGCTTCCATCTTTTCTTTGCACTTTTGATTATGATTCACATCATCTTTGTAGGTATCATCATTTTCATCTTTTTCAGGAGAGAGCACAGCAACTTCTGACTTAAAAGTTACTGTTGTGTCACTTGAAGGCATAGACGCTTCAAGAAGGTCCTCAATACTGGAGTTGAGCTCTGTATTGACGTCTAATCTGCATTTCTCTTCTACTGGGGTGAACACTGTCTCATCACTGGGTATAACAGCATTACTGCTATTGCTGCTACTGCCAAAGCTGTCATCACATTTGGAACTACTGTTCAAATCAAGTGTCATGCTATTTTTTGAGGCATCTCCCTGTTTACTTGTATTACTTGGGGTAGGTCGAGATGGCTTTGGCCTGTGTATATTACTGGAGGGCAGGGGTCTTGACTGAGTGAAGATTGGGGAGAGTTTATCTGAGTCTTTGTTTTCAGAACAGTTTCTCTGGAACTGTAGAGAAAACTTGCGCTGTGTTTGAGGAGATGCAGAAGGCATTTTGCAGGGAACAAACCCCTGAGGTCTCTGCTTAGAGATATCTGTCCCGGTGCCAGGTGGTACAGATGGGGCTGATGAAGAAGGGGTTGACAAGGCTGGGAACATTAACTGGGAGTGAGGAGATACAGGAGAGGCGTTCAGACACTGACTGTGGGGTCTGCCCTTTGTTTGAACCATTGGCTTTGGTTGCTCCATTGTTGTTGAGCTAGGAAGTCCTACTGAAATGCTGGCCAGTCGGTCAGAAATGTCCTCTGAACTGGCACTCAATTTTGTAGCACACAGCCCTTTTCCAGTTTTCTCTAAATGGTCCGTGCGTTCAAAGGAACTGTTGTCCATGGCTTCTGGATAGCTGTTAGGGGCAGATGCCTGCAAAAAGCGGTCATGTCGACCATCCAAAGTGTCTTCTATGCCCAGCTGAATGGCCTCAGCAATTTCCACCTCGTCTGCAATAGCCATCAAACGACGCCGCATCCTGGTAAAATGAGTGGAACTAGAAACATTCAGCATTTCTAACAGTTTTGAAAATACATGGGGTACTGCAGTAACCATTCTTGCAGAACTCAAATATATCCTTCGGGAGAGTTTACCAACCATTGAGTGGGAATTATCAATGGACTGCAAAGCAAAGGTCAGGAGGGACAGCAGCTTCTTATACCTGAAAGAAAAAGCACATTCAATTATGAAACAAGTTAAAATTACTGCAAACTGTATAGAAATAAAGAAAATGGTACTAATATACAGCTTTTGCATAAAAAAAAAATTGCTTCAGTATAAAACATCTATATGTTTTAAACAGCCTAGACTTTAGGTGTTTGTCAATCAAATATTAAAGTATTAGTAACCTATATGTGCTCTGTAGTTTCTGAGTCTTTCATTAATCTAAAATGTGTCCCTCTTGGATAGGTATGAGTCGGGGTGGGATGGGTTAGGTAAGAAGAGGAAAAGAAATACATCTTCAGAAGAAAAATTACCTGACTTCAACAGGCTCAGCTTGTGAAATATCAGTACTGACAATATGAGGGTAAAATTCAGCAGGAAATTCCAACAGCAGTCTATCTATGAGACAAAGCCGGCCCAGGAGTTCTTGCCAGTTGTTGGATTCAGTTTGGTTGCCAAGAATACAATTTAAGACATAATCAACACCACCAATACCAATGGATCCTACAAAAAGGAAAGCAAAAATAACTGAAAAATAGTGATATTAAAACCTAAAAACATGATCAAATTAAGTTTAATAAAAATATTCTGAATTATATTAATTTCAAGAATTTATCTTTCAGATTAATTTTTAATGTTAGCTGACAAAGTCAATTTATAAAATTACTTTAAAATCCTGCAACTGCTATATTAGAGATGAGATTAGGCTAAGGAAGATGATAAAATATGCTATATTAATTTTAAGTGAAAAGTTATTACCAGCTTTAAGTATTTCTCTGCCAACTGCCAACTCTCCTGCTTGGCCTTTGCACAATTCCAATAGCGTTGATATAGACAGCTGACTTGTGCGACTAAAAATGAAAGGAAGCAACATCAGACTTGAGTCTTAGATAAAATATATATTAAAACAAGAGTAGTAATGTAACGCCATGTGAAAAGGTGGGAAAAATGTTTTTGAGGACTGTCACTAAAACTGCATTACTGATGTCACCATAAGTCATAAAATTTACTATTAGGTCTAATTTCATAAATTTTACCTTATCCTCTATGTTAAACACAGAACCTTCACTACTGGTTCTTACACAGCAAGTATTAATTTAAATATCAAACCATATAAAAGTCTTATTTTCATTATCATATACTGTTAAAATAAGAAAGAAGATTCCGACATTTTGATTTCAGGATTTTCACTATGAACTGTTAAATTAAAAACAAAATCTTCCCATCTAAAACTTTATATTCTTTTTACATAGCCAGATTGACTTCTAGATATCATAAAATCTCTTTACCATATTTCTTATAATGTTCAGTCATTCAAGTGACCAGACAAACAACCCAACTTTAGAATTTCAGAGTGGACAACAAAAACAATTGCTATAAAAGCACTGAAATTCTCAGGGGAAAAAAAAACAAAACCCAAAACCTATGTACTATTAAGAAATGAAATTATTTTTCTAGGCATTTTACAAACACGTTAATTTTTCTCAGATATTTATAGTATTCTCTCTAAGCACAAGAAAACCTCTAATTCTTACAACATGCAGTCTTGTGCAGAGAGACAATGGAGGCAAAAGACAGACTTCAAGAGATGCCAAGTCAAAGTTAAGTGCTTAAATTCTGAGACCCTCTATAGACGATGTTGTGTGATTTAGGGAGGAAGACAGAGTTGGCCTGGAGGAGCTCCAAAAGGAGTTAACTGCAGGGGCAAACAAAGGGAGTCAATGCTCCTAACCGCCTGGGATCTGCTGGGACACAGAGAGATGAGAACTGCCGAATGTGTTGACTGTGGCTATGCTTTTATGTGTGAAAAATGGGTCTTTTCCTCCCACTTTACAGAAAGGGGAAAAGAAAGAGAAAGAACCAGTGGTCTAATAAAAGCATAGCTTGTCATATTCCTTATCACCATACCTCATTTCTCTACTTTGTATTTTTATACTTCCAATTAGGGCTATTCTGTCTTTTGCTGATTTTTAAGGATACTGCAGGGATACATAGAATTATTGTTATTTGACATAAACTGTCACAGAGTAAAATTCCATCATAAAGAAAATAATGAAATTTAAAAAAAATTTTTAGGTCCTGATAATACAAACAATGTGTAATAATTTTATTGGTTCCTATCCTGTGTAACTCATTCTCTAAAGTGAGATTATACCTCATATATCAGCTATTCTTATCAACTAGATTTCAGTTTTAAGAATATTACTTTAAAATAAAACAGAATCACAGTAATGTGGAGGTACATGCAATTTGTTATCCTGTTTTTTACCTGCCATTAGTTCTTCTTTCCAGTCCTTATGAGCTTTGAACGTTACATGTTAATTTCAAATCTCACAGTAGAAAACAATATTCAAGGCCTCATTTAATAAGCATGTATCCTTCACTCAGCAGGTGTGAGGATCCGTGCTAGGCTTTTAGGACAAGAGGGTTTGAATCAGTTCATTAAAAGGGCCTTACCTATTGACGTCTGCACACTTGACTAGGATGGTGTCTACAACTGGCCGGAGAAGTCTCTGCAGTTTGATTCTTTCTGCCAGACTATGGCAAGGAGTATATACTAGCATGGCTCTCAACGTTTTCTGGGGGAAAAAGACTGAAGGTCAGTTTAACTACACTTAAAAAGCATCAGAGTCAATTGCCTAATCTGAGACATTTTGAGAAATAAAATAATGATAGGAATAGATTATGACCCATAAATAAGAATCCATGAGTGGATACAAATAAAAAACTGAATAAATAAACAGGGAACTCTCAACTATTTTTGTAATTTTTAAATGTCTGAATTAATTTCAAAATAGTTATTTTAAAAAGAAAGTGAGAAAAGAAGCCAATCTGAAAGAGCCCCCAATGGCTAAAGCTGGAATAATTTGGGCAACAAAGTAAATGATGATAGTACTGACTTATAACCCAAAGAATAAAATAAATACCCATAAGTGTATGGTGACAGAAATAAAAAACTGAATAAATATATAAATGATAAAGATAGCTCTTCTTCATAAAAGAGTTACAATTAAATAATGCAGAAGGAATATGGGAAATAGAAGATCATCATTAGGACATCACAGTAATGACTGCTATAGGCAAGATTCACTAACAAATGCTAAACTCTGTGGCTAGAAACAGAGTATTTATATAGTCTCAAAGTATCTGCCCCAAGACACACACCAAGAGTGAATTGACAGCACCCAGTAGACATCACCTTAAGCAAGTGATGAAGGATGATGGCATCACCAACCATAAGACAGACTGAGGTGATGTACCCCCTGATACTGATGCAATGAGAAGGGCACGTCACCTCTGGTGTTCTTGTCAAAAATACATAATGTGATCATGAGAAAATACCAGATAAAACCAAACTGAGGGACATTCTTCAAAATAACTGGCCAATACACTTCAAAAGTGTCAAGGTCTACAAAAGACAAGGAAAGATTGAGGGACTGTCCTAGATGGGAAGAGATTAAGGGGGCATGATAACTAAATGACATGTGAGATTGTGGACTGAATCCTAGAAAAGAAAAAAAAGACATTAATGGAAAACCCGATGAAATCTGAGTAAAGTCTGTGGTTTAGCTGTGAAGGACACAGTTGGGACAACTGGGGATATTTGAATATGGACTTTATAGTACATAATAATATTGTTATTAATGTTAAATTTTCAGAGCTTGCTGACTGCATTGTGGTTATACAGAATAATGTGTCTGTTCTTAAGAGATACATGCTAGAGTATTGGAAGTGCAATGTCATGATGCCTACAAACAACTTTCAAATGGTTCAGCACACAATTATCTATGGGGAGAGAGGAGAAGGGAAAATGAAGGAGGGCAAGAGGAAGCAGAGAGCGGGAAAGGAAAGCTCTAGGGGCAGGAACCACATCTGCCCCCACGGTGTCTGGCACATAAGGAACTGTGGAGCAATCGGAATACAGGATCATTCAGAGCCCCTATACTCTAGGAGCTCACAAATGCACTGGGACACCATCTGAACTTGGTAATAAACAACTGGAAAGTAAGGTGGTATACCAAACAGTCAAGTACGTCTGAAGCTTTATGCTGGAAAACAGTAAGAAGAAAGAAGTAAAAAGCTGAGCCGAGAACATGGGTCTTTATTCTACAGCATGCTGGTCTTTATTCTATAGTATTCTGTAGGATACTGGGTCCCTCGAGATGCTAACATGAAAAACAGACCATGGTAAGATAAATGTGGGAGATAATGCATCTTATGCCATGATTAGATTCCTAATGTATATTAACTTATGAAGGTTCCTAGAAGCCTTTCAGTGAACAGACCCATTTAACCTCATGTGACTCTGTGCTTACCAATTTTAACTGAACACAGACTCTTTCTTCAGGGAACTTCTCATAACCCGTCCAGACTTCCACAGAATAAGCTTTAGGAAATGCTGATGAAGAAACAGAAACCTCTAAAGGTTTCTGAGCTGGGGAATAAAGCGGCATTTAAGGAATAATGATGGCCACTATATTCAACTTTGCTACAATGCACTAGACATTATGGTTAGAGGTTTCTATTTCAAACCTGAGAGATAAATATTTTCATTATTTTATAGGTGAGAAAGATAAAATTTAAGAGTCCTAAAGTTACACTGCCAGCACAGTGGAGAATGAGAATTTGAATCAAATTCTCTCTGATTTTGACCATACATCCAGATGGCCTAGGCTAGTCCTAGTTTAACTAGCAAATTATTCAAGTATCCCAGTTGGGATGATAAACTGGGAGTTCACTCCATTCGACTCCAAACTAATGTTCATAACCCTATGCCATAATGCTATTGAAAAAGACTTTACAGGCATAGTTGTCAGAGGATGGATTAGAAAAAGATTAAGGGTGTAAGTTTCCAGGTGGCGCTAGTGGTAAAGAACTAGCCTGCCAAAGCAGGAGACATAAGAGACTCTGGTTCCATCCCTGGGGTGGGAAGATCCCCTGGAGGAAGGCGCCGCAACCCACTCCAGTGTTCTTGCCTGGAATACCATGGACAGAGGAGCCTAGAGGGCTACAGTCCATTCGGTTGCAAAGAATCAGATAAGACTGAAGTGACTGAGCATGCATGGAAGAGTGGAAGCAGAGAGATGAATGAGTTTTCAAAAGATCAGGTAAGAATTATTCTAAAGCAGTGGTTCTGAACTGGGGGCAGTTTGAACCCTCAGGAGACATTCAGCAATGCTCGGAGACACTGCTGGTTTTGACTGAGGAGAGGAGACGGCTGCCACTGCTATGTAGTGGGTGAAGACCAGGAATGTTGCTAAACATCCTATGCTGCGTAAGATGCCTGTCTCAATGTCAGTAAGTGTGGAGGTTGAGAAACTCTGTTCTAAAGATGTAAATACTCATAATTTTAGCCTACAAAATTACAAACAGAACAGCCTCCTTGTCATTCTATCTCACCATGAAACACAGCTTCTAACAGATTAAGCTAGAAAAACAACTCAGTAATTTATGTCACAGAATCCTCTTTTGTGAAAAAGTTTCTGAATTTCCATACAATGTTTATTTAAAAATCAGCTCTTAATGTCTACTAATACCAAATTTTTTTAAAAAACCAAAGGTAACTTTGGTTACTTTGCTACCCCATAAAATATTTTTGATTTGGTCATGTATAAATAAGGTAAGGCAAATAAAGATATGAACAGCTAGCTATTGCTACTTTACAACAGCATATAAGAAAACTTAACCAGATTAAAATAAGTAAAATCCAAGTGAAGATGCTAAATGGAAAATTGCAATTTCCGGGTATTATAAAATAAAAACAAAATTTGGATTTTCCAAAATCAAATTATGTAGTTTTACTGAATCTTTAAAATGGTAACTGCAAGCTGTCAAGTAGGAAAAAAAAGAAAACAAACCAACAACCCAAAGCAAACCCGTAAAGGTAGAGTTAGAGAATAAAGCTACTTACTAAAGCAGCAACGTACACTTTGTAGACAGGGTCAGCACAGACCATTGACAAAACGTTGCAGCATGCCTCCACCACATCTCCTGAGATACTGGTCTGGGAAGACCCACTGGTGGCTCCAGCGCTTGGACTGCTTCCGCTGCTGCTCCCAGAATTTCCAGTGCTCTCCCCATTTGCCAAGAGCAGAGCCCCACTAACGTCATGGGAAAGACGTCTGAGAGCCATCTCTCTTACATTCCAGTTTCTAGAAAATAAGCAGCCAACGAGTTCCATTCCAAATACCTATAGTCAAACAGACAAAATGAATTCAATGTGAAGAAAAACTAAAGTGTTTTGCAAAGGAAAATTGGACATTTCTTAAATCTTCACCGTCCTATAAAATTTTCAAATGTGTCCATAAGGACATACTCACATTTAACTGGTCATTATCAAAAGTCCTTAACATTTATTTATTAGCTCAAGTAAAACTAAGAGTGAACACCATTAAGTAATCAGATAGATATATATGTATTTCTGTGCTACTGTACCTAACACAAAACAAACTAAACATATCTGTGAACAACCTCAAATTTGTATCTGTGTTAACACAGTTTGCAGAGAAAAAAACTGAAGCAAGATTTTAAAAGACAAATCAAGAAAGGTACAGGAGTAAGGTGTTCAGGAAGTAACAGAATTTCTCTTACTTGGTTAATTAGAAAAACACGTAATGGATAGAGTGGAAAAAATCAAAAGACTGAAAAACAACTGTGCTCAAATCAGCAAAGGATAATGAAAAATATGTATAATAAAGTATATGTCATGATAGTAACCATTACCTCTTCTGCAAAGCCAGAGAGTCCCTAAAGAGAGGGTGCATGGCCTTGACATTATGGACCAGTTAGCTAAAAGTAAACTTAATATCTAAGATAACATCATATGAAAAATTTCTAACTATTAGAGACTGAATAAACATGATTTGGGGGAAACAAATTATGACAGTTTTTGTGTATTCTGTTTTAGAGTGACAGTAAAGAAGACCAAATCAATTAGAATCTAGTGAATTTATTATATGCCTAGCACTGTTAAATGGGGCTTCCCTGATGTCTCCGATGGTAAAGAATCTGCCTGCAATGTGAGAGGCCTGGGTTCGATCCCTGGGTTGGGAAGACCCCCTGGAGGAGGGCATGGCAACCCACTCCAGTATTCTTGCCTGGAGAATCCCATGGATGGAGGAGCCTGGGGGACTGCAGTCCTTGGGGTTGCAAAGAGTCAGACACAACTAAGCGACTAAGCACAGCACTGTTAAACAGCATACCACTAGTCTTATGTCTTATATGACATTCCTCATAAAAAAACAAGAATATATAGCTTAGTCCAACCTACAGCTTAAGCAAAACAAACTAGACCACTGCCTTGAAAAAATGGCATCCAAGGCTCAGTATCAACTTGAGAGTTTTCTTGAGGAATCATGAAGGGGCAGGTGAGGGGCTATGTTAAATACCATTAATGAATTAAAAAGTATTTATTAAGTTTGTAAATTTTATTAGAATTCTATTGGGTTGTTAACATGCTAAGAGAAGAGAATTCAAAAGCTTCAGAACTATAATGGTCACAAAAAGAAAAAGGAGAGACATTCTACTGATGTATATATAAGTGCAATGAGTTAACCTCTGTCTGCTTACAAATTTAATAGAATTTACCAGATTGTCAAAAACACTTTATTTCACTATAATCTACTGGAAATATTGTCTGGTTTTGGATTATACATTTTAAAAAATAATAGACTAAGCAGATAACAAAGAAAACCATTAGAATTCAACCAACCAACTGAAATTTTGATTTACTAAGGATGAGAAAGCATTTAAGCAGAAGAGAAGGTAAAGGAATGGAAACTACTCTTACAAATAAAAAAGACTAATATATAAGGTAAATGCCACATATTTTTTCTTATTCATCCATTCAGCACGTATTAAGTACCTGACATATGCCATGAGAATACAAATTGGACAAACTGAGTTTAAATGGTAATAGGTAAGAAAAATAACAAATTATTGGCAGGAATGGGATTAAACACTGGAATAAGTTAGTATTAAATGGTTCTAGTGACTATCCTTAAATAGGATATTCACTTTTATGTCTCTTAGTTTAGAAAGATATTTCTGGAGGTGGGAGGTGAGACTGCAAAGAATTTTTAAAGTTTCAGCTCTATTATAAGTGGCAGAGTATTAATGTGATGTCTGTGTGCATGCTCAGTTGCTCAGTCGTGTCCAACTCTTTGTGACCCCATGGACTGTAGCCTGTCAGGCTCCTCTGTCCATGGGATTTCCCCAGGCAAGAGAGAATACTGGAGTGGGTTGCCACTTCCTTCTCCAAGGGATCATCTCCTCCCAGGGACTGAAGCCGCCTCTCCTACACTGGCAGGCAAATTCCTTACCAATGAGTCACCTGGGAAGCCCCTGCATAGTATTAACACCAAAGGTCAAATTAAAACTTTCAGTGGAATACAAGTCATGATGGAGGCACGCAAAAGTACTTTCTTAAATTGTAAACTGGGGAGACAACTACATTAACTAGCCTTAAACGGTTCTTTGAGAAAGAACTACTTGCCTGAATCCAAGGCTCAGCTAAATCTTTGTAAGAAGGAGGGATCTGCTGAGTCCCGTAATGAGTAAGGTTAAGATTGCTCTCCTGACTCCTCCGCTGGGATCCAGCCAAGGGGTGCTGCTGGGTGGTCTGCTGCTGTGTAGCTCGCAGGGGAGAAGGGGAATCCACAGGGCTGGACAACTCGTGGCTGAATGAAAAGTGAACAGAGGTTGCTAAGAAGAATTAACAGATTTAAAGGACACTGTGAAAGCATTTTTATTCTTTATTAAACATACCCAAATCATTAACACATAATTATTACCTGTAGAAATCGTGGGATCTCCACTTAGACCTACAAAGGGGACATATTAAAGGTTCTCTATTTCTTCTACATTCTTCTGCCCCTGAAAAATTATGAGGAAAAAAACTTACAAAAATGTTTAATATTTACTATTTATGTAATAATTATTCATAATGGCTAGTATAGGGTTTATATATGGAAGGAGCCTCAAAACTTATATAATGTTTACCTAAAAGCAGGAAAACACAGCATGCTAGATTATGCTGATGCTCATAATTTTTCCAAATGCTATTATATAACAAGTATCTTATATACTGTTTTCCAAAACATTCTGCCCACGTGATAATCTGGTCATGTCATGCAAACCTTGCTTTGATGTTACCCTCTCTGGAACGCCCTGCCCCTGCATTCTTCCATCCCTTTCCCTCCATGTGCACCCACGAGATCAGAACTGTTTCTAATTCCGTGCACGCCTTTCATTACCACGGGTGACGCTTTAATAACATTTCTTTGCTCACACAGCTCATCTCCGAACAGATCTAAACTCTTTTTTGTTGACAAGTTCACATAGGGCCTAAGTATACTTCGTCTCTCACCAGTCTCGCCAAAGGCCATGCTAAAATCCTAGCTAATACAGTTAGCGCGTAGAGTAACCGTGTTGACGAAGCACAGGGGGAAAAGTGCACGTACAAATCGACATGCAGTGGTGGTGCAGCTTGTTCCTGCAGCCATCTTCACACACTGTGAGACTTTCTTCATCAAGCATGCCCAACAAGCAAATGGGACACATCTGTTCCTCTTCATCTTTTATACTATAAGGAAGGGGACACAAAGGCATTAACTACAAAAGAATGTCAACAGAATTAAAGCCATATGCTAAAAACAATTTTGGCTTCTTCAGACTATGAAAAAATTAGAAATTCTTGTTTAGGAGCATCGTGTACATAAACTATTTGAGAAGTATTTCTGCTGTTGTTATAATTTACACTAATTTTGAATGTGGTTTAACCTTTCCTTGCTATGAATATAATTCAACAAATGAACTAAATCTCAAGAGATACATGTATCACCCAAATTTTGTTACTGCACCTTTTGAATAAATGAACTACCATAAGATCTATGTATAAATATACTACATGCCAACACTGTCAAGATTTCAATTATTGGAAGGACTGTGGAACTCATCTATTCCACATCCTTAAGTATGAAGGCCCATCTTGGATACTTTTGGTGAGTATATAATCTGGTCCAACTTTCCTAGAAAAAAATCTAGAAACAACGGTTTTTCGGTCCTCTGAGGCGTTTTATTTGTTTGTATTGCATCCCTAGAAAAAGAATCCAAGTATTTTCCCTCCTGTGTGTTTTTGTCTTGCTTCTTCATGGTCCACGACGCCAGGTGGGGTTGTCAGTACAGTGAAACCAAGCTGACGGGACAGAAGCAGGTTATTCTGCCATTTTTCTAGATCTCTGAGGTGCACATCAAATCTGGGGCTGATCACTCCTCCCTTGTTTAGCCTGCCTGTGAGGTTCACAACAATTTTCGCAGCCCTGTGATCATTGATGATTTCAAATTCGCCAGTCTAACCATGCTTCATCATCACTGTTAGAAACCTGATAATGACTTGGATGATGAGCACGGCCTAATAAGCATCTGGTGTTTGCCTCTCTTTTCAGCATTGTTCATATTCTTAAGAGCATCAGCCAGGACATTTGTGCACACCATTATGGCAACATGGAAAGACAATGGAAAAAGCTAGAAACAACTATTTTTAATGCACATAATCTTTCAACTAGACTTCTAGGAATATATCGTAAGGAAATAAAGAGACAAATAATAAAGATATATGTGTGACAATGTTCATTATAGTACAACTTAGCATAATGAAAAAAAAAAATCAACCAAAGGAACATCAAAAGAAGGTTTAAAAAAAAAACAACCGTACACCCAGGCACTATGAAGCCTGTGAAAAGGATCAGAGATACAGGATGACAAAGAAAAATATTTATAATATACTGTATGATGAAAAAACAGCAGATAACATGACAGAATTCTAACTTGTACAGAATGGTTTCATTTATGGCAAAACTGTAAATTTATTATGTGTATTTTAATTATATGATAAATATATTGTATATACCATTCCCATTATATACAAAGTATGATATCAGTAAAAAAATATTAGCAACTCAACAGTAAAACAAGCAAAGAAGATAAAAAGGCAGCGGGCTTAAGAAAGATCAATAGCAAATAAACATAAAAAGAGAAGTACAAAATACATGTTATATCAATAAAGCTCTTATTTTATTTGTCTTTGGTGGGGGTGGAATAATCTGACTGACAAAAATTAAATAGGTAGATAATGGCATAGGAAAACAGGCTCTCATATACACTACTGGTGGGAGTGAAAAAACTTAAAAATTTTTAGGAAAGAATTTGCTAGTATTTCTTAAGATACTAAACGTACATATCCACGACCTAAAAGAACCTGTTTTCTAGAATGCTTCCCTTCAAACATATTTCAAGTAAATAGAAAACTCATTGCATTTAATTAGAAAAAAAAAAATAGAGGTGTTATAAAGAATCCACCTGCCAATGCAGGGGACACAAGAGACACAGGTTCAATCCCTGGGTCGGGAAGATCCCCTGAAGTAGGAAATGGCAATCCACTCCAGTATTCTTGCCTGGGAAGTCCCATGAACAGGAGCCTGGCGGGCTACAGTCCATGGGGCAAAGAGTCAGAAATGACTGAGCACCTGAGCACAAATGTCCATTAATTATGGCAATAGCAAAATACATTGTGTTATATCCATATAAGCTTACATGACCATAGTAAGAAAGTAGTATATATTTTTGTACTGAGGAAAATGTTCTTGATATATAAAGTGAAAACATTTTTTTAAATTTAAAAAGCAAGTTGCAGATCAAACTATGTCACGACTTTGTATTTGTTTAAAAATAATTGGGGGTTACACAGTCATGCCCCATGCTGTCTGTGGCTACTTCAGCTACAGGGCAGAGCTGAATAGCTGTGACAGAGGCCCAATAACCCTCAAAGCCCTAAGTATAAAAATGTTACCTGTAATAATACCACCAGTTAATAACCATTAAAATTTTTACTCATTTATTTAAGCACCTGTAATACCTTTTACATATATGAAAAATGGGTTCATGCATCACAGATAGCATAATCTGGATTTTATTTCATACCATTCAATAGTCTTCAAAAGCATAATTTTAATGGCTGCATGAGTTATTCATAATATGGGTATATCTTAACCATTCAGTTGCTCAATATTTAAGTTGTTCCAAATTCTTCACCATGGTACTGTGACAAACAGCCATATATGTAAGTCTTCTGCATTTTTCAGATGAAATTTTTTTTTCTTAAAAAAAGAAACTAATACATTTACTAGATTAATGACTATAAATATTTTAAAAAGTCACATTACTTTTTTCCAGAAAGGCTGTATCACTTTACATACAGTAAAGCATATAAGAACTGAACTGTCTCATTACAATCTATTAATTCTGTAAATTAATCTGAAATGTATATATATTTTTAAATAAGCATTTTCTTAGTTATTTGGCTGCCTGAACAATTTTCATAACGTTTGTTAGCCCCCTTGAAATTCTTTTGTGAAAATTCTTCTCATGCTCTTTGCCCACTTCTGTACTGGATCACAGGTTTCTATTGTTTTGGTGGTACGGTTTTGTTAATTATTTTTTTATATATTCAATCTGTCCCAATTCTGTTTTTCATTGTTTCTTATATACTATTTTTAAATTAATATAAACTGCGATAAGATCTCCAGAAAAATTTTCTTTTTCTTGATTTTAGTCTTAAAATGTTTACTTTAGACATAAAATTTTGTGATTATATGAAACATTAACCTTCTTACCTACACAGTATACTCTTAATAAGATTACAACTTCTTCAGTTTCCCCCCTTGGATACAATAAATACAAACAAATAAATTAAAAAAAAAAAAAACCCGAATTATGGCCAGCACATATTTAGAGGGTGCTTTTTTCATCTTAGAGAGAGATACTTTCTATTGGCTACCTGGTTTTAAGCATTTATTATTTCTTTTCCAAAATAAAAAGCTACAGAAATGTCAATCAAAAGTAAAATGGCTCTAGAATAAGTTTGGGTAAGGAAGCTTGAGAAATAAAGCTAATTTTTTCCATTTATTTAGAAGAAATGAAGGCTAAGAGAAGAGTCCTAAACCACAAGTCAGGACATTGAGGGTTCGGTTCTGTGTCTGTTCAAATGACCTGTTCTGGTTTTACTTATCACTGAACCATGTCAACTTGGAAATCTCTAATGTCCCCCAAAACTCATAAAACTCTCATTCTAAAGTCAATCCATTTAATAAAATTCAAATATTTACTTTTTCCATAGATAAAAAACCACTTCTCTCTCAATTCTTTACTTCATCATGCTCTTGCCTGATATCATCAGTTTCTATTCCTCAACAATACTTAAAAGGTAGATGGGATGAAAACGACAACTTAACCACTTAGACCAGCGCTTCTCAGATCGAGTTCCTGAGAACACAGGAGGTGCCCTTCTAAAAAATGAGTACTCCTTTCTGGAGCAATGTTTAAGAACCTCACTTTTTCCATTAAAACCAATAAAGAAATCTTGGAAAAGAAAGAAAACTGACATGACTTTTTATGATAATACTCTTAAGTTTTTCCACAGCTGTCATATTGGTTTACAACTCAGATCTTCCAGGATTATGAGTTTAGTCTTATCAGCAATTAGGCAATGGAAAAGTTTGAGAAGCAACACAGATTTTAATTAATAACTATGATTAACAGGCATTGTAGCTCTTAATTACAAATGATTAGTCTCTTTGTTCAGAAGAGCCTACTTATGTTCTCACATGTAAAACAGGCTGTAATAAGGACTCCCTGAGGACTATCTATGAGAGAAGCAGTGATATCATGAAATTTAAAAATCCTATATTTCAAAGTAATTTTGGATAACCACTTTGCCTTGTACATAGTTTATAAAACAATTATAGACATATTCTTTACACAATGCCTCAAGTTCATTATCTCCCAAAGTGATAAAACCTACAATTAGACAACATAAAAGGTGCTTGGCACAAAGTGATAATTGATGCACAATAGCCACTTACTTTATTTTTCTCATGAAATGGACATTTATTATATTCTGAAATTTAAGGTGCCATTTTCAACACTGTAGGCCTCTGGACAAAATATCCAAATATACTTTGATGACTGTTAATATTTTTTACCCGTGATTTTAACTTGAAAGCCAAGATTCAAAAGTTAAAGTCATTTTAGAGCAACTCAACAAGTGTATATATATATATATAAATAAATAAATCACCCCTAAAAGAGTAAAACTGGATTAATGCTGTTAATTCCTTAAAAAGTACTAACCTGTTTTCTGAACTAGATGCAGAAGTGCTAGATGATGACAATGTATGAGAATTCGACATGCGTGAAACAAACTTCTGGATGGTGTTACGAGATGGAGCTTTGATCCTTGAGCTACGCCTACTGTGATATTTCTGAAACAAACTCTCAACCTAACATTGAAAAAAGACAGCAACGTGACATTTGTGCCATAATGTACATACGATGAGTTCTACAGGTTGAATTATTTGGCTTTTATTTTATAAGTTTTTCACAAAACTAAGAGCTTCAAAAATAAGAAAACATATAGTTTACTAAGAACAGTATTTTTATAGCAGGTCAGTGTTTACTTTTTTTCACTCTAGAAGAAAAAAACTAATTAGTAAATAGATTACATGAGAACTATTTACAAACATCAGGTAATCCTTACATACACATTCACACCTCTGAAATGACCACTGTCTACTTAAATTTAAAGCTTATGGAAAAATTTCAGAGTATCATAAAAATTGGTTGACAATTTTACTGCAAAGCATGCATTTAAAAAATTACCTCAAAATTCTTTAAAGTTTTTCTCCATAACATTGGGTCTGAAGGTTCTAGCTGAAATACCCGGAGCATAACAAATAGCAGATGAATACAAAATGTTCCACGCCCACAGCTGCAGTTCTAAAGAGTTAAAAAAAAAACAAACCTCTACTTTAATAAATCTGTGTTCCACTAGAACTCCTAGGTTGATCCTTTTAAAAATATTTCCAAGTTTATTATACTAAACTTTCTATTAATTTCTCATGATCTTTATATGATATATAAGCATATGCAAGAAAAGCCTACAGCTACCTCCATGAATTAATCTCTTATTTTTGATTTATTAAAAAGACCCAGGGACTTTCCTGGTGGCTCCGTGGTAAAGAATCAACCTGCCGATGCAGAAGACATGGGTTCCATCCCCGGTCCAGGAAGGTCCCACATCCCTCGGAGCAACTAAGCCTGCGCACCCCAACTACTGAGCCTGTGTTCTAAGCCTAGGAGCCACAGCTACCGAGGCCCGCACACCCTACAGCCCATGCTCTGCAACAAGAGGAACCACCGCAACGAGAAGCCCGTGCGCCGCAAGAAGAGAGCAGCCCCTGCTCGCCACAGCTAGAAAAAAGCCCAAGCAGCAACAAAGCCCCGGCACAGCCATAGATGAGCTATAAAGAGACCAAACCTGTATTCTCAAGTATATCAAATCAGAGTGAAACCCTTTATAACACATTGAATAGAAGTGTTTACAGTTCCCCAAATATAATTTGAACTCTTTAGATTACAGAAGAGAATTACATAACTAACTTGAATTTAAGAATGTCACAGTATATTGAGTTAGCACCAGATCCTAATAAAATGTAAAGTGGTGACAATTCCTACCTGAGGCCCGATAAACACCCGGTATTTATTGTCCGGGCTGTCTCCCCCAATCAGGAAGGAGTTGGGTCCTATCTGCTGCAGTAAGTACAGCCGGGCCCGCATCACTTTGTTCACACGGCGGTTCGTCTCCTCAGGGCTGTATGGTGAGAAGCCGTCTGGTGAAGGGGCTCTCCGAGGTGGTGTGATTCTCCCGCTCTGAAACTTCACAATATTTTAAAAATTAGGTAAACTGCTCCTAAGAAATTTACTCCTCCATAAGAAAAAAAAATGACCTAAAAAAGGTCACATCAAACCTTTTTTTATATTCACCAAAAAAATGCCTCAATATATAATATGATGGGACAAAATATGTTTTGCAAATCCATTTGTTTGACATATTGCTATGAGTAAATTTCTAAAATCTGTCATCCCTATAATAATAAATCTTTGGCCAAGAGCGACAACCATATGGTAATTTTACAAATTATAAGTATTTGACATCTTTGAAAAGTTTTATGTAAACCAAAATAAAAAGTATAGAAAATTTGCTTTCTAAACAGGTAAAATGACTTATTCTACTGATGAAAATTAAGCATCCAATTTCCTGGCTTCCACCTAAGGGATTACTAAATGTGCTTCCTGTGACTGGTCACTTACAAACAGCTCCGTGGAATTCTCCGTGGAGGAGTGGTAAGTGACTCTTCCCTGGTCAAGACATCTCACTGGAGGCTGATGAAAACACTCCCTGCGGTGAGGGTGATGTGTCCCACTCTCACTCCACTCCACTGATTCCCCTAGAACTTGGTCTTTCCATCACTGTCCAGTGGAAAGTCTAGTTCTTTTTGATGCCAAACTAAACAGTTAAAAGGTAAGAAAATGAAGCAGCTGGAAGCCTCCAACAGGGCTGGTGGGAATGTAAAATGGTGTACCTGCTTTGTAAAACAATCTCACTCTGAAGAGCTTTGTAAAGCAATCCCACTCCTATGTATATACCCAAGAAAAATGAAGCTATGTCCACACAAAAATGTGTACAGAACTGTTCCCAGTAGCATTATGAAGCCAGAAGTGGAAACCAAATGCCCATCAACTAATGAGTGAATAAACAAAATATGTATATCCGTACAATAAAATACTCTTCTATAATTAAAAGTGAGTGGAATACTGATACAAGCTATACCATGGATGAACCTTGAAAGCATGATGCTGAGAGCAAAAAGCCAGCCACAGAAGACTATACATATTATATGATTACACTTATATAAAAGGTCCATGCAAATTGTATATAGTCAGGAAGTAGATTAGTGGTTGCCTAAGGCTGGGGAGAGACTGCTAATTAGTCTGGGGTTTCCTGTTGGAATGATGAAAATATTTTAAAACTTATTGTAGTGATGGCTACAACTATGTAAATATACCAAAACTCAATGAACTGTACAATTAAATGGGTGAATTGTACTCTATATGGGTGAATTGTACTCTATATGAACTATATCTTAATAAAACCATTATTTTTAAATAGGCAATTACTAAAAAGTAAAACAAAACCCCAAACAAGTACACATGCATGTACTATTGGACTTGCTAAGTATTCACGCTATGGATATGCTCACTAGATGTGCAAAATGATGTATGCATAAAAAATATTTTTGCAAGATTGCTTTTAGTAATGAAAAGTTAAGAAGGAACATAAATGTCCATTAGTATGTAGTTCTAAGAAGCCATGATTTATCGTTATCCAGATGATGAAATGCTAGGTAGCCGTTAGAATGAGGAAGTCACCTTGTCTAACATATATCCTAAAGAGGGTGCAGGGGGAGGGGAGACACAATTCTTTATTGGCGGTAGACTTTCACTTTGAAGACCCCCATGGACCACACCTCCCAGTATATTTATACACCCTTCCGTAGTCCCCTACCACACTGATTCTGGGATTTGGGCATGTAACTAGTTTTGGGCAATAAGGCATTAGTAAACATACTTGAAAAGAGCTTCCATGCTGGGATTTGTTCTCTTGAATCACCTTTTTTTTTTTTTTGGCTTAACAGAAATGTATTGTCTTATAGTTCCAGAGGCTTGAAGTCCACAATCAACGATCAAGGTGCTGGCAGGGCTGGTTCCTCCTGAGGGCTGTGAGAACCTATTCCACCCGATTTCCGCGCTGTGAGAAAGAGATGCCAACAGCCCCCAGCTGTTCCAGCTGAAGCACCAGACAGGGGAGTGAAGCAGCCGTGGACATTCTAGTGTCTGCAGATGCCACGGGAAGCAAACATGAGCCACTCCTGCTGAGCCCTGCCCTATCTGAGAGCTGTGAGTTAATAAATGATTGTTTCTATTTCGAGTTTTTAAAAAATAGCTCATTTAAAGGTGTGGCCACATAAAGCTGAAAAATACTGTTGAGAATCTTGGGCTTTACTGTAAAATTTATCTGAAATTTACTTTCTGAAGCACTTATGTGCTTTAACAACCTCAGGTGTGAGGAAACCCAAATCTCCCCCTTCTGGTCACTATACCACTATTATTTTGCCATCATTCATTTGCTCTTCAAGGTTAGAAAGTTTTAACTTCCACTCCTGCCGGTGGTAGTCTCTCTGTCGTGGAGGGTCAGGACCTGTCCTTTTACAAGTCTCTTTGATGTCTGGCTCAATACAGAGACTGAACCAGAGTTCTGAATCTCAATATTGAGATTCTCATCATGCTTCTGTGTTCAGTCTGCTGTGATATGGTATTTTGGTTGAGTACATGAAGAGAATCTGGCCTCACATAGATATGTGTTTGGGAAATCCTTTTCAAATGATAATGAATATTCATCTTTGATACTACATCAAAGGAATGGCAGATCTTCTAGAAGTTCATACACTTCATGGTGCAATATACAAAAAAAAAAAAAAAAACAAGTGATAATACTATTGGGTCTATTAAAAGTCTAAGTACTGAGACGCTATTAAGCTGACAGTGGTGGATATGAGTTTTCCAAAACTCTAATTTTACTAGTGAAGAAACATATCAGTTGTTTTCCTTGAAGTGAGTCTTACTTAATTCTCCGTAAGGAAAATGTCTGTCAAATACCCAAGTGAAGAACACAGCCCCTACTATCATAATTTTAATTCAGGCAAATGCACCGGCAGCTTTACTCACCACTGTAAATGTCAATGCAGTGCAAGAGGCAAATAACATCTCAGTTTTATTACAAAATTAGTTTTGACCTAATGGATCCACAGAAAGCATCTCAGGGCAAGCACCCTGAGCCAAGGGTCTGTGGGCACACTTTGGGAATGTTGCTCTAACAACTGACGGTTAGCCAATCTTTCCCATGTTATAAGTAAGTTTTAAAACTGTAGAAACTTGGCACATTTGCTAAGACATTAACTTACGGGCACCGGAGAAACTCTTTTTCTCCTTACTCCTGGAGATTCAGATTTCACCGAGCGACCTGAGGGGGAGCCTCCAGGGGAAGGACTGCGTCGGCCTTTGGGAGCTGAGGAAGCGGCGCTCATTGGGCCCTCTCCTTGAGACTCGGCTGCCAAGTTATTAATTTCAGATCCGTCTCCTTTAATAGGGATTGGTTTTACCACCTAAATTAAAATGCCAGTATGTTATTACATAAAAAATAAAAAAAGAAGTAAACGTGAACATAAGATTAAGAACTCAGTTTTTTAAATTATGCAATATTATACAACAGAAAATATATCAACTTTTATTAGTTTAAGCCGTAAGTGGAAGGCTATTTTTAACCACGCAGATTTCAGTCATTTAAGCTTTATCAATTGAATGTAGATAATATTTACATAATACATTTTAAAATGTTGTCTTACATGAATTTAAAAGATTGTGAATTAAGATCCTTAGATCCTACCTTAGAGATAAAACATCAAAATAAAATAGGAAAAAACGCTTTTCTTTTTTAAGTACAGTATAAATCGCTAATTAGAGGACTTGAGAGACACTGACACTAGAGGGCGGTGTTGCTCTAAGCATTACTCTCCCAGTCCACCAGAGGGGTTAGTCCTTAGAAGGGTTTAGTTGCTTAATGAGCGCAGCGTTAGCTACATTTTGTTCAAGTGTCTAGAAAATGTCAAAGCAAATAAAACTGCGCTGCATTTAAAATGAAGGGGGAAAAAGCTTAGGAGAGGATCGATTTATGCTTAGTTTCCCACTTCCTGCCACGCTGCCTTCCTTCCAGCAGGTCACTCACCACAGGGCCTCTCCTGTTTCTCCGCTCCAGCCATTCGTGCTTCCAGGCCGGCATGCAGGTGGCCTTCAGCTTCTCCCTGATCGTTCGTTCTTCTGGGCGATCGTCCATCTTGTGCAGTCCCTTGAGAGTTTCTTTATTCTCCATCTCACGACTAAAACAAGGAAAAATAAGGAGAATGAGATTTACATGTGAAAAATAATTTTCAAGAACAATATGGTTTTACTTCATACTTTCAATGGATTTGTAACTAAAAAGATAACTGCTAAAATCCCCGAATGCCTTAAGCAAGATATGAAAATGTCATTATGAATCATACTATGTTGCTGAATTTACACTGTAACATGGACGGTGTTAAATGCTGCCTGATAACACTAGTTTAATAATGTCTTTAAAAAGAAAGGTTCTATTTAGAAGGTGCAGGCTTACTAGTAATATTAGTGCAGACCTTCCTTTGTTTCTAGGTAGTTAATAAAAAGCATCTCAAGACATTAAGCACTGCATTAACAAATACATTCATGAAAACTGCAATGTTTCTGATTACACCATTTTAACATACTCAAGTATATGACAGACAAATATTCAGAAGAGCATTTTACGACTATTTATCCCAGGAATTCCAATAACTTCAGTCAATATAGGTAAAATCTGGAAAATATGCTCATTTGTGGAAATAAGTTAAACATTTAATAATCTAGGTGAAACCTAACCACATCTTCTAATCCACAGTATTTTTTCAAAGTCTCAATAATTAAACTTGTTTTCTCAGAAAATGATATTGTAATTGGGGTCAGTCAGTTCAGTTCAGTTCAGTTGCTCAGTCATATCCGACTCTTTACGACCCCATGAATCGAAGCACGCCAGGCTGTGAAGAAAGCTGAGCGCCGAAAAACTGATGCTTTTGAACTGTGGTGTTGGAGAAGACTCTTGAGAGTCCCTTGGACTGCAAGGAGATCCAACTAGTCCATCCTAAAGGAGATCAGTCCTGGGTGTTCATTAGAAGGACTGATGCTGAAGCTGAAACTCCAGCACTTTGGCCACCTCATGTGAAGAGTTGACTCATTTGAAAAGACCCTGATGCTGGGAGGGATTGGGGGCAGGAGGAGAAGGGGACAACAGAGGATGAGATGGCTGGATGGCATCACCGACTCGATGGACATGGGTCTGAGTAAACTCTGGGAGCTGGTGGTGGACAGGGAGGCCTGGCGTGCTGTGATTCATGGGGTCGTACTCCATATATAAATAGTAAAAATTACCTGGTACAAACATTTTTATCTTTACACCATAATGTATTGTGGAGTTATAATAAAATATCCAGGAAGCTGGTAACTTTTGAGAACTAACTCTACAAAGTCGAATAGGTAAAACACCCACTAGTTTCAAAATACACTCATATCCACACACAGATATATGCAATACACAATATATATAGGCATGGATTTTAAAATCTGGTTTTATAAGGAAAGAGTTAAAGCAACTGCATCCTGGGGGAAGCAACAATTTAAAAAATACTCAGTTAACTTCAGTAACTATTTTGGAAATTCTGTAAAGCTACAGAACAGTTTTTGTTTTTTTTTAAAATTACACTGATAGGAAAAGGAAATATTCAAGGAAATACCAGAGATGGTAATTGCAAGCTTACCAAAAAGTCAAATTCAAACTCCTCTAGGAATATCCCAGCTAATCATTACTATAAAGCAGCAGCAAACAACAACAAAAAACCCATGAGCAGCAGCCCCCCCCCCCCCCCCCCCCCCCAACCTCCTTAACCAGGCACTAGGAAGGAAACAACAGTTAACTGGTTTTACTTAAGCCTCAATACCATGGAGGGAGTGGAAACCAGGGTGTTAAATACCGCTGTGCCTGAAACTGGCCTAGATATTTTTACTAATGCAAAGAATACATAACATTTGAAACTTGTAGAGAGGCATTAAGACACACCACATAGTAAATATTTCCACTACACAGGTATAAAAACTGTCACAAAGAAAGAGGCAATATGGGAGGGAGAGAGGGAAGGAGGACGGTGATTTTTTCTTTTTTTTTTAAATTTTCTTATTGTAAGTATTTGACTGCTTTTCCTGCTCTGAATATATTATAAAGTGTAAATGTTAGAGGTGGGTCAGAGGAAGAGGGAGGGATGTAAGGGGAAGGAAGGAAGGGCGGAAAAGGAAGGGAAGAAGAAGGGGATAGCGACAGAAACGGGGAGAGGGGAAAAGGGAGAGAGAGAAAATGTTTTCTCAAAAATTCATCCTGCTCGGTCGATCCTTACCCAGGGAAACTCAAATTTACAGGCAATCAAATTCATGGGCTGACTGCACACTAAAATTCACTTACACCTCTCTGGTATGAAAATCACTTTCCACCCAGTAACACTGTTGCAAGGCATGGCTTAAAGATTCCCAGGCTAGTACTCAAAACAGAAGTCACACTGTAGAACACAGTGCATTTTTACACCAGAAGCTCCTGCAACCCTGAAAAAGGTGCCATCTTTCCCCTGGTCCTAGATCTCTCCTCCCCAAATTTGTTTCAGGAGTATCTCTTCTCAATTCTGTATTTTCAGTGTCTATTCCCCAGTACTCAAACACACAGAGAACTCTCCTTACTAAACAAATCTTCCTCAATGATGTGGCTTCCTTCAAGTGGGTATGATTCTCCTCTTTCCTTTCCACTTGTCTGAAAATACTATAATCTTTCAAACCAATTTCTTATTCCTATCCTCTAATATCTAATAAGTAATACTTAGTATTACTTATTAAATATAAATATTTAAACATACTAGTAGCCCAACTTTTGCACACATCTAAGATTATTCCTTTAGAATAAATGTCCTGAAATGGAATTGCTGGGTCCAAATGTATACAAATTAAAACTTCGGTTAACACAAATTATCCTCAAGAACACATACTTCCAGTCACAATGCTCAGGTCAGACTGTCACCTTAGCTGGTCTCAACTAGCAGCAGACTCCTGAGGGGGCTTCTTCACTTTGAATCTTACTCCAATCTACACTTCACAGAGCAGCCAAGGTCACTCCCCTCATTAAAACCCTCTCGTGGCTTCCCCCTGGGCTGAGGGTAAAACTCCAAAATGTTATGGCTTATGAGGCCCTGCATCATCCAGTCTTACCCCAACTGAAGTCACCCAGACCCCTCTCCCCCCACACACTGTTTCTTTCACTGACTGGCTCCATCTCTCCTGCTCAGGTTTTTTGCACAAGCTGTTTCTTGTCTCCTTTTTACCTCTTTAATTTCTACCCACTCGTGGCTTTTCTTCAGCTCCTTACAGACCCTTCCCACTCTCAATTAGGAATCTCTAGTTCCACTCTTCCACAGCTCTGTACCTTTTCTTTGAAGTGTTCATTGCTGTAGGCAAACCTATACACCACACTGCCCCCCAAACTGTAAGCTCCGTGAAGGCAGAGGACCAGTGTTTCCATCCATGGCTATATACCCAACATCTAACGATGCCTGGCTTACAATAGGTATGAAAACAAATGTTATATGAATGATCATTTGTTAACATCTTTGGCAGCTCTAAGAACCTTCCTGGTTTAAAAATTTAATGACTACTCATATAACTTAATCTTTTTACAGTTCTGCACTTAATATATCTATAATTGAAATGTTACTCAGTGGAACAATTTTTGTTGTTCCTAAATTGATCTGCAAATACAAACCTGCTTTTTCTAATATCTTCATAAGTAATACTTACATATTATTAATTCTAAAATGTGTATTTTTTCACATTAAAAAAAAAATATCCCGCCTAAGGTAGGCAGCGAGGACCCTCTGCATGTCCTCCCTCAACTCCACAGCTTCAGTGTCTCCAAGCCTTCCGTGGGGACACAGGTCCTGGGCCCAGCCACCACCTCCTTCAGTAAATTCGTATAAACTTTCCACTCTTAGTGCAATTTTCTCGTGCCTGTGCCTCACATTTTCAGTTCAGTTCTGTTCAGTCACTCAGTCGTATCTGACTCTTTCCAACCCCATGGACTGCAGTATGCCAGGCTTCCCTGTCCATCACCAACTCCCGGAGTTTATTCAAACTCATGTCCATAGAGTTTGTGATGCCATCCAACCATCTCATCCTCTATCATCCCCTCCTCCTCCCGACTTCGATCTTTCCCAGCATCAGGGTCTTTTCCAATGAGTCAGTTCTTCACATCAGGTGGCCAAAGTATTGGAGTTTCAGCTTCAGTGTCAGTCCTTCCAATGAATATTCAGGACTGATTTCCTCTAGGGTTGACTGGTTTGATCTTCTTGCTGTTCAAGGGACCCTCAAGAGTCTTCAACAACACCACAGTTCAAAAACATCAATTCTTCGGTGCTCAGATTTCTTTATAGTCCAACTCTCACATCCATGCATGACTACTGGAAAAACCATAGCCTTGACAAGATGGACCTTTGTTAGCAAAGTAATGTCTCTGCTTTTTAAAATGCTGTCTAGGTTGATCATAGCTTTTCTTCCAAAAAGCAAGTGTCTTTTAATTTCATGGCTGCAGTTACCACATGCAGTGATCTTGGAGCCCAAGAAAATAAAGTCTCTTACTGTTTCCATTGTTTCCCCACCTATCTGCAATGAAGTGATGGGACCAGATGCCATGCTCTTTGTTCTCTGAATGTTGAGCTTTAAGCCAACTTTTTCACTCTCCTCTTTCACTTTCATCAAGAGGCTCTTTAGTTCTTCTTCACTTTCTTACATAAGGGTGGTGTCATCTGCATATCTGAGGTTACTGATATTTCTCCTGGCAATCTTGATTAAAGCTTGTGCTTCATCTAGCCCAAGGTTTCTCATGATGTACTCTGCATATAAGTTAAGTAAGTAGGGTGACAATATACAGCCTTGACGTATTCCTTTCCCAATTTGGAACCAGTCTGTTGTTCCATGTTCACTTCTAACTGTTGCTTCCTGACCTGCATACAGATTTCTCAGGAGGTAGGTCAGGTGGTCTGGGATTCCCATCTCTTGAAGAATTTTCCACAGTTTGTTGTGATCCACACAGTTGAAGGCTTTGGTGTAGTCAATAAAGCAGAAGTAGATGTTTTTCTGGAACTCTCTTGCTTTTTCAGTGATCCAACAGATGTTGGCAGTTTGGTCTCTGGTTCCTCTGCCTTTTCTAAAACCAGCATGAACATCTGGAAGTTCACGGTTCACGTTCTGTTGAAGTCTGGCTTGGAGAATCTTGAGCATTACTTTGCTACCATGTGAGATGAGTGTAACTGTGCAGTAGTTTGAACATTCTTTGGCATTGCCTTTCTTTGGGATTGGGATGAAAACTGACCTTTTCCAGTCCTGTGGCCACTGCTGAGTTTTCCAAATTTGCTGGCATATTGAGTGCAGCACTTTCACAGCATCATTTTTTAGGATTTGAAATAGCTCAACTGGAATTCTATCACCTCCACTAGCTTTGTTCATAGTGATACTTCCTAAGGCCCACTTGACTTTGCATTCCAGGATGTCTGGCTCTAGGTGAGTGATCACAACATCGTGGTTATCTGGGTCATGAAGATTTTTTGTATAGTTTTTTTGTGTATTCTTGCCACCTCTTCTTAATATCTTCTGCTTCTGTTAAGTCCATACCATTTCTGTCCTTTATTGTGCCCATCTTTGCAAGAAATGTTTCCTTGGTATCTCTAATTTTCTTGATGATAATCTCTAGTCTTTCCCATTCTATTGTTTTCCTCTATTTCTTTGCAATGATCACTGAGGAAGGCTTTCTTATCTCTCCTTGCTATTCTTTGGAACTCTGCATTCAAATGGGTATATCTTCCCTTTCCTCCTTTGCTTTTTAGCTTCTCTTTTCTCAGCTACTTATAAGGCCTCCTCAGACAACCATTTTGCCTTTTTGCATTTCTTTTTCTTGGGGGTGATCTTGATCCCTGCCTCCTATACAGTGTCACAAACCTCCGTCCACAGTTCTTCAGGTCTATAAGATCTCTTAGTTCAACTTTCTCATGCCTGTGCCTCACATTTTAATATCTCTGAAATCTGAATGCCTTTTAAAATCAAACTGCTGTTATAACTGGCAGGGTTTTTAAAACTTCTCCATGGTATACAAAATAACGATACAATTTACAACCAATGGAATCTTAAATTCAATGAAATATAGAGCAAATTCTATTCCACTTGCCAGCGGGAGAAAAAAATCATACCTACTCAGCTTCATTTATCTCTGAAACAAAAACCAAGTTGGGCAGAAAAACAAGTTTTTCTTACATATTTATTGTTCTGTTTTAATCCTCACAGATCAGACATAAACAGGGTTTTTATTTTTACCAGATATGTGTGCATGTATATAGGGCTTCCCTGGTGGCTCAGATGGTAAAGAATCTGCCTGCAATGCAGGAGACCCAGGTTCGACTCCTGGATTGGGAAGAGGCCCTGAAGCAGGGGGAACGGCAACTCACTCCAGTATTCTTGAGATTTATCATCTTCTCAATTAATATAGTCACAGCAGGAAAGTTTTTTTTTTTTTAAACATGAACTAATCTAAAACAGATTAACATTGTTACAGATTAAGCTTTATCCTCCTTTCCTATTTATTTAAAAAACATGTTTCTTGCTTTTTTTGAATGAATCTGTAACTGACCTAGAGCTTCAAAAAACCTTTTCTCCTGAGGTTAGATTTCTAGTTCAGTCTCTTTCTAGACCTACAGAATTTTCCTGCTAATATTTTTAAAAAACGAGATGCTGCACTTGCCCCTTCTCAATGAAGCCACTCAGTCCTCCATGTATCTGGTACCAGCCACTGTTGATTAGATAGTCACTCTTGTAGTTCTCCCTTCCCTTGTCTCTTGGGAGATGATTTTTCCTGATTCTAACACTCTAATACTCACTGGTATCATATACGAGACCCCCTTCCTGGAACCTCTTACATGCCAGCCAATGGCCTCTTCTCACGGCACTAAAACTTTACCCTCTTCTTAGGGACACCAAGATACTTCACATCTCTCTGCCTTTGTGGATTTACTTCCTGATAGGAATATACCTTTTGAAATCTCACAGGCCTTCAGTAAAGAATTTCCTACCACCATTCTACAGCAGTTAGCCATTCCCTCCCAGGATGCTATTAATAGTATTAATTATCATACAGCATAAACTCTAGTATTTAGGTAGCTGCTTCCCTCACCACACTGGTGGTGAGCTCCTCCCGGACGGGTTACCACATCTTATTCACTCTTCTATCATCAGCGCCAAATGTCCTGGACAGGCCACAAGAGGCACCCGAAGAGAAGCCAGAGGGCCTGCCCAGTCACAGCCACCATCCTTTCCCAGTGTCTCCGACACCCGGGGCACCATGCTTTATACATCTAAACCCATCCTGCGGTTCACAGCTGGCTGGCTGGTGCAGGAACGTGCCCTGCTCCAAAGACCCTCTGCACTGGATGGTGTGTGCATCTCAACCAGACCTTCTCTCTGAGAGTTTGAACAGAGAGTGTCGCTACCTGGAGAGTGTCGCTGTGGGAAGAACGGCATCCAAAAAGACAAAAATACCAAAGCAGTAACCAGGAGCAAGGAGACAGAAATAAGGGAGAAGAGAGAGAAATTAGTCAGAAGGAAGATGTGGTTAGAGACAGGGAGAGGGGAAGAAGCAATCAAAGTAAACATGCACCTGGCTCCCCTATAAATGCTGTCAGTCAAATGAAGCTACTCTCGTGTCTCCCCGGGGGTGAGTCACCACGCTCTCCAAAGGCCACGTGTATGCACTGCAGGGGAGAACCTTCACCGGTCCCTCGCTGGGTGCTGAAATCACCCCTAATGTGTCTCTCTCCCCTGCAGCCCCCAAGAGCCGACGAAAACACTAACTCGACACAGAAGACACTCCAACAGGCTCAAACCCCAGTCGATCTGACTCTGAAGCCTGTGCTCTTCATTGATCTGGCAGGTCACTGTCAAGTCTGATTCTGTTTTTATAACAAGTCAGCATCAGAAGTCTATGCTTGAGACTTGCTTGAGGACTCAAAGAGGTTTAAACAACTGTTTTAAATGGTGACTTTCATTATACAAATTAAAGGAGCACATTAATTGTATAAATTCGTGGAGTGCTTCACTGTAACAGTAATAATGACTGCAGTGATATGCAATCTTTCTGGAAATTAATGAGGTTTAACCTTAGTATAAACAAAGATTTCCAGAACAGTTTCCATTATGGACAACTTTATTTACAGAGAATCTCAATTCTCTCGGTGTCCAAGCAATCTCAAAGAACCCTGGAAAATACACCGAATTATTTGGGACAGGCGCAGTTCAGAGCCACCCAGCTGACGCCTACCTGCGAAGTTCTCTTAGTAGCAGGAATTCACATACTAAAACCCGTAAGCTTTGTTACCGAGAAGAGAGCGAGCAAGGGAGGAACTATCTCCCAGAACGAAGCCAGACCACTCTGGGACCCTTAAAATTTACGCTGCCAGGTGAAAAGCAAGAGAAGGAGACTCTGGGAAGGGTAAGGAGAGTGTGGTGACACATAAAGGCCATAACAACAGAGGCCAACAACCCTCCCCACGGACAGAGCACTGTGCTACCAGCTCCATGCGGGTCGCTTCAGTCAGTTCTCATGAGAATGGGACTCTACTGCTGGCTGCCTCATGGGGCTTGTGGGATCCTAGTTCTTGACCAGGGATCAAACCAGCGCCACCTGCAGTGGAAGCACAGAGTCCTAACCACTGGACCACCAGGGAAGCCCCAATGACGAGACTCTTACTATCCCACTGGCAGATTAAAAAAAAGGGGGGGGGGTTACGTTATGTGTCCAAGGTAATAAAGTTTGTATGAGAAAAACACCAGAGAAGGCAATGGCACCCCACTCCAGTACTCTTGCCTGGAAAATCCCATGGATGGAGGAGCCTGGTGGGCTGCAGTCCATGGGGTTGCGAAGAGTTGGACACGATTGAGTGACTTCACTTTCTCTTTTCACTTTCATGCATTGGAGAAGGAAATGGCAACCCACTCCAGTGTTCTTGCCTGGAGAATCCCAGGGACGGGGGAGCCTGGTGGGCTGCCGTCTATGGGGTCGCACAGAGTCGGACACGATTGAAGCAACTTCAGGAGAAGCAGAAGTGGCAGCAGCAGCAGCATCCTGCAAATACTCACTCTCTAGCTGACCTATGCCAACCTAGACACGGAAAGTGCCAGTTCTTCAAGGGCAGCTCCTTTCCCCGAGCCACACCCTGCTGCCACAAACAAAGCACCCAGAGGAATTGACACCATGGGCTGGATAAACAATCAATGATCTGGAGTTAGCATAGCTGGTTATCACTCCTAATCAACGAAGATCTGGGAAATAAAACTGCAGATGTATCCAGCACATGTAATAGACACATACAGCCTGTTTAATCCATAACTTCTACCACAAATGAGTGCCTCTGGGGTATATAAACAATTTCAAAGAGAACAGGAAGAATATTCAAAAGGTTTCCTACTTCTAAATTAGTAATTCATAAAAGACTGATTTAACAATCACTGTATAAATATAGTAACAGGGAATTTACAAAACGCAGAGCTACTAGGCAATATTAAACCATTTTTAAAGGTGGCAACTCTATGGAAGCTTTTTTTGATGAAGTTTATGGAGTAAACTGGGCTTCCCTGGTGGCCCAGATGGAAAAGAATCTGCCTGCAGTATGGAAGACCTGGGTTTGATCCCTGGGTTGGAAAGATTCCCTGGAGAAGGGAATGGGAACCCACTCCAGTATCCTGGCCTGGAGGATTCCATGGACAGAGGAGCCTGGTGAGCTACAGCCCATAGGGTTGAAAAGAGTCAGGCACAACTGAGCGACTGACATACACACGGAGTAAAACTACAAGCCTCAAAGTCTCCCTTTAGAGAAAACAAGAGAATCAAAAAGAAAACTGTATTTTAACTGTAAAACTCTTCTATACTGTATGTTTTTTAATACGCATGCTAGAAATGTATGAAAATATTTAAAGCAATCAATAAAGTCTACAGTATGAGTAAACTCTACAGAGAAGTAAATTACTTCTGATAATTGTAAGTCAGCGTGCTACAAGTTCAAACATCATTAAAACAAATGTTTTTTAATGTATATAAAATATCGGTAACTAGCCATTAGGACACTATTATGATTAACAGAGGCTTAAGTGAAGAAAGAAAAAAGATTCTAGTTTGTTTTTTTCATGAATCACATTTTTAATTTTTCGTTTAATTCTGCTCAAGACTATTTGATGATTATAAGAAACCTTTCTTGATCACAAACATTCATAGGAATAGTCAAACGAATTTGATAAGACTGCCTTGCAGGTTTTATCAAAGTAAAATAAATCTTATAAAATTGACAGATGAGCATTTTGGATGGACTTCAACAGCCTCCAAAGTTACTGGCACATTTAAGGTAAAGTTCGTGCTGCTGTGCTTCAGTCGTGTCCGATTCTTGCGACCCCATGGACTGCAGCCCGCCAGGCTCCTCTGTCCGTGGGATGTCCCAGGCAAAAATACTGGAGTGAATTGCCATTTCCTTCTCCAGGGGATCTTCCTAGATGATGAATAAATGATATCAAACTAACAGGGCTATGTTTCTTGTGGCTGAGAACCCAGATAAACAAAGAAAAATATACAATGCAAAGTGATTGTCTAAATCATTTCTTAATATCTACCCAGGCCAAGAAAATATAAAGCAGCAATGTAAAAACTTGGTTAAGATGTTTCCGTGGGGCATCCATGTCACTCAGAAATGTAGCTAGTGGATTCCATTAAAAGCCACTACATCCAAATTATTAATGTACCACAAACAAATCAATTTAATCTGTATTACTGATGTCATCACTCAATAATAGAACCAAGATGTTCTATCAAAATCTGGAAAAAATAATCATTCTTCCTTCTAAACGTGCTAATAGATACGTATAAAAATCATCCAATCTAAGTATGAAACTAATTAGGTATAGTTATCAAGTCAGGGGTATAATACAAGATAATAATCATATGTACTGACAAGTGTGTAGCTGACCAGTAAATGTCAGAAAATGTCAAACTGCAATAGAAGTTAAAACACGTTAGAGGAAAAGATAATTCAGATAGCTCAAATATACAGCAAAATTCAAGGGGGAAGCAGCTATGTAGAGAAAATCAAGGATATGCAATGATTATTAAAATTGACAAGAATTTTAAAGAAAAAGGAAATAATATGAATAAAGTCAGTAATCAAATTAGGTTAGTAAGGAAAGTAAAATCCTAAAAGATTCAGCAATTTGAAATTTTAAAAAAGGCGTTATTTTTAAAGAAGCAGTCAAGGAGAAAAACCAGAGAAGGTGAGGGCAGGTGTCTTTTCAAGTTAACACCCCTTCTGTGTGGGCAGAAAAGAAAACAAAACCGACTGAAGTGAAACCAATATGTTGTCAGTTCTGTAATGTCTTAAGATTCAACTTCAATGAAATTCACTGACTTGTCTCAAATTATGAACTGAAATTTGATGACGATATTTATGCAGACAAGTGAAAACTGTAAAAACGGTCAGAACTGAACAGAAATGAGTTTCGTGGTTTTGTAAAATTCATAGTCTCACAAAATATATGAATATCTTAGTAACAGAACAACAGTGAGTGTGGTTCTGTTACCATGACAGACAAAACAAAATGGACTGACAAGTTACTAGCTGTCACTGCAATATTTATGACTTAAACTTAATATTGTACAGAAATACTTTTTTGTACTCATTAAAGGAACCACTTCTGTAACAAAATTTATAAATACTATAATACTATTCTTCTATCCACCTTCCCATGGGGTAAGAGTCACATTACTCTTCTCACTCATGAACTCAGAAAATCTACAGGTTTAATGCAAACTATTTGAGAACCAGTGTTTACAGTGGGAGTTTAAGAAAAGTTTGGTTCCATTTCTCATCTGTTCCTTTCCAACAAAAACCCATGAAAGTTTCAAATAGTTTTCACTCTGTGAGCTTGTATTCTCTTAATATTCAGTGCTAAAAATTCCACTGTTTATTCCTTCCTCTGTTGTGTCCTTGATAACTGACAAAGAAACTTTAGAAACTGTTAAAAAAAACAAACAAACTGGGATGTGTGAGCATCCTCTTCCTTAGTATTTGAATATACATCAGTAAGCAAGGAAAAGGATGCTAATTTTTTACAGTATTTTGCTAAATGTGTATTTCCTTTCAAGAATTCCCCTTTCAGGCTACTTGACAAGTCTAGGGTTGGGAATGTGTAAAAGACAACTGATGCATAAATGTAAGCGAGCTTTTAGAGAAGTATATTAGAAATTCCTACACACTACTACTATGGGGCAGCTTTCAGCAAAGCCGCGTCCTGTCCTCCACGAGGGCGCTGGTACACAATCCATGGCACAAGGCGGGCATTCCTGGGAAAAGATGGCTGCTCCTTCGCCATTCTGGTTTTCATCAAAAAGATCCCAAGTTAGTGTTATGGTGAGCTCTTAAGTATGTTTCCCTGGAACATTCTCCAATGGGTGTGTGACTACATTTTTACTAAGCCAATTATCTTGAAAGAAATGCGACCACTTCGGTTTGAATATTCTAAAAAATCAAATGAACAAAACTAATAGTTGGGAAAGTGGTATGTTACTACACATTTTCTCTTTCACAGTTTAAGAAAAGTAAAGTTAAATGTGTAACATGACCTATTGTTGTTGTTGAGTTGCTAAGTTGTGTCCAACTCTTCTGCGACTCCATGGACAGTAGCCCGCCAGGCTCCTCTGTCCATGGGATTTTCCAGGCAGGAATACTGGGGTGGGTTGTCATTTCCTTGAATACCTTCTGTATTAATAAAAAAACCTTCGGTTGTTTTTAATGTCCCCAGATTAACGGAGAAGGCATGTAGTGCTGAAGTAGAGCACAAAGCCCTCTTACAGCCTGTGCTAGGAGAATGATCTCTTTCAAACCCCATGGAACAGCTAGTACCAATTCTATAATACTTCTTTCTAGCTGGTGGAAAGGCACGTTAACTGGGATGCTCAGAATGAGGAAAAATGACTTCCTGACAAATGTCACTTTTCTTCTCTATGCTTTTAATGCTAGAAAACCATTCTGTTCAATGAATGTTGGCACGCCTACTACGTGTAAGCTCTGAACTAGGCAACAGAGATACAAAGTGGGATAAAGAAAAAAGACAGGATCTCCATCCCTCTAGGCGCTTAGTCTAGCAGAACAGAGAGAACACGCCAGCATTGCTACAATAGGAGTATTCTAATAGAACATAAATAGTTGCAAGGATGGAGCCATCCTTAACTTTTTCTAGCAGAGTCCTGGAAAGCCGTACAGAGGAGGTGATGCCTGAATAGCTTTTAAGGAAAGAAAAGGACTAGCAGGCATGAAGCTGATGAAGGTTAAAAGATTTTCTTGACAAAAGAAACAGCTTTGGTGAAAATAATGTCTGACAGAATACTAAACAATTTATCATTCTGTTTAGGAAACACTAGATAAAGTTAAACATGTTCATTTAAAGACAAGTTCATCATACTTTTTCATGAAGGAAAAAAAAAGGAAGTTAACACAGTATTTTGCAAACTAATTTGGCACAAAAGTCCTTATAAGCAAAACACCTTTGACAGAGTAGCGGTCCTTAGATTATATTGTGAGAAATCTGTACAGGATCACCTCTATACCCTTTCTGGCTCAAATTAGTCAATAGGTCTAAGAAGAAAAATACAGACAAGAAATTAATACCAGTTAATACTGTTTCAGTGGTGGTTTTTCAAGCTATCATAAAATTCAGCAACTGTCTTCAGTGAAAGCAAGCCTCCAAAAATCAAAATATGGGTGATAAGATTATTTGACAGCCAGCCAGAGATGAGTAAACTCACCTGGTATGAACTCATCCTAAGAGCAGTGGATGTCAGACATTGAAATCTGGCCTAGTCTAACCACTAGCAGAGGCCAGCGTGCTAGTCACTTAGTTGTGCCCGACTCTGCAACCCCGTGGACCCCAGGCTCCCCTGTCCACTGAATTCTCTAGGCAAGAATACTGGAGTGGGTTGCCATTTACTACTTCAGGGCATCTTCCTGACCCAGTGATTGAACACAGGTCTCCTGCATTGCAGAGGCCAGAGTCTGTCACTAAGATCTGCCCCAAGCCCATTTTATTCACTCTGCTTAAGATTTAAGCCTGGAGAGAAGACAAAGAAGATCAGACAAAAAAAAAAATCCCTGACAAGCCATTTACTTTAAAAATCTCTACATGCCTAGAGGAAAACCCAGAACTTGAAATAAAAAAGGGGCCTGGGGAATGGCCCTCACCTCTTGAAAACCCCTGGAGCTCTGGCATTGTGGAAGCACTCACATGTCTTCAGCACTGATGACAGTGCTTCTGGCAGTGACTGGTGGGAAGCAGGCCAGGGGAGAAGCAGAGGCAGTGAGACCAGTGTAGCTGAAAGAGGCAGTGCTATCCAGACACTATCATTGCTGTTTTTCAGTCACTCAGATGTGTCCAACTCTTTGCGACCCCATGGACTGCAGCATGCCAGGCTTCCCTGTCCATCACCAACTCCCAGAGCTTGCTCAAACTCATGTCCACTGAGTCAGTGACACCATCCAACCATCTCGTCTTCTGTCATCCCCTTCTCCTCCTGCCTTCAATCTTTCCCAGCATCAGGGTCTTTTCCAATGAGTCAGCTCTTCACATCAGGTGGCCAAAGTATTGCAGCTTCAGCTTCATCAGTCCTTCCAATAAATATTCAGGACTGATTTCCTTTAGGATGGACTGGTTGGATCTCCTTGCAGTCCAAGGGACTCTCAAGAGTCTTCTCCAACACCACAATTCGAAAGCATCAGTTCTTCAACACTCAGTCTTCTTTATGGTCCAAGTCTCACATCTGTACATGACTACTGGAAAAACTATAGCTTAGATTAGACTGACCTTTGTTGGCAAAGTAATGTCTCTGCTTTTTAATATGCTGTCTAGGTTTGTCAGAGCTTTTCTTCCAAGGAGCAAGCGTCTTTTAATTTCACGATTGCAGTCACCATCTGCAGTGATTTTGGAGCCCAAGAAAATAAACTCTGTCACTGTTTCCACTGTTTCCCCATCTATCTGCCATGAAGTGATAGGACCAGATGCCATGATCTTAGTTTCCTAAATGCTGAATTTTAAGCCAGCATTTTCACTCTCTTTCACCTTCATCAAGAGGCTCTTTAGTTCCTCTTCACCTTCTGCCATAAGGGTGGTGTCATCTGCATATCTGAGGTTACTGATATTTCTCCCAGCAATCTTGATTAAAGCTTGCGCTTCATCCAGCCCGGCATTTTGCATGATGTACTCTGCATGTAAGTTAAATAAGCAGGGTGACAATATACTGCCTTGATGAACTCCCTTCTCAATTTGGAACCAGTATGTTGTTCCATGTCATCCAGAGATGGCTACAGGGAACTGACCACATTCATTCACTAGTACATGCCAGGTCCTCACTGGGGAGTTTAGAAACTATGGGTGTGTCTATTAGGGGCACTGATGGGGCAACAGCCACCCAAACCAGTAAAATCTCAGTTGTATACTCAGCAAAATCAAAAGGGCTTCTTATTCAAAGAAGATGACATAACTTGATGTACACGTTCCTAGGATAGGGGAGATAAAGTTGTACCACAAGTGTCATCAAGACATATGGCTTGGGGATCAGTGATGAGAGTTCTGGAGCTAGAAGGCCTGGGTTAAAATCTAAGGTCTGATACTGATTAGCTGGATGGCTTTGACCCAAGTTATTTAACCTCTCTGTACCTCAACTTCCTCACCATAAAAAGAATAATAATACCTTCCATAGGATTAGACAGGCTTACAGGTAAAGTGCTCAAAAGCAAATTCACCCCCCTAATTTCTTTCCAGTAATTTTTCTGTATAATGGAGATAATAGCCAATATTTCGGATGTACTTCCTGTGTATCTTTCACTGTTTCAAACCCTTTGTATATAGTTCTCATCTCACAGTTTTAAAAACAATGAACAAGGAAGAAGCACTTAAAATGGCGTCAAGTATATGGTGAGCACACAATGAATAAACTACAACTGCTCCCATCCTCACTACTGATTGCCCTGCTGCGGTTCTCCACGGAGCCCCTCGTCCATACTGGGCACTGTGCAGGGTACGGGGGCTCCATGAAACCGCTCACAAAGCTACGAGGTGAGACAGTGTCCCCACTGCGCAGACAGAGAAACTCTGCCAGGAAGATTAAGTCGGTCTGACTAAGAATCCATGGCAAGTGGGAACTCTGAGTGTCCAAACCAGGCTTCTCCTGCTCTGAGGCCCTGGGCTCTTCCTTCTGGTCTATGCTACTACACAGTTTCCCTTAACAATATGTTAGTTGGAAAGCAGATAAAAATAGCAAAAAAACCACTATTTTTTCTGGATTCAGGAGGTAACAACGCTAATCAGAGACATCGGGGATGTGAAGACTGCTAACAGGCTACAGTGGCCCATTACCTCTGGGGAGCAAGGAGGGGGGGTAAGAAGACAAAGGAGGCCCCGGCTGTGTCTAAAGCACACTCATTTCTTTAACACCCAACTGTGGCAAAAATGATAAAATATTAGCATTTACTATATACAGGTAAAAATTTTATGGCTGTTCATTATATTATTCTCTGATATTTTCCCTCTGCATGGCTGAAATACTTCCTTAGAAATAAACATGTGGTACTGAATTACTTTTCTCTACACTGTGGAAGGTTTCATGGAACCAGTGAAAAATGACAGGATTGGGAAGTCATAACTAGGCCATTAACAGCGACAGAATCTTAAGTTATCCCCAACCTTTCGGGAATTCAAGAATTTACCAAATCAGATCAGACTACAAGATGATATTTCAGGGACACCCAGAATGAACACAATTCATTTATTAATTGCTGTTGCTGTTTAGTGGCTAAGTCGTATCCAACTTTCTCCTCCTTAAAAGACACATAATCATTCTGCATATTTAAGTGCTTCAAGTCAAAATGCTGTAAAGCAGGAGCCAGAAATGAGAAATGAAGCATGGTGGCTTTCTGGCCACGCCTCAGCTTCAGCTGTGACAGCGTCCCAATCTGTACTCTAACACCCCCAGTCCATAGCTCTCTGAAAACCAAATCGGCTCTTCTCATAATACAGTCACTGCAATTTATTTATTTATTTTACTTTTAAGATCTACTCTTTTAGATGCAATTTAGTCTTTAAAGTGAAAAAAAAAGGTGATTCATCTTTGGTGAATTACATTTGATATTTAGGACATAAGCTTGACATATTTGGATTAGACAACTTAAAACATTTTATATGGAATGATACACTGTAATTTCAGGAGACAGGGTGAGGGACAGAAAGGCCTGGCGTGCTGCAATCCACAGGGTTGCAAAGAATCGGACACGACTGGGCGACTGAACAACAACCTTATACTATATACTTTTTTTGTTTTTGACTTCAGGATTTTAACACAAAATTATCATCCCTCAGCGGGCTGTATTATTAATCTGTCTACATCAGCAAGTATAAATCAATTTAGCATACAGTTCACCTCCTTAAAAAAAAATCACTCCCTACTTGCACAGTCCAGTAAACAAGTGGAAAAGCTGGAGACAGTTGATACCTAGCAAAGTATTAAGCCAATACACCACAAACGTGCCAATAAACTTCAAATGATGAGCATATAAATTCCCAAATGAAGTCTTTTACTTCTGATACTGGTGTGTCTGCTTGTGTTCATGTTCTCAACCTTTCATAGATAAGAACTACCAAAAAGCACCACATGGTTTACTCTGAATCCGGTGTTTGGGATTTGTAACCTCAGGAATCTCCCCAAGTGACCTATGGCCAAGTTATGATCAGTCTCTACTAACATCCCCAAGGAGACTTGAGTTCTCCCCAGTAGATCCTGACCAATGCCATATGTTCCTCAATCCTTTCCAATTACTCCTGGGAATAATTCCTATTCACTGAATGTCCACACACACGTCTTAAAACAAACACAAACCCTTTCAGCTAGAGAATACATTAAAATAATGGGAAGGTTTTGAAACTTGTAAAGTGCTGAATCATGCTTATATTTAGGTCTTGTTTCTGCAACTGGTTTTGGAGGCTCAAACTCCCTCTAAGAAAACTAGCCACCCTAGTTAACCCACTAGAAGATTGGATCAAGAGTGAATCTAACTGCTTTCTTCACTGTCAAAAATTATTGCAATTAATTATAGCACACAGTTGGAGAAACCAAAGATTCAAAGGGAAACAGAACACTCGAGGAATAGAATGAGAGAAGATAAAATCTTCATTCAATAGGTGGCACTGTTTCCTTAAAAATGTAACAGGCAATTATTAAAAATATCATCTGCCCACTAATAACTAGAAGGAGAAGGCACATTAATTCCAATATCCTGTCCCAAATACGGTCTGAATCATTACATTCTGTCTACCGAAATAATGTCTTCTCATTTTAATGGACTGTAGGTGTTCATAAACATGCTTATTTCTTTTCATTGCAGCAAAAGCTACAATTCAGAAGAACCAAACAACTGTGTTTATTTTAAACTGGCGGATTGTGATGTAAAATTTAGCCTGATATATGATTCAAAACACATTCTTCCTAACCATTTTCTGATTTTAAAGAACTTCATTATAAAGAATAATCTCAATGGAAATAGGGAAAAACTATACTTGTAATATATAAACTGTATTATTGTTTTTGTTTTAAAACATGGCATTAAGTCTTTCATAAGTATGTATGTGAATATTCTTTTTAACTAAAATAACTGAAAAAATCCATTATCACTCCAGCTGATACTCAATCTCAAATTTTTAAGTTGAAAAATAGAAACAATGCTGACAATTGATAAAACGTGACTTTAACCTAGCACACAGAAGCAGCAAAAAACAGAGTTTGCCTAATTTTCCTTAATTAGAAGATTCGAAAACTTCTTTAGGTATATCCTCTTCCCATGTAATTTCTCAAATTCTCTCTAGGGCCACCCTTTCCTTGAAGAAACTACCCCAGAGGCCGCGTGCAGCTCTCCCCACTGGTCACAGCGCCTCTAACTCAGTGGGCAGGGGGCGTCCTCCTCTGTCCCAGCTCAGCAAGTAGCACTCTGCTATAACGGCTTCCTGCCTGTCTGACTGCGAAGTCCTTGAGAGCAGAAATGAGTCTTAACTTTATGTTCCTTGCCCTAGCAGAAAGCTTGGCATGTGGCAGATACTCAATAATATGTGCTGAATAAAGGAACAGACTGACCTTTCCCCTCGGGCTGTGTTTCACTTCAGGGCAAGGCCTCTGTCTTACTCACCCTCCACTCTAACGACACTGACTCTGCAGTGCCTTTTACTTGTGCGTGGCAGGCTGAAGACAGCAGCACCTCTCCAATATGAGTCTACAGGCCAGAAAGATCTCGAAGATGTGAATAAGCTTCACTGAGGCCTTTGTGTAAACCAAGTCCCCACCACTAGTTTTAGAGACGCTGCAGAAAGAGAGTTGGGAATACCAGCTGTAGTAAGAGTGACAGATTTCATCCCCAGTAAAACACAGAGATGGTCAGTAAAAGAAGCCAAAACCCATAAGCCTGGAACATCTGCACTTCAGTGGAAAACACTTTCCATAACTTGAGAACTTAGTCTATGTCTCTAACTTTGTTAATGCCTACTGATATTACTGCAGTTAACAAGAAGAAAAAGGTTGAAGAAAACCTTAAGAAATTTTGTGCCTGGGAGGGAAGAGGCAGAAGTCACAAGACTCTACCCTACGCTAGGAAGCAACCTGAATGGAGAAAGCGGACTAGATGAGGTGCTCAATGAACGGGGTGTCTTCGGGGAAGGGACCGCGCTCGAACCCCAAATCGAGACTCCTTAAACCTGGATTCTCCTAGTTTGGGCGGGGGGTGTAGCTGGCAGGATGCCACAGCCTAACTATGAAGAATAAGAGCAGCTACTTCTAGAATGTCAATTTTATTCCAACATTTGGGAGAGGGGATCCAGTGACAGTTTGAGGTAAAAATATAAATACAACTAAAACATAAAATTCAAACGAATTAAGGTAAACTATGAGCGTAGGGACTTGAATCAATTTTGTTCAGTGCTCCAAGCAAGCATTCCCAGAGTGGCAGGCTGTGTACCATGCTCCCGGGTCCTTTCTCTTCAACAGAAGTCTGCCGAACGAATCCTCACCAATTAGCGAAAGCAACTCTTCTCAACAACCTTCCCATCACAATTTGACAATCACAATATATATGGTGAAACTTCAAAAATCTGTTTAGGGGACATAATTTATCAATGGTACAACCACCAGCCACATATAAGTACCAACTCACCCTCTACCTGAAGCAAAGATAAACTGTGTGAGTGCCCAGGTATTAGCCATGTCGCTACCATTTTCCATCCAAGAATGTCTGCTGGTTATGCAAGATAAGAAGCAGCATTTACAAGGGTGTGTCTAAATATGTCCTAAACTATTTTATAAAAAGAAATCATTTTAAAACTTTGATATTTTATTATTACCAACAGAGTACACTGGATTACCTCCCTAGTACTAATCACCACACCCACGCCTTCAACACCAAAATCTGACTGGCGACCAGTCAGGGACACATGCTGCCCAAGCTAAAAGGGGACCTGGAGAGTATTTCTATGAGGCAGCTGCAAGTGACAATTAGGAAGAGCGTGGAGTGATGCAAGAGCCACCGGGAAGGCGTGGACAGAAAGCAAATCTTCGGAACCCTTGGGGCAGGAAGGCCACTTACGTGCTCATGTCATCCTAAGGGAAGGCCACAAAGCATGAAAAAAAGTGCAACTAGAAACCACGAAATGGGTTCCAGGATTACTTACAACTGTATTTTTGTGAAGACATCATCTCTATGGGGGCAGGGATTTTTGTCTTTTTCCATCACTGCTATATTCCTAGCGTAGCCAATTCTTAAAAAACTTGTCAGGTGGATAAATGTTTCTTTACACCCTGAGAAATATTAATTTAAACACAGAGAAAACTCCTACCAACGTATTTTGTAACTATGGCAAATTAAACATGGACTGGCTTTCCAGTCACTATGCAGTCAAGCATCCTCCAAGCCCCCTCCCTGAGAAAAGTCAGTATTCCCTTCTTTGCTCCACCGTCTTCAGCCTATAAGCATTCTCCCTTCTTCCTGCCTTAAAATAAAACCCAATCCAGCCCACCCCAAAAGGCCTCCCTGCTTTCGCAAATCCCTGGGGCTCCTGCCTCTCCCCTCCTCTGTCCTCTGGCCTCTCACAAGGAGCCTGTGCTTCCTCACAGCCCTGTCCTCCCTTAGGGGAGTTCAGCGGCTCTGATGCCCAATATCCACTATAACTGCGGGCCTGGGACGGTGGCGGCAGCCCGTGCATCCTGCCCGAGGCACTGCAGCTGCTGACCGGCTTCTCCTTGGGTAAAATCCTCTGCTCTGCTTCTCGGGTGTCATCTCTCCTGCAGGATCTTCTCTGCTCCCTTCCAGGAAATCCTGGCACTCCTCAGAGGGAGGGATCTGAGCTAGAATTCGCCACTGTCCTTTCAGTGACATCGAGATGGGCCTGCGCCTACTTATCAGGAAATTAAAATGTTCTCAGCCACTGTGAAATTCTGAGAAACTCAAGACTGAGCTAAGCAAAGGTACCATTAATGAGAAACACTATGAGAAGCCAGGAAACTTCAATCCCAGAGGCAGAATTACTATCAATGTAATAAGAAATATAAAGCTAAGCATATTTTACTTCCTGCAAGTTGTTTTCTTAAAGGCTGTATATAAATATAATACACATAATAACATTTTCAGGTGTCTCACACTGAGTCATTCCTGACTTTTTGGAGAGGATGTCAACACAAGTTTTTAGTAAGAGGGCTTTCTTAAGTGCAATAGTATTTCTCTCCTCTTTCTTCTTCACTGCCTACATCATTTGTACCCTAAAGGGACGTTCAGTAGGTAGCATTCATGGAGTTGTCCAATATCCAGTGTGTACATGGAGATGGTCACACTCAGGCAGAACCTACGGCTACTCAGTTTTCTCAAAGAGCTTCTCATGAAACTAGCTACTGATATCAACAACTAGCTAGACAACACAACAGGATTACCTTGTTACCTACCCAGCTCTTATCTGGGGATAGCTGAGCTCCTAGAACAGCAGTATACATGTGGTATATCAGTAAACATCACTGAGTTTCGAATGATAGTTTAAGTTTCCATAAGCAGCACGTGCATAAGACTTCTGGGACAGCAAACACATCACTTTTGTTACTTAAGAAAACAAAATAATGGAACTTTGGAGACGCAGTTAAAGGCAAAGATATTTATCTTGCCTTAAAGGAGATTTCAGTTTTACCTGAGTGACCTTTCTATAGTTAAACTCAAAGATAATCTCCTTTGTTTGCTGGGGAGATTACTGAATTCTCTCAAAGCCACTAAGCTCTTTTAATTACATGCCTGCTGAAGACGAAATATTGATAGGCAAGCATTCATTGATCTATATTACAAGTAGAGAACAAACATCAGTAAGAGAAAAAAATGAACTTAAGTCCATTTAAGCATAACTCTCTATTGGATGCTGGCCTTAGAAACTGGTATCTTTACTCAAATTAGTAAACAGGCACAACCAACAATCAAAACACACCAATTAAAAGTAGGCCAAAGTCTAAATTGAGCTTTAATTTAAAACCACTGGAAATGAAAACTAGCTATTATTTTCATGACTCATTTATAAAGAGCTCTAATAGCTATGTTCAGCTGTAAAGAAATAAATCTCAAGTGCCTGAGCTACCCAAGGCAGCTCCCTCCAAGCACGCACTGGGCCGCGCAGGTGTGCGCCTGGGAGAAGGCCAGAGGAGGGGGTGTGTACGCCCAGAGCGGAGGGTCCGGAGCCTTCACTTGGCTGGGTTTCTGAGGAGCCCCACCCGCTATAAGATGGGAGCAGGGCCGCTTCACAGGGTGAGGCGGGAACTGTGTGCGGGCACTGTGCAAAGCCTCCACGAGTGTCCGCGCTGACTGCGCACTCCAGGCACATCTCCCGCTGGGCTGGCAAAGGTCTGCTCGTGAACAAGCCCAACCACATCTGCACCCTGAGCCTACTCTCTTTTCCGGCACAGTCAACACACTGAAGTCTAAATTTGTGTTACAACCGGCCTTATTTTATAAGAATGTCTCATAACAACAAAAAATGTTAAAAAAATATTTCACTGATGCTTCTTGCATATTTTGAAAGACCTAAACAGAATTTAAAATATCATCATTAGGTATGATTTTTTTACTTCAGTAAAAGCCAAGACAAGAAAATGAATAATGGATAATGAAATGTATTCTCTGATGTAACTCAAACTCATCTCCTGATTTTAAAGAAATAGTAAAATATGCGTAAAAGATTATCATAAGGGTAAAGAGCCATCTTGGAGCCAAACTGCCAGGGTTCACACCTCGGCTTCACGCACCCACTAGCTGCCAAGTTACCTCACCTCTCAGGGTCTCTGTTTTCTCATCTGTAAAATCAGAATAAAAACTGCTCTTACTTTACAAGGATAGGACTAGGCTTAAAATCAGACAAGCCATATAACGTACCAGTGTACCTCCTCAGAGGAAATTAACTACTACCACTATTTCCAGTAAGACAAGCACAGCAGGAGAAAGCAGCTAACCAAGGATGGACTAAGGTCAGCTAGGCATGGGTACCCCGGCCCCACACTGTACCACAGAGCTCAGCCTCCTGACAATAATGGGGCCTCTCTAATGCCACTCCGAGTCAGAACTTGTACTTCTGAGTTCTAATATACTGTGACCATAAATTTTAGTAATTTTTACCCTTTGAAAGTATTTTTCATATCCCACCACTTCATTTGATCTTCTCAAATTCTGGTAGTAGGAAAGGTATCATTATTTCTAGTTCGCAGATGAAGCCAGTCAAATTCAAAGCAGTTAAATAACTTAATGTCCTGCAGAAGTGGTGAGAGAGCCCTGGGGACAGGACTGATGAGCCTGAGTCCATCAACACTGAGTCCACCCCAATAAGCAGCTGGAAAGCAGGTTAAATACCTTTAAACTCAAGACAGCTGGCGAGTCCCTATCGCATAGCTAAAAGAGGAAAAGAAGGAATCAAGTATGTCCGCAAGGAACTCTTGAATTTGAACTGCAATTTGAGTAGGCTTTTCATTTTAACTGAGACAGTAAAGAAAACTAAAGTCTTGTTATCAGAATAATTTTGGTTTTTAAAGTATTATCCACACTATTTCATCTTCAGGTAGTGCTACTTGACTCAAGAGCTCAAAGAAGAATTCTCATGGAATTCGTTTATTTCTAATTTTTTTATTAGTCCTACACAAGCAATCACAGATATATCTTGAAATAGACTAGAATGTTCATAATATTCTTACATTAAGTTACAAATCAGAGGTTAAAAACATTTCAGGCCAAGGTCTTCTGTGGTCCATCTTCCTCTCTCAGAATCTACCTACCTTGGGAAAAAACCTGATCAGGTTTCACAGCTCACCAGTTCTAGAGATCGATTCTGGCCACCGACACCACAACCAGCCCTTCCTGCTCTCTCCCTTTCCTGAGCTGGTCTCCTAAAAACCACCTCATGGCTGCTTCTATGCTCCAGCAGGCAAGAACAGTTCAACATCCTTTTGTTGTTTTTGTTGCTGCTGCTGTGTGTTTAGCTGGTTTCCCTGGTGGTGCAGTGGTGAAAAATCCACCCACCAATGTAGGAGACACAGGTTTGCTCCCTGGATTGGGGAGAAGGAAATGGCAACCCACTCCCGTATTCCTGCCCGGGGAAATCCCAAGGACAGAGGAGGCTGGCAGGCTACAATCCATGGGGTCGCTAAAGAGTCGGACACGACTTAGCGACTGAACACCACCAACAAACATCCTTCTGAGCAAGCCTTATTCAGGACAAGCAGCTCTGAGAGACATCTGAAATGATCCATACTCAGAACTCACCCTGCTTCAGCTGCAATAAGCAGCTGACCGTTCTGCTACCCAGGACCCAAGGTGAGACTAGTGATGTTTCACATCCCAGACTAACTGGAGATATTCCAAAATAGTCACCGCACTGTGGGGCAGAATCTGACGCTCTAGCAGCTAAGAGTATGCATGTCACCGTTTCCCCCATGACAGTCACAGGGGACATAATCCTGGACGACAGTTGGTGATGGCTGTCAGATAGCCACAGTGACCACAGCCTCTGAACCTCAAATTCACACACATGATCCTAAAAAGCCGAAATCTTATCTCATTTTCACAGGTAAAAGAGCTATAGAAGACAGACCTGGAATGCTGAAATTTTAATGGTTTGTGGAAAGACAAAATATTCTATTTCAAAAGATTTGACACATGTGGCTGCCTAAGTACATGGTAAAGAATGAATCAACATTTTAAACATGCTATTCCTTAAGGAGAAACTTTTTATCAAAGCTATGTATTATTATCAATATTCATAATGCAGACAAACTCCACAGTACACAGAAACAAATCCTAGATTAGGCACCTAAAAAGTAAATAATTGGTAGCATGCAATTTTCTATGTCTTTGGGCTAACTTTTACAACAGTTTTATAGGGCAGGGGTAACCCAACAGTGTAAGGACAGGAAGTCAGCCTAGGAGTAAAAGCATGATAAGAGATACACATTCCATTCCGGGTTGGGAAGATCCTTTAGAGAAGGAAGTGGCAACCCACTCCAGTATTCTTTCTTGCCTGGGAAATCCCATGGACAGAGGAGCCTAGCAGGCTATAGTCCAAGGGGTTGCAAAGAGTCAGACATGACTCAGCACACACACATATACATAGGTCATCTAAAGTGTCAAGAAGATTTCATAAAAAATGCAAACCCTTATAAATGTTCAACAGATAATTTATAAAATGAGATTTATTTTTAATAAAGAACAGAGAAATACAGGAAAAAGTATGAATGCACTGGCACTATAGGAGCTTTGCTACAGAATTCAGTGTAAGTTGCTCACTGAAGACTCTGTAATAGCAAGTTCCAGTACAACCTGTCGGCATGGAATGAAGAGTCAGTACTTTAGAAAGATGTGTGTATTTGGGGGGGTGGGGCAGAGAGGGGGTGGCATGTGTGTGTTGGGTGCTAGGAGGAAAAAGAAACAGAACACACACACACACACAGAGTTTCATCTTGGCTCAGTGCATGGCTGACTATATTCTCTACTTAGGTAAGAAATTTCCACTAACTTATTTTTAGTAATTAAAGTACATTCAGTATTTTGGGTAACCTTCAACAAGAACAAAGCATTCTATTACACATGCAGTTCTGAACATATTTCTTTTCAAGTTGCTGTATTTAGAGATAAGCTGACTTTAGACACCAACAGTTTTATATATTATCACCAAAACTTGGCCTAGGAAATGTAAGGGAGAAGAATGAAGTTCTTGAGCATAAACCTTTTTCTCTTTGATGCCAAAACTGTCTTTACAGACCTAAGTCCCAAAAGTGTAGGCTTTGTTCTCATTTGTTTTTGGTATTATTTAAAACTCTTCTAGCAAATCTTGCAGTGGGGGGTATGTTCCACTATCCACTTATAAAACTGTAGGATGATTCCAGCCCACATTGTGCAAATGACATTCTAACTGCCTTACGACTGGTGACAAAACCTATAGCCAGCTACCAAAATTAATCACAACCAGCTAGAAGAATGGTGCTAAAGCAACCAAGACTCAAAAGGACTTTGCTCTATTTCTTATCACAGCCTTTGTGGTGGTAGCATGCACTGTGTGCATATGTGCTAAGTTGTTTCAGCCGTGTCTGACTCTCTGCAATCCTATGGACTGCAGCCTGCCAGGCTCCTCTGTCCATGGAATTCTCCAATACTGGAGTGGGTTGCCATGCCCTCCTCCAGGGGATCTTTCTGACCCAGAGATTGAACCCACATCTCTTCTATCTCTGGTACTGGTGGGCGGTTCTTTACCCCTAGCGCCACCTGGGAAGCCCATCATGCGATAAGTGCTCCCAAACAACTGAATAACTGTCACAACAATTGGAACTTGAGCTGTGTGAGTTTTAATAGAAGCAGGAAGGGTCAAGTATTCTTCACTACCAGGAAGCTAAGACAAATAGTTAATTACTGTTGGAGGTCCCTGTGCTCACCACTGAATTATGAGCAGCTTCAGTTGTGTAGATGAAGACTAGTGGTGGGTGAGAGAATCTGAAGGTGTGAATATGCCTCAAATTGATGTAACCACGATTAAATTAGTCAAAAAGTTCTATTCCAAAATGATTTGATAGTCAAGATTTTCTAGAATTTGAGCTCCAAATTATTAAAGATTAAAAAGAAAAAAAAGATTGATAGTGAAATTCATACTGTTCAGTAACTGCCAAAATTACATGAAAAGAACCTACAAAGCAGAAATCTGAATTTTCACAATTAGGAAACAACACAATTCAGTGTCATTTTTTAAAGTTTTTTTTAGTTAAAAAAAAAAGTTTGTATACATATGTATATTTACAAAAAGGTCTTCATAAACATAGGAAAAAAGTCAAAGGACTGCTTTGCTTCTTAGAGGTTATCCCTAGAGAATATCCTTTCCTTATGCAATTAAAGTTAAGGGGAAAATGTTTTTAACAGCAGTCGAGTTACCAGAATTGAACTTTTCTGATGGCTCAGATGGTAAAGAATCTGCCTGCAATGTGGGAGACCTGGGTTCAATTCCTGGGTCAGGAAGATCCCCTGAAACAGGGCTGAGCAACCCACTTCAGTATTCTTGCCTGGAGAATCCCCATGGACAAAGGAGCCTGGCGGGCTACAGTCCATGGGGTCGCAAAGAGTTGGATAAAACTGAGCGACTAAGCACACACAAGTTATAAGAATTAGACTTAAAAGTTATTTTCAAAACTACTCTCTACATATATTTGCTAAACATAAACATGCAAGCAACCATGCCCTGATTTATTTTTTCCATTTTTAAAAATATGTTCTCCCAGCATAGTTGTATGCTTCTTAAAAAATACTTATCATCATTTAATGTCAGTTAATAGATATGACTTCTCTGTTTTCTGAGCCTTCACTGCTTTTCATTTGCATTTTTTATAGCTGATACCCAGGTGTAAAACTCCAAGAATTAATAAGTTCAAAAATCTAATTGTTTCAATAATCAGAACTAAATTTAGCCGTAAGAAATAATTTTCAAGTTAAATTTTTGGAATATTATTTGCCAGAGTTTGAGGGGAACAAAAAGATTATGTGAACCAACCACTTCTTTTCCCAGATAAGAAACAGACCTAGGAGACCAGCCTTAGGTCTTCACAAAGTGATGAGAACCCTAATCAATGGCCTACCGATGACATGCTTTATCCCACATTACATAATTTTGAAAGTTGCGTTTTCCATTATTCTAATAATTTCAAAATACTAAGGAAACTATATTGCTCTCAAGATGCTGCATAATCTACACAAACTGCCTTTGTTAAATTAATGGTAACTTGTAAGGGAACTGTGAGTCTCTTTACATCATCCTCATCTGTACAGTCAAATGTTTAAGTGGGGAGTCTTCATAGTTACTTGCAGTTATATTACAAACAGTTTTTATTGAGTGCTTCTCTGTGTTAAGAATGGTGCTTCATTATCTTATCTAATCACCACCACTCACTCCATTTTCAAGATGAGAAATTTGAGGTTCAGAGAAATTGACTTTCTTGGAGTTCAGTGACAGGTGAGTGACTAAAGAGGATCTGCCTCCTTGGGCCCAGCATCCTTGTGCTGCCCCTGAAATGTAATTGCGCAGTTTCAAAACCACATTCAGGGACCAGGGTGGCTGGAATTCATCTGCCTGAGAACATTTCCCTGTGAGTCTCTGAATCTATGGAGAGCTACTAGAAATGCAAGAGCCACAGCTTCTAGACTTCGGCCTCAGACACAGACTGTCTTGCTCCAGCTTTGATGTAACTCCTCCTTTGGGCCTCCTGACCCACTTCCTAGGGTGCTGGAGTTACCAGTCAGACTACAAAGGCTTTCTATTTTGTCCTAAGCACTGCGAGCAGTATGGAGGCAGAGAGCCCCGCGTGGTTCTCGGGCCTGGTTGCTGAGCCCCGACCCCACCCAGACAGGGCTACCTGAACTACACTCACAGTTCTCCGTATCAAAACACAACCCACCATGGACTTCCAGGCCTCCGTGTGTTCTCCACACACCCCTGCCCCTAGCCCCAGGCCACAAAGCCTCTTTCCAAGTCCCTTTCACCTGTTTAACTGCTCTGAACTCTTCAGGACTTAGTAGTCCTCCCATTTCCTGGAAAACCCTTCCTGTATCCTACCATTCCCAGCAGACTGGCCAGCCCCACCCTTGTCACCGGGCAGTCTGTTACCTCGTTAAACTTCATGGGCTTCCCCACAGCTGGGTCCCCAGCACCTTGGCGCCTAGCTCACAGCAAGTCATTCCAAGAGTGTTCATGAAGGCATGACCCCACCCGGGTCAGAAGTGATGACAGCACTGACAATGGGCATTCACCCCGGCATGTTTACCACTCTGCCTTTCCGTTTTTCTAGAAAAACCACCCACAGACCAGACAAAGAGATCTGGAATGACCCTATATCTGATGTGCTTGTTTTCCTATAACCCCATGAGCTCCTCGGCACCTTGCCCATGGAGGCCAGGCGGCTGATATAAACCTTGTAATGGATGCACCTAGGCCACAATCAGCCTCTGTGCTCAAGCACTGAGCATATTTGTTCTCTGACTTGAGGGGTCTTGGATTACTCTGGGTGACAGCAATCCACTCGTCCCCCTGGAGCCACAGAACACTGGTGCCAGGACCTCCTGCGGGCACCAAACTCTACAGATGTTCAAGTCCATACACTATAATACCGTGTAGTAGTCAGCTCTCGATACCTGCAAGTTCTGTAACCATGGAAACAGAGGGTCGACAGGACGCTGCCTGGCACCAAAATACTTCCCCAAGACTGTACCTCTGAAATTTTAACACAAATTAAAAGAAAAATCCGATTTGCTTTACCATAATGTATTGCAATTTTAAAAGAATTTTTCTTTTTAAACACTTGTTCAGTAAGACATGACTGTACAAGGGATGACAGAGGAAAAACTTCTTAAAAAGATTTATGAGGGGTTTTCCTTTTTTAAAAAAGAAATATTTACTTATTTATTTGGCTGCACCTGGTCTTAGTTGCAGGATTTTTACTTAGAGCATGCAAACTCTTAGTTGAGGCATGTGGAATCTAGTTCCCTGACCAGGGATCGAACCCAGGCCCCCTACATTGGGAGTGAGGAGTCTTGGCCACTGGATCCCCAGGCAAGTCCCTAGAAAGGCCTAAAAGTGGCAAAACTAATTCAGATACCAAGGAACTTTAAATCAAAGAGTTCAGTAGAATTCACAATCCGTATCGACTTCTGGGTAAACTCTGGGAGACAGTGAGGGACAGGGAGGCCTGGAGTGTTACAGTCCATGGAGTGGCAAAGAGCTGGACACAACTTAGCGACTCAACAGCAACAAGTGACTTCCACAAATAGTCACATTTATATTTAATACAAGAGAATACCAGAAAGTGTTCACTGCCGGGGGAATAAAAGCATATTAAAAATTATCTCACAGCAGAGACAAAATAAGTATTCTAGACAGAAGAAACAACATTTAGCGCACTGAGAGAAAAGAAGGGTCAGCCAGGGAAACAAAAATGTGAACCTAGCCCTGAATGACTGGAGCAGGGTGTTCAGGAGGGGGAGCTGAGAGGGGCGCAGAGCCAATTACCACGAGCTTCTGAACTACATTAAGGAGTCTGGACTTTATTCTCAGGATGAAGAAAAGTTTTTTTTTTTTTCCTCTCTGAGTTCACTTATTCAAAGATAGAACACGGCCATTCAAAATCGTAGAGCACAATATCAACAGTTTAAAGCTAGGGAATTAAGTTGCATTGTTCTATTTAATTTACACTAATAAATATCTTAAAAGAAGCAAATGTAGATTTTAAGATTTATTGAGACACTAATGACCCAAGTAACTAAGAGAATCTAAGTTGAGAGTGATACTGTGTGATTTTCAGGTTGAAAGACTACAGTAACATATATTTCAATTAGACAGCAGCAAATACAAAAGCATCTTTTGAACTGTACAGTATACTGTATGAAGGAGTTCATTCTATAGCATTTCATCATTCTCCTGGCCTCAGTTTGTGCATAGAAGGCATGCTGGACACAGCAATTCACATTACATAAATTATCCACCACTCATAAGGTGTAAAATCTATATTACACATGTACAATATGCATGAATAGAAATTATTCTTGAATGCCAGAAACAGTGCCATTTATTTCTGACAGACTTGGGATTTCCCACCTTTGCCACTGATTAACTATCTGAACTGTTTAAGCCTGTGTTTTGGTTTCTTCATTTTTAAAATGAGAAGACTGAGCTAGATTTTGTCTACTGAAGTGTCAAGATCAGGCTTCCATAGTAGGAACCTCACTGTAACTGCAGTGTAGAGAGCGACTGGGGAGAGCATGTCCAGGAGCCAGAGGCTGGTTAGAAAGGAGCTTTGCAAGAACTGGGAGGAGGTGACAGAGGCCTGACCCTGGGTTAGCAGCTGTGCGGGTGGATTCCAGGGCTAGCAGACAACTGACAACAATAGAACTGGAGACTGATTGGATGCTGAGGGTGAGAAGGCCAGCCTAAGAGCACAGCCGCTCGGAGGTGGTGGCAGGAATTAAACCAGTGGCGCTCCAAAGGACCAGGAGATCTGATCGGGAGGATGGAGATTCAGTTTGGGTGTGTGCTGGCAGCAGCTGGCTGAGCTGCACCTCCTGGAGAAACTATTTCAGAGGCAGGGGGATGCAGGGTTCTGTCACTGAAGCCAGGGCATTTTAGGCACCAAAATATTATAAAAACAATTCAGCAAAGATACAACTAATAGTCTTCTGATGTGTCTTTTTCTCTCCAGTCAATGACATACTTTAAGGATCTTTGTATAAAACTTGAAATGTGATTATTTAAGAATTGAGCCCTTTGTGCATGAGTGAGATCTGAAATAAAGAAATGTATTTGGGAACATCAAAATATTTGAAAATTTAGTATGTGATAAAGTGGATACTTTTAATCAATAAACAATGCTGGGACACCTAGCCAATCATTTGGAGAAAATAAAGTTGGGGCCTTAAACTTCAGATAAATCAGAGACTATTTTTTTTTAATCTATAAAAATAGTACTAGAAAAGATTAGTGAATTTTTATGAACTTGTGATAGGGAGTAATAACAGCTATTACCTACATAGCATTCATCATGCACCAAGCACTGTTTACACAAACACTTTGTCCCTGCAACAACTCTGAAGTAATAGCTTCATTTTATAGTTGAGGAAATTAAAGTACAAAGAAGTAAAGTAACTCCCGAGGTACACTATTGACCGTGCTGAAACTCTGACTAGAACTCAGGCATCTGTGCTCTGAACCACTACACAGCACACTCTCTCTGTAAGACCATTCAGAAAGAGAGGGAGAGAGAGAAGAAAGAAATGAAATCTGAAGGAATATTTAAAGCCTCTTTATGGAACAACAGTATAGCTGAAATTCATAAATGATAACAGAGGAGAACATTTCCAATAAATGTCAAGCTAATATTCCAATACATAATAAAAAAAATAAAAAAAAAATAAACAATTTTCTCTCATGTGTGAAAGTCACAAAAAAAGCAGGAAATTGTTAATAAATACAAGTTGTACTATGATGCTAATAAGCTAAGAAATGCAAATTAAAATAAGAAACCATCTTTCATAGACTGATAATATCAAACATTGGCAAGAATGTGAAGCAACAAGCACCCTCACATACCGTGAGATGAATGTAAGCTGGCACAATGTTTTACAGGGCAATTTGGCTACACGATAAAAATTTTAAATATGTATAATCCTTTGACTCAGCAGTTTTACTTCTGAATATTTGTTTTACAAAACCAAATGCACAAATATCTGAAAATGTACATATAATGGTAGTCACTGTAGCGTGATATAACAACCAAACAATAAACTATGTTTAGAAAGAAGAGACTGGTTAATGAGACAACCAAATGATGGAATGCTATGCAGTCATGAACATGACAGCTCTTTATTCATTGTCAAGATAATAAACAAAATGCTGTTAAGAAAAAAAACTGTATAGCAGTCTACATAGTACTGCTACCCAGTACATAGTACCACATAGTACACAGTAGTACTACCTAGTTCTTTCGTTAAAAGATAAATGTTTAAAATAAATTGTTCTGTTGCTTTCAAAAGGACTGTCTAACCATTTTATTAATAAAGCTTAATCTAAAAATTCTGAATTCAGAAAAATCACAAGGACTGTATATAACAGTGTAGAAATGCCAGTGTGTCAGAAAAACTGAAACGTATTTCCAAAGTTCAAAATAAGTTTATACTGACATTAAAAGCTTTTTAGAAATGTTAGTATCTACATTAATTAATACATCTTTTTTTTTTAAATCTAAGGATCAATGAAAACAATCTGATTTATTACCCAAGAACCATTTAAGAATATCAATAAAATCCAGATAATAAATAGTAGGTACAGCCAATTAATTATTTTGAAAGAGGAAAAAAAGAAATGTGAAATGTCTTTCTCAAAACACTGAACATCTTAAGACATGTGAACATCAAGAATCCAACCCTTTCACAAGCAGACATCTTATTAGACCAAAGTCCTCACAGTAATTAAATAACTTGGTCAACATTGCAAAGCTGGCGCTTACTGCCTGACTTCTCACAGTCTAGCTAGGAGAAAGGGCAGTATATATTGGTGGTGGTGATTAACAATTAAAGCATTTTTTTATTGCAGGATATAAAATGACTCAGGCCAACAAATAGAGCAAAAAAAATTCTGCTACACAGCCAATCCACAGGACTGTAATGAGCAGCATCCAATTTTATGTAATTCTAAAGAACACTTCATTTATTCAGCACCAAGGCTACAGGACCACCTCTTCCAGATAATTTAGATGTTTACCACTTTGAGGATCAAAATACTTTCTATGACTATCATGGACAGAAAACTTCCTTAATATGTTACAAGCTTCTTAACTTAGTTGACTGAGTGGAGGGAAACACAACAATCTTGCAAGCCACAGTCATTATCATTACAGAAGACAAAACCAATCATACAATCTTGATCACTCTCATTTTACAAATAAAGAAGTTGATACCCCAAAAGTAATGTGGGAAAGTGCTGATTTAATTAATTCATAATCTCAGCGGTGATCCAGCTGTGTGGAAGCAAACGTTCCAGCGCCAGGTGGCCCCCAACTGCAATGTTCTAATGTCTTCTCAGCAGGTCCCTTTCTCCTTCCTTCTTCTCACCTGTCAGGTCTCTGCCTATATTCTGCCTTTAGAGAACCTGTCTCTTGCTCAAAGCATGGGTCTTCTAACTGGCTGCTTTTAATTGCTACACATACCTTAGGGACACCAAATAGACAAGACTACAAGAATAATAAAGAAATGTCCGCAAATCCTGAGTGAATGCCGCTGGAACTCTTCTAAGTGTAAAATCAAAGATCTTCAAAGCGCAGATTTTGTTACAGGCCCTTTGGCAGTGCAGAGCCTTCTTTTCTTACTTCTTAGTGCTAAACCATGTTCCAGATAAGGGAGGCTGCCAGGTTTGATTACCGCCAGTAAACTTTAAAACATTTTCTGTTAACGTGGGTTCTTGGTTCCTGAAATCTCACATAGTACTTGTCTGGCAAATCTTTTCTTTAATGCAAATGTAAACTATTTATCCCAAGTTGAATCATTATCAGTAGCAAATTCATAAATTTTGGATGAAGTAGGGTAATTGGGACAAAAATCCTAAACATGGTATCCTAAATTTAGATAACATTCTGAGAACTCAGAAAAAGGAATCATTGTATTAATGCATAACAGCTCCAGGTGTATATTTATTTATATACATATGTGCACACACGCGCGCATGCACACACACAGACGTGCACACACATATGCGCGCACACACACACTTTCAACTCCCTGGTAAGAGCACAACTAAAAACACAGAGCAAACACTTCTTCCTACAGCATATTATCGTGCAGTATAGCTCTTTCCTCTGTACCACATTAAGCCATCCTACTTCACCTGTGGCCCTTGGTGTGTCTAATACTTCAGATACCTCCTAATGAATCTATCACACACTGAATATTTGGAAACACCAATCATCTAGGCTTTTGCCATTTAACCCCATTTCAGCTAAGTCTTGATTACATCTGACCAAAGAGGAAGAACAGACACTGGTTTGATCTTGCAACATCATAACTACCTGCATCCATTTATTCAACAAATTCTTACTGAGGATATACTCTGGGCCAGACATTTTGTTAGGTTCTGGGTTCCTACCCAGACAAAGGCTCTGCCCACTTATGTCCTTTCAGTCTTCAAGGGAAGGCAACCATTCATCAAATGAGATAAATACACAATCAAAACACTAAGAGTAAGGACATGGAGCTACAAAGCCAGTCTAGCAGATCGGGGAAGGAAGGCTTCCCCGAGGAAGCCTCAGTGAACTGAGATCTGAGCAGGGCGGAGCTGACTCAGGACTGGGAAAAGTGCTCCAGGAGAGAGGGCAGGTGGTGCCACAAAGGCAGAGGTGGTGTGCTGAGTCAGGAAACAAGGCAGTCCTGCTGAGAATAAGGGTGTGTGTGATCAGAGATGGGCCCAGAGAGGCAGCCAGGGGTGAAACCAGGCAGGGACTCTGTGGGACATCTTAAGAATTCCATGATCTTTATCGAAATAGAAAGCATCTGAACGTTTTAAAATTCAATTTACTTTTTTACAGGAAAATTGCTACACTCAGATTTACATTTTAAAATGATGACTCTGGTCACGCAATATGGAAAACCAACTGGAAGGGAGGAAGCAGGAGAGAGGGAGCAAGTTACGAGGTTACTATGTCAGTTCAAGTAAGAGATCGCGGAGACCTGGACTAGGAATATGGTAACAAACCACATCACCAGCCTCTGATAAGGAACTGAAGACTAGGCGTTGTTAAGGTAGCTACTAGGTTCTGGTCCTGCCACTTCAAGAGCAGAGAACTCATGAGTATGAGTAGGGTAAGGTGCAGGGAAAATCCTAAATTTGGTTTTAGATACCTGAGTATGGATGTGTTTTGTAAAAGAGGTGTGGCATCTAGGAGAGGTCATGGCTAGGAAAATAAACTCTGCACTCATTCATGAAAGGCCAATAGTTGATCTAAAGGCATTAATAAGACTGGGGCAGTGGTGGAAGAGAGGAAATGACAGAAGGCCTGGACCTGAGGATGTTCTAATATTAATGCTCAAGAAGCTGAGGAGCCATTAAAGAAGGGGTGGCAGGGTTAAGAAGACAATCAGGGGGGCTTACCCATCAGCACAAAAGACTAGACACTCAAACCCCAGAAATTCAATTTTCTCAATATTTAACAGTTTACACATGCCTCCAATTACTTTGTAACTACACTGAGTTATTAAACTAATTCTGTAAGGTTTATATTATATAAAATTGGTCAACATTATTAATCACTGCTTGCTAAATACCAATTTACTGCTACAAAATACCAAGCAATACACCAAAACTCATAAGAAATAATTCCTGCCTTCAAAACTTGCCTTAAGCTAGATTATGATTAAAATCACATTAAGTCATGAGTTAGTGTATCTTCTGATACACTTATTTAAAAAATTAATTCATCCTAACACTTTGGGAAAATTAATTCATCCTAACGCTCATCCTAACACTCTTAGAAAAGACCTTGATGCTGGGAAAGATTGAAGGCAGAAGAAGAAGGGAATGACAGAGGATGAGATGGTCGGACGGCATCACCAACTCAATGGGCATGAGTTTGAGCGAGTTCCGGGAGATGGTGAAGGACAGGGAAGCCTGGGATACTGCAGTCCATGGGGTCGCAAAGAGTGGGATGTGACTGAACATCACCACTCACATGCATCCAATATTCATGGGTTCCAGACACTAGTCTAGATGATGGGCAATGGCATAAAGAATAAGAAGAGTTCCTTGTCTGTTAGCAATTGATATTTAGTATTCAGAATGCTGTAAGACCAGTTTGAAGATTATTTGATGCTATATCAGTTGAATGGTTATTTAGGCCATAAAGGAAGGCAATAATCCCAACTATTTATCAACAGTACAATCTCCACCGCCCACCCCGATATCTACCCTCTTCCTCCTCCACATACACTCATCATCATGCTTACTGTGACACTTAGTTAACACACTAACTACAGCACCGTGTGAGCTCCAGGCACTTGCTTCAGTCTTCGAGAGGACTGAAGGTCTCATCAGCAACTCCCAGGTGACAGACTGCATTTTCAGAAATACACGCTTGGTGGGTCTTAAGAACTTAACAGCTCTTGGCTCTCTACAACATCTCAATCTATTAAACCAAACTAACCAGACTGGTTATTTCAAAGGATTCTATCACTAACAGTACAGAACTCCTTTCCATACCAAACATACCTAAACCAACCCATGGGCCAGAGCAAATGAGACAAGGATATCTTCTTGATTATCTTATAGCCTAGAGCATACTTCATATGTTTCCCAATGTTATTTTCCTAACTAGCGGAGTTGCTTGTACTAATAATAAAGCCTGAATTTTAAAAACAGTGTTGGCAGATCCTCAGTTTCTTGCTCCTATACCCCCTTCTTATTTTTCTCTTCAAGAAAGAAAAAAAAAAACCCACACATCTGAACTTGCAGTTCCATACTCATACCTTTTAAGAGTATAGGCAGAAATAGTTTGAAAGTAATCTGTATTCCTTTTGTCATTGCTGTGGAAACGGAAAAGCTACAGCATATATCTGTCCTAAGAAAGGGAAAGAGGCCAAAGGGAAAGAGCAAAAACTAGCAGATCAAAGGTACAAGCAGAACAAAGCTTTCACCTTTAACTACTGTCCTGGAAGGTCAATTATTCCTCAGAAAGCTTGGGAAGTACTACTGTATTCACTGCAGAGATACAGTGTGAAATGCTGTGGGTGAGATTCAGAGCACTGATCCTTAATCTAGGTGCCCCTCTCTAGTTCCATGTCTCTTACAACACTTAACATGGTAGCGTGAAACCTCTTCATAATACAATCTGCCAGCAGAAACAGAGGCTGTGTGCACTGATGACATTTTTCTCTACCACCCAGGAAATCACCTCGCAGAGGTTCATAAAAGTTGGATGAATGAAATCTAAAACAAGTACAAACAAACAGGGTCTGACTCTACTGGAACAGTTTCCATGCGTGATGATTAAAATGAATGTGTGATATTATATTAGCTTCTTTATTTTCTTCTACTTATAACATAAACCGCACAAATCAAGAAACCTAAGAAACACTCTAATCAGCCCTTCTCCCTGACTAACACAATGAAGTGATCTAAGTACAAATCATTCATTCTCTTTGCCTAACACGATGAGGTGATCTAAGCACAGTTTACCTGTATTACATGTATGAGTCCAGGTTACAAACACCATGCTTTATGGACATGTCAGGAGACACATGTATTGGCAATGGCACTGGGTAGAAACCCATCATTCTCACACTGACTCTTTTTTTTTTTTTTTTTTAATTCTCACATTGACTCTTGAAGGACAACTTCCTCCTTCAAATCATTAATATGGTCATTAATTTGTAAAACAGAGTGGAGACGGCAGAGAGGGATGGAAAGAAATGGACTGTGCAGTGAGACCGTCATGGACTGGAATCCTAGCCTGTTTTCCAGTCGTGTGATCATGGAGCCTTAGCATCACACATGAGTTTCTACCTCTTGAAAACAGAAATTACAACACATTGGAAGGATGCAGACATGATGAAATGAGCTAATACATAACTTGCCTGACACACAGAAGGCAAGAAAAGTGACTATATAAAAGTACTTCTACTTGATCAATGAACACGTTTATTAACCACAGCAAAAATCCTCTTATTCTCTTGCAAGAACACCCAACTAGCACAGTTAGCTTTGCAGTGAGCATTTATAAATGAACATTTACTTCAATTCTGTTTCTGATTATTTCTTTCGTGTTTCAAAATGTTCTTAAATTATTTCTTAAGAACAACTTGGGTTGATTCTTAATAGTGCATATATTTTCTCACATTAATCTTTTTTACCCATTTATATTTTAAAATAATTCTAATTTTCAGCTTAGGATATAAAAAGAGGCCAGGACTGAAGAAAACAACCAAGTCTAAGGAATATACCTGGTACATCTGATACAGCAAGGCATTTCAAGGTTAGAAGTGCAATATACTGCACCTCTTAAGGAGCCTCTGGAGACTAATGCTTCTCCATGCCACATTCTCCTGTTGCCTTCCTCAAAGAGAAATAACCCTCAGCCCAAGAAAATTGGATACAAAATGCAAAAGTTGTGCCTTCTAACTCAGAGAACTTCTGAATGCCCCATGTTTTTCCTCATGGAAATCCATTCCCTATTAACTGCCCCAGCCACCCCAGCATTTCTTCTGGAATGCTCCCAGCAACTGTCAAGGGCTGATCAGCAGACAGCCTAGGCAAGCTGTAGCTGGTTCTTTTGCTCTTGTTGAAAGCAAAGAACACTCCTTTCATTCCATATTTTGAAATCTTCCAAGTCAGTAAGTCAGCAACCATTTCCAAAATGTGCAACATATGCTTGAGGTACTACAGGAGATGTGAAAAAGAATATCAATGAACAGAGCTACTTCCTGTTTTTGTATCTAGCAAAATGGGAGTTATTATAGCATATTGGAAATAATGTATTAAGGAATGCTGGTTAACCAGTCACTCATGCCAGAATCAGATATGAAAAGAAAACTAAAGTTGGCAACAATTCTAGTTCTAATATTTCCCTTTCATAATTATATTTAATAATCTTTGAAGAATGCATTCATTTTCTTACCTGATTCAAAATTAAACTTGAAGGCAATTCCTAACTACAAAACTTACAAATTCATGTAAGACTAACTGATGAAACTACTTCTGTCATTTTATAAAATCACCAATTTTTTTTTTAAACTTATTTTGGGCAATAATTTTCCTACACCTCCTTTAGTAAAAAGTCACTAAATTATATTTTTAGTCCAGAAGCTTCTAAAAGGAAGTGAAAGCTGAGGGCTATATGAGGATATAAAAGCAGCCTATGAAACAGCTTCAGTTTTAAGGAAAAACTAACATTAACAAGTACAGCATATCTTGTTCTTTCATGGGGCCAGCAAATTGATAGTTAGGTGTTTTTTTTTTTTAAGTTACAAAAATAGGATGGAGTAATTATATCTACCAAACTCACAATAGCCTGTTCAATGGAGAGTAACACTGTAATTTCTCTTCAAAGACAGTAAATAGGAAGAAAAAGCCCCTAATTCTGTAATAGAAGGAAAAATCCCAAACCCTTGGGCGCCACTTACAGGCAAAAAACTTTCACTGATTTCAGTTACGAACCTGAAAAAGGGGTGGACTTAAAATCTTCTATTTTTAATATCAGTATTATTTATATTATTTACACTACAAAATTATATTTCGACAATTTCAATTTCTGCACCCAAAGATCAAAAACTGAAGGAAATTATGAAATTTTAAAACTTTAGGTATTCTCTTTAAAAAAATATGACAGGTCTTAACAGATGGGTGTCCAGATGTATGGTACTACTGAAACATAAAAATATTTCAAAATCTCGATGTTAGATGATCCTACTAAAGTATGAATGTAACTATTATCCAAAAAGTAAAGTTCAATTGCCATTTTGCTGCTTACAGTCAAAGTGCTTATACCAACAGATTCAAATGAATTTCAACCCCATGAACAAGGAAATATGGAAAAAAATCATTATTTCAAAAGTAGAGAAAATCAATATTTTACTATAAATGAAATAATTATGTATAACACTTGGGATGAACAAACAGCATTCTGGCCAGTGAAATTCATTTTAAGAAATGATTTTGCCGATTAGTCTATTATTTCATATACTATGCAATTATAATCCACCCTTTCAGAAAAGGGGAGGGGGGGAAACTAGCTTATGAAATGCAAAAATTAAACACAGATTACTCACCCCCTGAATTTTACCTGCTTTCACTTTCGTCCTCTTATTTTGTGTGGAGACAACACTAAACATCTATACATTAATTTTACAGTGGTTCTTCTTCTACTATATTCATAGCTCGTTAAGATGCCTAGAATGCTGAGGCTTGCTAAATTACTTACTGCATCCAAAAACTTGGTATCATGGGAATAAGACAAAATTCACCTCTCAAATTCTGGGTTTAATATCTTTAACTGGACCTCACTTGTAGCAACAATCGCCTACAACGAATCATTCCAGTTAAGTTCTAATGCAATCTGCAAAGGAGCAGTAGTGTAGAGAAACATAACCCTTGTAAGACTAAGCTACATGTACAAGTGCACACAGGAAACTAGCAGTCACAAGTCTCCGTTCCTCTCGACATTGCCACGGCACACTGCTGACCACATTTTTAGGGTTCCCTCCCCGCGAGGTGGGGAAAGGGAAGGGGGCAACTCCTAAGTAGCAATCAACACACTGCGGTTTTAAACAATCAAGTTGCCCCCCCCCCCCCTCAAAGTGACAAATCACTAGATAATTAACGAAAGCCAATGATTCCTACTGTCAAATTCGTTTCACAAGGGAAACCAATAATACAAGGCAGTCTTTAAAACACTAAGAATAAAGGTCAGGAAACCCTACAGGGAAACGGGTGACTATCGCAACAATTACCAGCAACTCAAAATACCCATCAAACCTGTGCTCTGCATACACTAGTTAGATTTAAAAACAAACAAAAACAAGGACTGTGGCTGTCACATTTAAAAGAATTTCCTTAAACAAAAATTTCTAGTTGCCAAAAGAGTCAGGCCAGGAACTGCTGGCCTGAGTTACCTTGCACATACCGTAACGCGCAGGCAGCCCAGGGCCCCGGAGCACACCGCACTGGGTCCCTTGGAATCCCGCGGCGGCCCGCGCAGCTGCAGGGAGCAGGAAGCACCGCACCCGCGCCGCGGTCCCCAACCACGCCGGAGAGGCTGCGGGGAGTGGGCACCACCGCTTTGCAACTGAATGGCTGACACATCCGGTCCTGGCTCTTACACCACTCCGCCAAATGCAAACTTCAAAGGCCAAATTCAAACTCCAAACAGAAGTCACTCAAGTCTCCGTGGTGCGGTCTGCATTCCCCAGGAAACTAGGAGTCCCTCGGGGGACGCGATTAGAAAACTCTCCGTCCTAACACCCCGCAAGCCCCCGAGAGCTTGCAGCCCGTCAGCCCGCACCGCTTTGACAGGCGTTACGGAGCCGTTCACCCGGAACCCGCTGCGGCCGCGCTCGGGGCGCGCCGCCTCCGTTCCGGCCCAGCCTCCGGTACCTGCCTAGAGGCTCTGCCTGTCACGGCCCGGGGGACCCCACCGCTTTCTGCGCCGCCGCCCTCCGGCCCCCCAACCCGGCCTCGGGCAGGGCTGCCCACCTACGTCGCCCGCCCGCAGACTCAGGCCTCACCCCCGCGCCCCCCCGGGACTCAGATCCGGGGTCGCCGCCGCCGCACTGCTGCTCGCCTCTTCCAGCCTGACTCGGAGGGCAGCGCCAGGGTCCCGTTCCGGGGCTCCTCGGAGAGCCCCGATTCCAGGAGCCCCACAAAGCCAGCCCGGTCCCCTACACCTAATCTCAACTGGTCCAAGCAGCGCGGCTCGCACGCCTGTCACATGTCTGCAAACAATAACAAACTCTCCAGCACGTCCCCGCCCCGGGCCCCCGTCCGGTCCCCCAGGCCAGGTCCGGGGCGCCGCCCGACGCTGGAAGGGTCAAAGGGGGTGCCCGAGGGCTCGGGTCCAGGATAGCCGCGCGCAGCCTTGCTTTGCGGAGCCCCGGAACGCCCTGCGCGATGCCGGGGTTCATTCATTGCAATAGCCCGCCCGCCCCCCAAGTCCCCGCAGCTCCCCGGGCCGCGCCGCTCACCCGGCTGGGGCCGCCGCAGTCGGCTCGGCGGCGGGTGTCCTCTTCTCCCCCGGCTCGGCCCCCGCGGGGCTCTGGGCGCCGCTGTCCGGTGCGGCCGCCGGCTCGGCAGGGTGGGCGCCACCGCGGCTCGCGGCTCCGTGGGGCGGCGGCACCGCCACAGGCTGGAAACCGCTCCCGCCCGCCGCCGCGTCCGGGGGCTCCGGCGACGGGGAAGTGGAGGAGGACGGCGGCGAGGCGGCGAGGAAAAGCGGCGGCTCGGGCAGCTGGTCCAGCTCCACACTCCGCACTTTGCGCAGCTGCCGCCGCCTCCAGTCCGCCCGCTCACGGCCCCCACTGCCCGCCTCCCGCAGCAGCCCCGCGGCTGCCGCGGGCGCGCTGCTCGCCTTGAGGGTGCCTCTGCCGCCGCCCGCTTCGGGGCTCGCCGCCCCGGCGCCCGGGAATCCCGAGGACGAGGCGCGATTCCCCGCCGCCGCCGCCATTTTCTCTCGCGGGCTACATTCGCTCGGCCCCTGCGAGGGAGGGAGGGGGCGGGGAGAGTGCAGGGGGCGGGGGGCGGGCTCTGCGCCTCCAGCGTAGGGCTGGCTGCGCAAACTGCGTGAGCGCGGCCCTTCGGGCGCCCGGCCGGGACTGACGGACGGGCGAGCGCGCGGGGTTCAGTGGGGGGAGGACGGGCCGCAGGTTTCGGTGGGCAGCGGGCTCTTAGCTCAGCCTCGTACGCGGGCCGCCGAGGTGGCCGCTGCGGGGGCGCGCTGGGGTTCGCGCGCCTCACCCGCCGCGCCGCCAGGTAGTCCCGGGCTGCACCGGCGAGAGGAGGAGTCTCGGCGGCAGAGCTCCGCTTCCTCTCCGCCGCAATCTCGGCCCGGCTCGGCCGGCGCTCGCCCTAAGGGAGTTGCAGTTCGAGCTTTGATGGACGGTGCGTTGAAGGGGGCACAAGCCAGAGGGTCTGCAGTCTCTCATTCGCATGCCCGTTGCAGTGGGCGTCGGGGAACCCGGGCGCGGACCGACCTACCCCCGCCCCCGCCTCCACTCCGCGCGGGACGCGCAGGTGGCGCCCGGGGCGCTCGTTGCAAAGCGAAAGAAACCCAGTGTTCAGCTGACGTGATGCCGCGGACCCAAAACACAAGTTTATTAAAAAAAACAAACAAAAAAACACCTTTCCTCATCTTTTGCCTACCCCCAGATCGTACTACAAATAAAACAGAAGTTTCTGGAATATCGTGTTCAAAACCTGACATCACAGGTTTGGGACACCCTCTTCACCCTCTGTTTCGCCCCCAGCTAGAGGGAGACCGAGAAGACCGGGCCACGGGGTCGCGGGCGGGGGCAGGGTGGGGTGGCCGAGGTGAATCGTCACACGTCTTTTTCTTTTCATTCCTCCGCTGTCTTTGGGAAAGGCAGATATGCAGGACCGCAGACAGCGTGTTTGGGGAAGGAACCAGGAAGTGCCGGCTACTGTCATCCTCCGCCAGGTTCTGACCCTCCCCGAGCCCTATGCCTCTGGCTGCACGTCCCTCTTCCCGGCAGGGTCTGGCTGCCGTCGGCTTCCCTCCGCCCCAACCCCCGCGGAGCCCGAGCTACCCGGCGCGGCGTCACGAACACTGCTAGTCCCTGAGGGCGTCTGGCGATAAGGTGCTTTGGAATGGAAAAGGCACCATTTACATGTTAATGATTTTAGACCTTTTTGCTGGCTTCCGTGTCGCGTTTACTTCTCCCCTCCTTCCTTTTCCTCCAGCCGGTGTGTCTGGGCTGAGAAATCTCCCACAAGCCCGGAACAGAGTCCCTAGATTTATTTTGTGAAACGGGAATTAAGGCGGGGATGGGGTGGGGGAGCATCGTGGAGGGAGAGAGCTGCTCTGGAAGAGAAGGGAGAGCGGTAACTTGTCAGTATGCATATATTTAGACAAAAGTCTAAACTGTCTACAAAATAATTCCTTTGATTTCTTGGAAACAGATAAAAGGAAAACCTCTTTCTTGGCTATAAATGGTAACTGAGGAGGATGGTGATATCCGAGGGATTTTTAAAGCGGGTTCAGATTTCATATTAGCTCCGTGTTAACTGCTACGAAGTCTGCCATAAGCTAGTTTTAGTTACATCCAACGGTACAAATTTTGAAACTTTAGATAAATCTGTTAAAATTTGAAGTCTACAGTTAGGCTATGATTATACAGTCTTTTAATGGTAGCCAAGTGTATCATCCAAAGCAAACAGTAGTTATTTCCTAGGTCTTCCCGGATTGTTACACCCACCAAAACCTACATGGGGAAGGATAAACTTGTTTCTTTCTTATTTAGATTAGGAAACCTTCACATTTGCACACACATACTTAGCTACTGTAAATGAGAAAAGTAAGTAGATGCCTTCAGCTTTTCAAAAGTGTTCCAATTTTGAAGTTTGGTCAGAGTAGCAAAACAAAACGGGATCCAGTGAAACATTTACTTTAGCCTCTTCATCTGTGCTCTGTGATGAAAACGCGACCAAGTGAGACGAGCACACCACTATCAACTAGCCAGTCTCTGGCCTCCATCCATCACACCGCCATGGCGAAACCTTAAGTGTTGGTCTTTCACCAGGTTTTTGGTTCTTTGAGTCATTTCCGCCTTTAGTCTTTTATGTATATATTCGAGTTGTCATTATGCACCTTGCACTGACAAACTTATTTTTTAAGGAAGAATTATAAAGGACGTGCTAGACTGAAAAGGGTGTTCTTCCTCCATCATCTGTTGATATAAAGTCTTCTTTGAAGAGACATTAACCTGTGGAATTGCTACCATAATTTTTGCATCTTAAAGCATGGTTAAAATTCTATCTCTAGTTTGGTGCTGCTGGGTCCTGCTTTATATTACTGCATAAAGACATATGTCAAATTGCCTTAATTTGATTTAATGACATAAAGGAGACTTGTGACTCTTCCAAGTTTGCTTGTACACTGAAAATTCCAGTTCCTATTTCCAACCTCTTTATTTCTATTCTCTCTCAGACACGAATGTTGCAGTAATTTCATTTATGCTATGACAACTTTGGTAACCTTTACGTCAATATTTTACAGATCACTGCTTCCACATAGTGCTTCTGAGAATCACCTAAGTCATACTTCAGTTCCTGAATCACACTTATTTGGAGGATCCAGTTTAATATTGGTGCATTTCCTTCTTGTGCATAAACATCACTGATTTAAAATGAACAGAAATAGGCACTGCAGAAATATTTCAGTCTGTGTATCATTCACTTCATATTTCTTAAATACCTATTATGCACACACAAGAAATTTTCTTCTCTTGAGATATTTACAAAAGTAAAACAATCCATTTGCAAATTTTTTTATGAGTGGGTATTTCTCAAGTTGACTCTGCTAGAATTTCAGATCCATCTGTGTGTGGGGTTTCACTCCTCTGTGAGATCTATGTCTTAGGTAGACATAAAGAGTAAGAAGATAACCTTGAGAATAGAGTAAAGGCTGGTATCCTACCAGAGTTATAAATATTATTATGGAATATCTGCAGGAGAGTTGGGGTGAAAACTTGGTTTCTCTGTGCTCTTCCCAAACACCATACTTCCCAAGTGTTTCCAGATGTCCTGAGTCGGGAAATCTTGTCATTTATGGGATAGTTGACCTTTTGTAAATACACTGTAGGTGACATTATAATAGAAAGCTTCTTCACCAACATCCACTTATTGACTCATCTAGTAACAGATTCCGGTCATTCCTGGTGTGGTGTGCAGCAGGCAGAGGGATGCTGCAGCATAATGAACGCCCGTGACACCTGCACACTTCTGCTCCCCCCAGGTGAGTTATGGACCCCGGTGAATCCACCGTATTTGTTCCCAAATCTGACTATAGCTGCTGTAACTGTCCCTGTGGAATTTAATTAAGTCCTATTAAACATGACTGTGTAAGTGCAAAACAAAAGTTATTCCGATGAAAACTAAGTTAAATGCTTTGAAAGAATGAGTGAAAGCAACACAGTGGAAAGTCTCTGTCAAATGAGTTATGGATATGAGGATTGTGAAAGAATGGAGAAAAAAGCATTCAAATCTATAAGAACTTTGTACGTGTCTCTCAATTTTCACTTTGCTTGAAAGAAAATAAGAGTGAAAACTGTAGACCATGAGAGATGTCAGAAAGCCTCTGGATAATGGACCCATACTCAAAAGACCAAAGCCATCCACCCAAATACTGGTTAAAACCCCCAAACTATACAAGACAAAATCCTGTTGCTTGTGTTTTAAGCTAAAGGAAAATATTTTATACTATATGTACATATGAGATTCCTTTTTATTAACCAGCCATCGAAATATTTTGCTTATATTTGCAAGTATTTAAAATCAGAAACTAAATTTTTGTAGTGAATAATGAAAGCCAGCTGAATCGGGATTTTATATTTAAAAATACAACTGCAACTAATGAAATTTGATTTATCTCACAGCCAAATTCTACTTACCTTTACAACTCTGAATGATTCTTTGAATTCTGTTGAACCCTGTTCATTGCTCTTTTTTTGATGTATATGCAATATTCTTTTTCTGTTTAAGTTTTATGGCTTAATCATGACTATCACTTTTGCAAAAAAAAAATTTGAAGACTTCATACATTTCTCCAAGGTCCTCCTATAATGTTCCATTTCTTTCTTTGAATCAGTGTCCTTGTTAGTTTTCTCTTCACTTGTGGTTCACTTGTCCAACTCTGCTAAATCCTATGCTGACAAGACCTTACACATGATCTAGGAAGTTTACTATCACTTCTGGTGGTTTAGTCAACTTTTTCATCTTTTGCAACATTTGTGCCTTCCTTTTGTAATTATTTGCATTGTTTTGGGGTCGAAACTGCTAAAGAAGTGTACAAAATTGATATCCACTAGAGCAGTGCCATCTGATAAAATGTAAAGCAAGCTGAAAATGCAAGATTCATATATAATTTTAAATTTCCTAGTAGCCACATTAGAAAAACTAAAAAGCAAGTGAAATTGATTTCAATAATATAGTTTACAGTATATCCAAAATATTACTTTTTCAGTACTTAATCAATATATAAAATATTACTAATGAGATTTTGTCATTATTTTTTTACTACATCTTTGAAATTAGTATGTTTTTTACTCTTCAGAACATATCAAACATCATTTGAGTCACATTTCAGATGCTCAAAAGGCACATGTAGACAGTGACCAGTGTTATCAGACAGCAAAGCCCTAGAGCCATTATACCTAAGACTTAGGAGTTTTCGGTTCGGTTCAGTTCAGTTGCTCAGTTGTGTCCGACTCTTTGCGACCCCATGAATCGCAGCACGCCAGGCCTCCCTGTCCATCACCAACTCTCGGAGTTTACCCAAACTCATGTCCATCGAGTCGGTGATGCCATCCAGCCATCTCATCCTCTGTCGTCCCCTTCTCCTCCTGCCCCCAATCCCTCCCAGCATCAAGGTCTTTTCCAATGAGTCAACTCTTCACATCAGGTGGCCAAAGTATTGGAGTTTCAGCTACAGCATCAGTCCTTCCAGTGAACACCCAGGACTGATCTCCTTTAGGATGGACTGGTTGGATCTCCCTGCAGTCCAGGGGACTCTCAAGAGTCTTCTCCAACACCTTATGGACCATTAAAAGTCCAGTTAGGCCTCCAACTCTTTAGTGGTTCCATATTACATAGAATATAAAGTGCCGATTCCAGATTCTTTTTTTCATTCATTGTGTATAATTACAAATATCCACATTTGTATGTTCAAGAAATAAGGAATCACAATAGATATAAATTAGTAACATATAAGTTAGCAGATTACTCTTTCTACCTCCAACAGCTAAACTTTCAAATAAATTTCAGGCACCCTTGTCAGTTTCTTTCTTAACTGCAGTTCTGATTCTGTCCCCTCTCCTCAGACTCTTTAGTGGTTCCATGTTGCATAGAGTATAGAGTCCAAATTCCTTCTTTCTTTCATTCATCAAATATTAAATGCATTTTCTCTTGTGTGCTGGGCACCACTCAAGGTCAAGGAATGAGATCAGCATAGACCTGCCACCTGCCTTCATCACACCCGCAGCCTACCACCATTGACTGTTGGGTTCTCAGCACAGTTCACCCTGTCTTATACCTGGGCTCCCACCGCAGATATCTGTTCCCCAGGTTGGGAGCAGGTCATGCTATCTATTCCTCCAAAGGAACCTATGAGCCCTCTTCTTCTGAAAACTCTTCCTTAAATCCACTCCACTCCCAAACTCTGGCCGCCACCACCCCTGGGCCTGGCTCATTCTTAACCTTTGAAGGGGCAGGGTGAGTACATATGAAGGCCCCATAACAACATTTTAAATTAGTTAAAAGTCAGAATGTAAACCAACAGTGGATAAAATATATTTTAGGCTTCTACCTTGATATATATACGTTCATAAAGACAAAACTGAACATTATGTAAAGTTGTGATTTTTTAAAAGACTGGCAACAAAATTTTTTTTTTCATTTATTTTTATTAGTTGGAGGCTAATTACTTTACAATATTGTAGTGGTTTTTGTCATACATTGACATGAATCAGCCATGGATTTACATGTGTTCCCCATTCCAATCCCCCCTCCCACCTCCCTCTCTACCCGATGCCTCTGGGTCTTCCCAGTGCACCAGGCCCGAGCACTTGTCTCAAGCATCCAGCCTGGGCTGGTGATCTGTTTCACTATAGATAATATACATGTTTCGATGCTATTCTCTCGAAACATCCCACCCTCGCCTTCTCCCACAGAGTCCAAAAGTCTGTTCTGTACATCTGTGTCTCTTTTTCTGTTTTGCATATAGGGTTATCATTACCATCTTTCTAAATTCCATATATATGTGTTAGTATACTGTAATGGTCTTTATCTTTCTGGCTTACTTCACTCTGTATAATGGGCTCCAGTTTCATCCATCTCATTAGAACTGGTTCAAATGAATTCTTTTTAATGGCTGAGTAATATTCCATGGTGTATATGTACCACAGCTTCCTTATCCATTCGTCTGCTGACGGGCATCTAGGTTGCTTCCATGTCCTGGCTATTATAAACAGTGCTGCGATGAACATTGGGGTGCACGTGTCTCTTTCAGATCTGGTTTCCTCGGTGTGTATGCCCAGAAGTGGGATTGCTGGGTCATATGGCAGTTCTATTTCCAGTTTTTTAAGAAATCTCCACACTGTTCTCCATAGTGGCTGTACTAGTTTGCATTCCCACCAACAGTGTAAGAGGGTTGCCTTTTCTCCACACCCTCTCCAGCATTTATTGCTTGTAGACTTTTGGATAGCAGCCATCCTGACTGGTGTGTAATGGTACCTCATTGTGGGTTTGATTTGCATTTCTCTGATAATGAGTGATGTTGAGCATCTTTTCATGTGTTTGTTAGCCATCTGCATGTCTTCTTTGGAGAAATGTCTGTTTAGTTCTTGGGCCTATTTTTTGATTGGGTCTTTTATTTTTCTGGAATTGAGCTGCAGGAGTTGCTTATATATTTTTGAGATTAATCCTCTGTCTGTTGCTTCGTTTGCTATTATTTTCTCCCAATCTGAGGGCTGTCTTTTCACCTTGCTTATAGTTTCCTTTGTTGTGCAAAAGCTTTTAAGTTTCATTAGGTCCCATTTGTTTATTTTTGCTTTTATTTCCAGTATTCTGCGAGGTGGGTCATAGAGGATCCTGCTGTGATTTATGTTGGAGAGTGTTTTGCCTATGTTCTCCTCTAGGAGTTTTATAGTTTCTGGTGTTACATTTAGATCTTTAATCCATTTTGAGTTTATTTTTGTGTATAGTGTTAGAAAGTGTTCTAGTTTCATTCTTTTACAAGTGGTTGACCAGTTTTCCCAGCACCACTTGCTAAAGAGGTTGTCTTTTTTCCATTGTATATCCTTGCCTCCTTTGTCGAAGATAAGGTGACCATAGGTTCGTGGATTTATCTCTGGGCTTTCTATTCTGTTCCATTCATCTATATTTCTGTTTTTGAAGACTGGCAACACAATATTAAGGACAATTATATCTGGTCTCCATTGATTGGCTGACTGGATGAGGAATAAAATAAAGATATATCAAAATTTTAAATAACAAATATTTAAAGTTGAATTTTAAATTTTTTAAAAATTTAAATGTAATCAAGTATTTTATTAGGATAAAACTATTTGCAGTCCTAGCATTCAATATCCGTATAGTTGCCAATGTAAGGAATAGCAACATACTTCACATGATTTGTCTATACCTACACAAATACAAATCTAGGTCGTATACATTGCTTAATATTGCAAAATTTTTCTTAGCATTTGTGTGTAACTGTTGTGAATACTGGCCCAATGTGTGAGTAGCCCAGGACCCATGAGATAGGTCAAAAAGAGAAGCAAGGATGTGCGGTTATTCAGGAATCCATTGCCTTCCTATTATCAGAGGGACAGATTTGACAAGTTAGCTGATTTTTCTCTTCTCTTATTGAATATGTCTACTAGTAAGATTCTCTCCAACTACAAATTAATGCTGACCTCCAACATGGGCAGCAGTACAGACACAGACCTTCTCTACCTGTCTAAACCAGGGGACGAGGCGTGTGAAGCAATGCATCTCTGGGCCCTGAAAGGCATCGATCTTGAGAACAGAAGCTTAGGGTTATGCGTCATGCTGAGCCAGCCCTGCGCCCCAGACCCAAGTGACCAGGGCAGCTGTGTATTCTTTAAAACATTTGTTCTCTAAATTGGTGACACATGGTGCACTTCTATCCTCCTGCCCAGGTCTGAGGGAAGTACTGCTAAGCACCTGCTAACAGGCAGGCCCCTTCCAGGTGCTGGGGGTAGAGAAAGTGAGAAGATGCCCTTTCCCTAGGAGAACTTCCAGAGCCTGCCTTGCGTGAGAGCCACTTGTGTCCATGTCAACATTTTCCACCGGCTAATGAGACCCCAGAGGGAGGGACCGTCTCCTTTTCATCATCTTTGCCTCCCCAGAGCCCCTAGCTCAGTGCCTTGCATGTAGTAGATGCTCGAGTAATGGGGGTTGACTTAGGTCGCTGTGTGCTGTGCTGTGCTTAGGCACTCAGTCGTGTCTGACTCTGTGACCCCATGGACTGTAACCCCCTCCAGGCTCCTCTGTCCATGGGATTCTTTAGGCAAGAATACTGGAGTGGGTTGGCATGCCCTACTCCAGGGGATCTTCCTGATCCAGGGATTGAACAAGGGTCTCCTGCATTGCAGGCAGATTCTTTACCAGCTGGACAGGTCGTTACCAAACACAAACTGTCTAAGACTCCTTAGGATCTGAGCATCAATCACAACATTTGCTCCCTAATAGGGAAGAAGTTCTCTTTACTACAAGTGATATGACTTTATTTGCAAATATAGCTGTGCACTTTCTTTAGAAGAAGGTGAGAATTAATTTCTATATGCATTCTAATTGGCTATTATTGGGGATAACTGAGGGGGAGAGAAGAGGGATGTAAGGAGAGAAGGAAGGGAAAAGGGGAGAAAGAACTGAGGAGTGGGACTCTGAAACACAGAAGAAGAGAATGACAGAAAAGGAGCCATATCTGTAACACATGAAACAAATCTGAAAGTTTGTAGGAAGAGGATCTCGGAAAGTTTCCAGGGAGCATAGGAAGTTAAAAATTATTAACAGTTATAAATTATTTATTGAGCATTTATTATATGGCAGTATGTGATAAGTACTTCATATATGTTAACTTTTTAAAAAACTTTTTATTTTATATTGGAGCGTAGCCAATTAAAAATGTGATCATTTCAGGTGAACTGCAAAGGGACTCAGCCATACATATACATGTATCCATTCTCCCTCAAACTCCCCTCCCATCCAGGCTGCCACGTAACATTGAGCAGAGTTCCGTGTGCTATACAGTCAGTCCTTATTGGTTATCCATTTTAAAAAATATAGCAGTGTGTACATGTTGATCCCAAACTCCCTAACTATCCCTTCCCCCATCCTTCCAAGAGGACATGTAGGTGGCCAAAAAGCACATGAAAAGATACTAAACATCACTAATTATTAGAGAAATGCAAATCAAAACTGTAATGAGGTATCACCTCACATGGGTCAGAATGGCCATCATCAAAAAAATCTACAAACAATGAATCCTGGAGAGTTTATAGAGAAAAGAGAACCTTACTACACTGTTGGTCGGAATGTAAATTGGTTAAACCACTATGAAGAACAGTATGGAGGCTCCTTAAAATACTAAACATAGAGCTACCATATAACCCAGAAATCCCACTCCTGGGCATGTGTCTGGAGAAAACCATAATTCAAAAAGATACTTGCACCCCAGTGTTCATTGCAGTGCTATTTACAATAGCTTAGACATGGTAAGCGGATAAAGAAGATATGGTACATGTATACAATGAAATATTTCTCAGTCCTTAAAAAGAATGAAATAATGTCATTTTCAGCAACATGGATGGACCTACAGATTGTCATACTAAGTGAAATAAGTCAGAGAAGGAGAAATGTTGTATGACATCCTTTATATGTGGAATCTAAAAAGAAATGATACAAACAAACTTATTTACAAGATAAGTTAGGGAAGGGATAGTTAGGGAGCTTGAGATTGACATTACACACCAGTATATTTAAAATGATAACCAGCAAACTCCTACTGTATAGCACAGGGAACTCTGCTCACTCTTATGAGGCAGCCTGGATGGGGGGGAAGTTAGGGGGAGAATAAATGGATACATTTTTATGTATTGGCTGAGTCCCTTTACTGTCCCTCTGAAACTATCAAAATATTGATAACTGGCTATGTTGTTTAGTTACTAAGCCGTATCTGATTTTTTTGTGACCCCATGGACTGTAACCTTCTAGGCTTCTCTGTCCATGGGATGTCCCAGGCAAGAATACTGGAGTAGGTTGCCATTTCCTTCTCCAGGGAATCTTCCCAACCTAGGAATTGAACCCACATCTCCTGTATTGGCAGGTGGATTCTTTACCACTGAGCCATCTGGGAAGCCTACTAATTGGCTATATTCCAATATAAAATAAAAAGGGGGAAAAAGAATTGCGACACGGAAAGACTGATCCTTATGATATATTCAGCGCACACTGTGGACACAGCATGCTTTTAGGTACATTAAGAAATTAAAATGTTTTTGCAAAGTTAAAAAAGAAAAGTGAAAAAGAAATACAACTCATGAGGTGAGGGAAACAGTCTTGATCTGGGGACTCAGTTTAGTAACTGCTCTGCATTTCCTAAGAGGACACCTACACTGACTTCCATCTCTAATTAAATTATAAAGAAAAATAATTTCTAAGATGAAAAAGTAAAAGTGTCAATGTAGTAATGGCTCTAAAACACAGGAAATGTCTGCAGAGAGCCCTTCCCTAACACTTATTTATTGGCAATTGCAGGATGCATCTGTTACTTCAGATGATTTAATGGCAGAGTGTCTGCAGGACCAATTGTAGGAGAAGATGGTAAGATGTGGAAGCTTAAAAGGAAGCATTTACTCCCCTCAATTTTGTCATTTCCAAAACAAGTCGTATCCTACCCTAGTCTGAGAGAGGGAAAGGTAAACTAAGAATAGCTTTTCTTTGAGAAGTGCTTCTAATGTTGGGGGAAACCACAAGACAAAAGATCTTCTTTTTTTTAAATAGAGTCATTTAAATGGGTGGGCAATGGACAAGAGTTTGAGCAAACTCCGGGACATAGTGAAGGACAGGGAAGCCTGACTTGCTGCAGTCCAAGGGGTTTGCAAAGGGTTGGACACGACTTAGTGACTGAACAACAATTGTTATAGCTCATTAGTACACATAAAAATACTGGAATGCCAGCTCCTTTTAAGATAAGAAAACAGTGGACCAGGCAGAATAAGAACTTGGAAATAAACACTTCCTCTTATTTTAAATCACTTGATATCTCGGAGAGTCTCAAAGTTTTGTTTTTGAAGAGTCGTCTCCTTTAGAAATAGCTACTGACAGAGTCAGTTGAACTGACTTGAATTCCAAGAAGATTTAGGTTTTTTAATTTTTCAGACACTAAAATTTTCAGGGATGAAAATTATATGGGAATATCATTGGAAATAAAAATCTCCTGAACTATAAGGACATTTCTAAGCCAATTTTTAAATTGCTAACTTTTCCTAAAAGGAATTCTTTATCATCCTGAAACAGCTGACTGCGTGTTGGGTGGTACTTAAGGTTCTGCGTTGAAGGCTGAAGAGACTCAGAACTTTGCAAGAGTATTGTCTGCAACCGGTGTTCCTCACTGAGTGTCAGGCCCAGGCCCAGCTCTGCTCCTCACGTGGCAGTTACTGATTATCCTCTGGTCTGGAGGAAGAGAAAAAGCAGCTCCCAAACAGTCTGGCCTGCCCCAGACCCAAGCTGTTAGTCTCTTTAGAGGACGAGCATATGTTTGGAGTGGCCCCTTCTAACTCAGCTGATTTTTAGCCCCTTCACTTGTATCTCTTTCCTCTTCCTTGGGTGTTAATTTCATTTTATTTAAAGGGAACTATTTCAGCATCTGTCATAACTTTTCATATTAATCTGACAGTAATACCAGCTTAGGTGACTACCAGGAGGCCATCCCTGATGAGAGGATGACATAAACTTAAATCCTTTGGGTTCTCTGTGAAAAGCTCCAATTGTTTTAACCCAGAGAATTTGCCACTGGATTCACTGCCTCCCTTATTAATATACACAGAGGAGTCTGGTGAGCTTCCCAGTTTCTCAAAGAAGGTCTTCCTCCTTTTTTTATTGACATTGTAATATTTCATATTCCTATTATTTTTGCCTGCATCTATACTTTGCCGAAAATGAGTTGATTGTTTTTAAGGGAGGAGGAATACTAGATGATCCAGAGAACAAAATAAATATATAGCAGAAAGTTATTGGTGGGAAGACCAACATTAGGGACAAACTCATTCATGAGAATGAATGATTTTGGATCTGATTCACCCGAAGCTTACTGAGATTTCCCTCATGTGTCAGGTGTTTTACATTCTGTCCCCCTATTTAATTCTCCCACAACTCTTGTTCGAGACCGATTTCTTCCTCCCATTTTAGAGACTCGGAAATGGAGCCTCAGGGAGAATTTTTTCATCTTGCCCCAAATCACTTGGCTGGCAAATTGGCAGCATAGGCCACTAACCCTAAGTTTGTTATTCTTCCCACTCTATGTCACTGCTTCCAGGAAGAATAAAGGTATTCCTGTATAATAATCAGGCGGCACTTAATCAGTCAACCAATATGTATCGAGTGCAGATAAGGTACCAGGCACTTGAAGGTTTTTTGAGTAACCACAGCGTAATCGCTCCCAGTCCTCGGCCAGCGCTATTGAGAGCAGTAGCACAAGGTGTCCCAGCAGTTCGTTGGAGCCAGAAGTTCAGTTGGTGGTAAAAGTAATAAAGTTTCTCTGAATGATGCTGAGTAACTTAAACAGAACCGTGCCTGCCACGTCACCTCATTAGTGTTAACCCTTCAACTCACAGAGGTAGCAGAGTGACACCAAAGAACGTGGGACCAGAGCAGATTCTTATGCGTTCAGTGAGGTCGTTCAGCAGTCCCAGTAGGCATTCAGGATACTCAAACGCCTATATAATACTTTCAGGCTTGTGTTTTCTCCGTTTTGCCCATTGAATACTTCACGCTCACCTTGTTCAGTGAAGTCTGTTTCAAAGTTCAGCTCTTTTCTTCTTCTTCTTTTTCTTCTAAAGATGCTTGCATGGATGAGAAAGAAAAAAAAAAAATCTAAAACAGAGGTGCCAAGAAAACACTTTGCTTTATAACGTCCTCATAACTGAAGGAATGCTAATCAAAGTTTCTCTTTAAAGTAAATTTTGGGTTGACTCCAATATGGAAAGTTCCAGCTGCAAAGTGTATAATCCCAGAGATTTGTAAATCCCAGACATTTTCCTTATTGCCTTTGACCCCAGTCTTTTCTGTTACCGTTCAGTGTGTGTGCGTGCATGCTAAGTCACTTCAGTCGTCTTGTGTCCAGCTCTTTGCAACCCTATGGACTGTGGCTTGCCAGGCTCCTCTGTCCATGGGATTCTCCAGGCAAGAATGCTGAAGTGGGTTGCCATGCTGTCCTCCAAGGGATCTTCCTAACCCAGGACCCAGACATTGAACTTGTGTCTCCTGTGGCTCCTGCATTGCAGGTAGATTCTTTACCGCTGAGTCACCGGGGAAGGCCTAGCATTCAGTAGGTTTGATACAAATCCCTTGGAGTTGAACGAATGGAGTTTGTTAAAACTGAACAAAAGCGTTGTTTGGTCATCAGCAAACAATAGCACATAAAAATACTGCTGTTCAATTCTTAACTTTAGAAAAGTCTTTGGGTGAAATGTCATTTCTCCTTCCTGAAGTTCCATTTACCAAGTAATTAAAAATTTAATTGAACTCAAAAGGGCAGAATAGGCCTTCAGCATTTTACACTTGAAGTATAATCAGCATCTAACTTGTTTAAATCCATGGTAAATGAAGGGACGTTATATGATAGCACATGATATATGTTTAAAAAATTGTTTTTCCCTCTAATATTTACATGTCACTGAATTATAAATAATATCCTAAAATAGCCAGATGACCTGAAAACTCTGTCAGACCAGCCCAAGTCTGGTTTTTCTCAAGATGGTGGTAAATCAATGTTGCTGTCCTTGACAACTCACCATGAGAATCTCTGTGTAACTCTTTCTTTCCCACATGGCCCATCTACATCTTCTTTTCACTAGCACTATACCCCTCTTAGAAAAGCTTGAAGGATTGATGACTTGATTTTGGGATAGGAGAGGAAGTGAAAAATAGCATTTGGTTTATTAGTGGAACAAGGGAAAGAGCAATTCTTACAGTCACCACATAGCAAGTTCTAGCAGTGAAAAGTGGAACTGGTAAATTTGGTTGAAGAAAAGGACGGGCCCCACTTGTGAGGCATCTGGTGGTCAAGGCATATTCCTGCCCTCAGCCCCTAAACTAGTTCCACAGGTACCCACCAGGTCACGGCAGCAATACCAGCAACTTGGATCTGCAGAATCTCCCAACAGCCTCACAGCAGGATTTAGAGTATTAATAGACAGAATGTTCCCTGTTTCATTATAAGTGGAGAACTGTATCCTGGAACACTGAGTTAGAATTATAGCCATTATTTTCTCCAAAATAGTATTACACATGTTAGTTTGGTGCTATAGGACTATTAATCCTGTACTGTATATTCAAAGTTACAACAGGTTTTCTAAACTGCAGGTCATAACCAATTGAATGCTTACAAAATCATTTTATTGGGTTGTAACCAGTTTGGAAAAAAAAGAAATATAATAGAAAATACCAGAGTACATTGCCTGAAGTAAGAGCAGTGTGAATCTTGGGGGTGTATGTGTGGTGTGTGGTCACACTGTAAAGTGCAAACGTGTATTCTTTACTGTTCAGTTCAGTTCAGTCGCTCAGTCGTGTCTGACTCTTTGTAACCCCATGAATCGCAGCATGCCAGGCCTCCCTGTCCATCACCAACTCCCGGAGTTTATTCAAACTCATGTCCATCGAGTCAGTGATGCCATCCAGTCATCTCATCCTCTGTCGTCCCCTTCTCCTCCTGCCACCAATCCCTCCCAGCATCAGGGTCTTTTCCAATGAGTCAACCCTTCACATGAGGTGGCCAAAGTATTGGAGTTTCAGTTTCATCAGTACTGTAGGTTACAGTAAAAAAGGATTCAAGGTAATTGATTTGGGGATTGTAGGACCAAATCAATGTTTACACCTTCCAGTTCTAGATGTTGAATCAGGCGCATGCAGCAAAAATCAATTCATTGACAGTGAATTCGCCATAAGCCAGTTCACCAAAAATCAACTCCTCGAATGATTAATGTCCTGAATCATCAATTCATTGCCTTACTGGGGACTTTCCTCACTTTTCAGATTCCTTGAAGCATTGCTATAACCCTATAGCTAGAGACTTGTTAGACTTGTCAAAAGACTATCAGTCTCACAATCTGGATACCTCCATCCCTTTCTGCTCTCAGCCATGTGGATGGCTTTATGGTAACAGCTGCAGTGTTGCCATAACTAGCTGCAGTGAATTTCCTGACAGATTTTAGCAAATTTGTCATTTGATAATTTGATCATTTGATAAATTGACTTAGAGCAAACTGACCTATGACTTTCTCCTATCTTCCCTACTTAGGAAGTTCTTTTCCAGTCATTTCTATTCATAAGGACCTCTTTCTTCTCTGATCGCTTTTACACTCTCTCTCTGAACCACACTGCACATTATCATATGTTGTGCTATTCTTTAATTACCTCTACCATATTATGGTATTATACCATGTTGGTATAAACATGTGGCGCACACACCCACACACTTTGGGGAAGACTGTCCAAGTTTCAGCTTGACTCTGCAACTTAATACTAATGTAACTTTGAACAAATTACTTAATCTCCACATGCAATGATTTCCTCATCTGTAAGATGAGACTAATAGTACCTTGTAGTGTCAGTGAGAGGAATTAATGAGTTAAAATAGGAAAAGCACTTAAATACTGTCTGGAACACAGAGAGCACTACATAAGTGTTAGTTGTTATACTTCTATATGCAATAATATATATGAAATATTTATAGGTAAAGTAATTTTAGAAATTAAAGATTTGGATTTCTTTTTGGTTAACTGCTATCAACATTAAAACTGGCTTTGATTCAACTAATATCATCAATTAACCATGGATCATTTGTAGAGACTCTACTATTCCCTAGTAATGTGGAAGAGAACATTGGAAAGAGGTATAGAGCATTTCTAGAAAAGCCTGTTATTAATGCATTCACTCACTCAATTTCAGCTTGAGCAGTTCGACTGGAATTATCAGAGATAGAGCAATTGTCCTAAAGGTCTCAAGAGTTTAAAAAAACAGTGCAAAGAGATGAGATCTGCTTTAAGAAGGAACTTTGAGGAAGAAGGAGAACTGCCACCTTCACAGAAGGCTTTTGTTTGGGAGCATTGCCTCCGTCAGGTCCAGCGAGAGGAGTTCTGGTGTTTACATCAACCCAAGGAAGAGAAAGACAGGACACCTCCACAAGGAGGAAAAGACAGCTTTTATGTAAAATTATCACTAGGTCTTTGTTTCAAAATCAACTATAAAAGGGATATGTAGATAAAAAATAAAATGCTACGAATAAAAAATATGCCGCCTTAAAAAATAACAAAATTGGAAGAGTCAAACATTTCAAAACACTTTAAATAGCAACAGTAATTAAGACATTGTGGTATTGGCATAAGGACAGGCAACTAGATTAATAGAATGAACTGAGAATCCAGAAGTAAACCCTCACATTTAGGGTCAGCTGATGTTTGATGGGGCTTCCCTGTTGGCGCTAGTGGTAAAGAACCCACCTGCCAACGGAGGAGATGGAAAGACCTAGCTTCGATCCCTGGATCCAGGAGATCCCCTGGAGGAGGGCATGGCAAACCACTCCAGTATTCTTTCCTGGAGAATCCCATGGACAGAGGATCTGGTGGACTATAGTCCATAGGGTTGCACAGAGTTGGGCATGACTGAAGTGACTTAACACACTCGTGTGATCTTTGACAAGAGTGTTAAGGAAATTAAATGGGGAAAGAATAGTATTTTCAACAAATGACTCTGGGATGAGATAGTCATGTGCAAATGAATGAAATCGAATTCCTACCTCATAGAATATATGAAAATTAACTCAAATTGAATCAAATGTAAGAGCTAAAATTATAAAACTCTTGTGAGATAACATAGGGGTAAATCTCTGTGACCTTGTGTTTCATAATCATTTCTTAGGTGACGCCAAAGGCACAAGAAACAAAAGAAAAAATAGATAATTTGGACTTCATCAAAATGCAAAGCTTTTGTGTTTCATAGGACATTTTTAAGAAATTAAAAACTCAACCCTGACAAATAGCTTGTATCTGGAATATACAAGAAGAATTCTTCCAACTCAGCAGTAAAAGACGGATAACCTGATTTCAAAAGAGACAAAGGATTGAAATACACATTTCTCTAAGGAGGATATAGAAGTGGTCAATGAGCACATGAAAAGATGCCTAAGAATATTAACTATCAGGGAAATGCAAATCAGAAGCACACTGAAATACCACCTTACATCTACTACAATGGTTATAACAAAAAAGACAAATAAGAAGTGTTAGTGAGACTGAGGAGCGATTGCTGATGGGAATGTAAAATTGTGCAGCTACTTTGAAAAAGTTTGATAGTTCCTCCCAATGCTAAATATAGACATTCCATATGATGCAGCCGTTCCATTCTTAGACTTCCACCCAGGAGAACTGAAAACATATGTTCACACAAAAACTTGTACATGAATGTTCATAACAGCATTATTCATAATAGCCCAAAAGTTATCCGTTCAACTGATGAGTGGATAAAGCAAAATATGGTAAATTCCTACAATGAAATATCATATAGCCATAAAAAGGAATGAAGTGTATACCTATTTATGCTGCAATATGAATAAACCTTGTTCTGTTAAGTGAAAGAAGTGAGACACAAAAGAAGATACATAGTATGATTCCTCTGATGTAAAATGTCCAGAAGAAGTAAATCCATCCAGACAGAAAGTAGATTCATGGTTGCCGACGGCTGGGCAGAGAGGTGAGGGACAGTGTCTCCTCAGTAGGTACAGTTTCTTTATAGGAAAGTAAGAATATAGTAATATATACTGTGGTGACAGTTGAACAACTTTGTGAAGATACTAAAGACCAATGATTTGCTCATCTAATTTTCTATTATTTTGGGCTCTCATGACTTTTGAAAAATCATTTGCTGGGCATTTTCAAACAAAAATTACAGTTTAGAAAAATTAGACTATTTCACAAAGTGGAAGCATCTATTAATAGATGATTTTAACTGGTACAGAGACAGCATAGTTGGGGAAAAGAACTAGCAAACCTAATGCATCTCTGTTCAGACACTATAACTTAGAACAGAATGAAAGTAGGCCTTGTTGCTAATCTTGCATCAGTGCAAAGATTAATCCATTTTAAATGGTTGAACTGTATGGTATGCGAACTTTATCTCATTAAGGCTGAGACAGAGTTAGCATGCAGTTGCAACAATACTACCGATTTTGTAAGAATACATGCAAATGTATCCATCCATATTAAGCACATCAAATGCATCCCATTGGTGGAGCAGAAGGTTTCCCAGGAGGTGTGCAAGGCACTCAGCCTTTCGGTTCTCCAATCTCAGCTTGTTTACTCCAATCTCTCCTCTGCTTACAACCTCAGTTTATAGCCTTAAAGATGTGTAAATACCCAGACAGTTTGACCCAGTTTGGTCTTAACATTGGAGCAACTCTTGTCCAACTGGTCTGTGTGGCTGGCCCATCCTTCAGTGTTTCCTGGTTAAATAGTGAAATTTTCATATAGCAAATTTTGTTCTACAATAATTTCTTCCTTTTACGAAAGCGTTAAATTTATTTAGACTGGACTGCTGATCATGCATTGCCTCTGTCTGCTTTTGTGTTTTTCTTCTTATGCAATTTATGTTTTAATGTGTGTTATTTTTTCAGTTGTGTACTTAAGCTTTATCTTCTTGACCGAATTATAAACCTTTTAAAGGCAAAACCTTTATGCATTTAAAAAAATTCCACACAGTAACTGTTAAGCTTCTTTTCATGTAACAAGGACTTAATAACACTGATTAATTAACAAATTGATTGGTGGTGTTCTTGGATTTACTAAATCAATTTGGTCATCACTGTCATTCAATAGCTGAGTCATGTCTGACTCTTTGTGAACTCATGGATCGCAGCACACAAGGCTCCCCTCTCCTTCAGTTGAGTCAGTGATGCTATCCAACCATCCCATCCTCTGCTACCCCTTTCTCCTCCTGCCCTCAATCTTTCCTAACACCAGGGTCTTTTCCAATGAGTTGGTTCTTTGCATCAGCTGAGCTTCAGCTTCAGTATCAGTCCTTCCAATGAATATTTAGGGTTGATTCCCTTTAGGATTGACTGGTTTGATCTCCTTGCAGTCCTAAGGGACTCTCAAGAGTCTTCTCCAACACCACAATTCGAAAGCATCTGTTCTTTGGCATTCAGCCTTCTTTATGGTCCAACTGTCACATCTATACATGACTACTAGAGAATCATACAAAAAAAGAGGACTTTTTACAAAAATATCTCAGGTAGTTCTGTATATGTGTTTTAAAAAATCAAAATTTTTGGTTTAATGTGAATTTTAATTCATATACTTTTTAATGTCTTCATATAACTTGAAAAGAGGTAATATGATGATTGGACATTTCTCCAATCACCTCATTGGATACTGTGCAGGATTCACAGATAGACAGTCTCTGCTCTCAACAAGTTTGCCAAAACAAGTTTATGAAAATATAAAGTAATATGACATGAGCTTAAAATTAACTAGCTCTATCTTCTGGTCCAATTAACCTTATTTTTGAAACTTAAAAAAATATATTTCTACATGACTTTTATTTGCGGAAGTCTGACGCACTGGCTGTGAAAGACATCTCAAGACAATCTTAGTTCAGTAATTACTCTATCAACCACAACAAAAGCAGTCCTGAAGTTAAAGAGTATAGATTTTTCAAAGGTTCATGTAGCATATGCAGAAGGTCGTAGGTCCAAACTGCACAGGTGTCTCACATTCTCGTTTTGCGTCAGAGGATGTGAAGTGAAGTGTTAGTTGTTCAGTCATGTCTGACTCTTGAGACCTCGTGGACTGCAGCCCACCAGGCTTCTCTGTCCACGGAATTCTCCAGGCGAGAATATTGGAGTGGTTTGCCATTACCTTCTCCCATGTCAGAGGATGGGAAAACATAAATGAGCATCTCAACGTTAGGCTTCAGCCCTGTGATACTTATTCATTTATCTGCTTGAAAGTGAAAGTGAAGTTGCTCAGTCATGTCCAACTCTTTGGGACCCCATGGACTGTAGCCTGTCAGGCTCCTCTGTCCATGGAATTTTCCAGGCAAGAGTACTGGAGTGGGTTGCCATTTCCTTCTCCAGGGGATCTTCCTGATCCAGGGATCAAACCTGGGTCTCCCGCATTGCAGGCAGACTCTTCACCATCTGAGCCACCTGGTTAACTACTTGAGTGTTTGCTTTTTCAGTCTAGAATCTGATTCCTGAAACCAGTGCGAAAACTTAGAACCTCTAGTAGCTTTTTCTAGTCACTTCTAAGTTTTAAAATAATGGGTTTCTTTAAAGAACCCTTTAACTTTACTGATAGCTGAGACAGTGTGGAACTGCCCCACAGATTGTGATGTGTTCAGAGTACCAGCAAAGCAGAAGTATTCTTTCTCTACAAATAAACAAGTTAACTTTGACGTGTGCTGGGCTGTGCTGAGTTGCTCAGTCGTGTCTGCTTCTTTGTGACCTTGTGGACTGCAGCCCGCCAGGCTCCTCTGTCCACGGGGATTCTTCAGGCAAGAGTACTGGAGTGGGTTGCCATGCCCTCCCCCAGGGGATCTTCCCAACCCAGGTCTCCCGCATTGCGGGCGGATTCTTTACTGACTGAGTCACGAGGGGAGCCTAGGAACAGTGGAGTGGGCGGCCTATCCCTTCTCCAGGGGATCTTCCCAACCTGGGAGTCGAACCAGGGTCTCCTGCATTGCAGGTGGTTTCTGTACCAGCTGAGCGACCTGGGAAGCCCAACTTTGACATGGTTTTCCAGAATTTCACACTCAAAAATGTCGAAAGGAACTCTTTTAATTTTAGTGTGCATGAAAGTTTTGTGTCAAAGTAGAAATTTGAATTATCAATGAGGTAAAAGTTAAAGTTAGTTAAGTCGCTCAGTCATGTCCAACTCTTTGCGACCCTGTGGACTGTAGCCCACCAGGCTTCTCCATCCATGGGATGCTCCAGGCAAGAGTACTGGAGTGGGTTGCCATTGCCTTCTCCAGGGGATCTTCCCGACCCAGGGATCAAAGGACTCCGTAATCTTTTCAATGTTTGTGGTTGTCCAGAGGGTCCTGACTCTAAGATGCCATACACTATGTATGCAAAATCAAGTGCCAATTTTCTAACTTCCCTCACATAAAATGGATAATCTAATTTTTGCAGGTGAAATTGAGATAACATTTTAGAAGCTGAGCATGGGAAAACTTTGTCTTACCAGAAAGAAACCAAGTGAACTTAAGGTCTACAGGTACCTACCTCAAAGCTGAAGGTTGGTTATCCTGTTTCAAATATCTAAGAATCCAAGTAAGTCTCCTAAATCCTCTAAAAAAGCCCCCAAGCACTAGACAGTCATTTCTGGCTTCATTCAAGTGGTGCATTCTAGATGGATTCTTTGGGATAAATTATGTTCTTTCTTTCTTTATAGCCTTCAAGTCCATTTCCACACCGCATAAAGATGCAGAAAATTCTCTTCTCTGGTATTTACCCTACTCCAAAAACAGCTAAAAAGACTTTAGTTGTATATATATTTTTGTTTTCTTCAAAATGGATAGATATTTGACATCATAGTGACAATTGACAAATGTGAAGTTACTTTTCTATTATTAGTTTTTTAAAATTTTATTAATTTATTTTTATTTGAAGGATAGTTTCTTTACAGAATTTTGTTGTTTTCTGTCAGACCTCAACATGAATCAGCCATAGGTTTATCCATATAGTATTAGTTTTTAAGGAATGTGTTTCTTATATATAATTAAGGAGATGTAAATGTAGCTGATGACTTCATTTAGAAAAATTTGAGGTCACACATATAAATGAATCTCTTATAAAGCTTCATTTTGTTTCTTCAATTATTAAACTGTATAAAATTGTAAAAATTGGTGGCAATAGTAAAGTGTTAGATAATCACTAGCCGGTTTTAATATGTGCTGATATTTCACTGCTCTTGCTTCAAATATTTTTTTGAAGAAATAAAATTGTATGATACATAAAGATGAGAGCTTCCTTTTTAAATTCCTTTCCCTGAACCCCAAAAGTAATCTCTATCTTGAAGTTATTTCATATTTTTATGTTCTTACTATGTGTGTTTGCATCCATAAACAAGATACAATATTGTTTCATGGTTTGTAAAAATTTACATAAATCTCTCTTGAAATGTTTTTGAGATTTAATCACTTTGATGAGTGCAGAGGTATCTTATGTATTTTAAGACTCTATGGTGTTCTACAGTGTATATATTCTTCAATTTTATTTTAATCTATTGTCCCATTATTGAACATTTAGATTACTTCCAATTTTCCCTTTGTTAAATGATGCTACCTGGAATATCATTGTATAGCTTTTCAGTGAAGATGTGAAAGAGGGAAAGTTTGGACTTGGCAAAGTAAATAATCCATCCAGCTTTGTTACTTAAAGTCAGCTGGAGTGAAGACAGGCAGCAGAAAGGGTGAATCTGCACTTCTTCAGACAGTTTAATAGGCTAGCTCCATCCAGTAGAGCAAATGGAGCCCATGGAAGTCAGATAGATCAACTCTCTAATTAAAAACTCACTTAAGGAGTGAGAAGAAAGGCAGTGTTACTACAGAGACAATTACTACAGAATAATATGGTGGGAGATTTCCACCATATAGTCAAGTCTTCATTTTTATCTGCAATAGATGTTTATAATTTCCCCTATAAACATTTTAGACATTTTTTTTCTGGTAAAATTAATACTTTTCCAAGAGCTAAACTTATCATCTTAAAGTAGCCCATAGAATCTCTTAGGATTTAAATAAGTCTCTACTTTTCAAAAGTAATGAATGGTCATTTCCCCATTCCTAGTTTTGATCTGGGCTTTGTTCTTTCTCATAAAAAAGTTTGACTATTTTTTAGTCTTTTCAAAGAACTTTCAAAGAACTAGAGTTTGGTTTTATTGACATTCTCTTTGGTTTTCTGTTATTGATGTTTGCTCTTACCAAATTATTTCCTTCTGTCGACTCTCTTTGGGATTTTTCTGTGATTATTTTCCTGATTTCCTGAATTGAAAACTAATTCATTAATGTTCAAATTTTCCTCAATATGTGTATTTCAGTTTATGTATTTGTGTGGATCACAACAAACTATGGAAAATTCTTAAAGAGATGGGAATACCGGGCCACCTTACCTGTCTCCTGAGAAATCTGTATGAAGGTCAGGAAGCAACAGTTAGAACTGGACATGGAACAACAGACTGGTTCCAAATAGAGAAAGGAGTACGTCAAGGCTGTATATTTTCACCCTGCTTATTTAACTTATATGCAGAGTACATCATGTGAAATGCTGGGCTGGATGAAACACAAGCTGGAGTCAATATTGCCGGGAGAAATACCAATAACCTCAGATATGCAGATGACACCACCCTTATGGCAGAAAGTGAAGAAGAACTAAAGAGCCTCTTGATGAAAGTGAAAGAGGAGAGTGAAGAAGCTGGCTTAAAACTCAACATTCAGAAAACTAAGATCATGGCATCCAGTCCCATCACTTCATGGCAGATAGATGGGGAAACAATGGAAACAGTGACAGACTTTATTTTTGGGGCTCCAAAATCACTGCAGATGGTGACTGTAGCCATGAAAGTAGAAAGGCACTTGCTCCTTGGAAGAAAAGCTATGACCAGCCTAGACAGCATATTAAAAAGCAGAGACATTACTTCGCCAACAAAGGTCCGTCTAGTCAAGGCTATGGTTTTTCCAGTAGTCATGTATGGATGTGAGAGTTGTAGCGCCAAAGAATTGATGCTTTTGAACTGTGGTGTTGGAGAAGACTCTTGAGAGTCCCTTGGACTGCAAGGAGATCCAAGCAGTCAATTGTAAAGGAAATCAGTCCTGAATATTCATTGGAAAGACTGATACTGAAGCTAAAACTGCAATACTTTGGCCACCTGATGCAAAGAACTGACTCATTGGAAAAGACCCTGATGCTGGGAGAGATTGAAGGTGGGAGGAGAAGGGGACAACAGAGGATGAGATGGTTGGATGGTATCACCGACTCTATGGACATGAATTTGAGCAAGCTTCAGGAGTTGGTGTTGGACAGGGAAGCCTGGCGTGCTGCATTCCATGGGGTTGCAAAGAGTCAGACACAACTGAGTGACTGAACTGAACTGAACTGAACTGATTTTCCTCAAAGTTCTACTTCTCTGCATCCTACATGTTTTTTTCTCATTATCTTTTATTTTATAACAACTTTACTGAGATATGATTTACACACCATAATGAAAATATACAAGAGTTAATTGCTCAGTCATGTTTGACTCTTTGCAACCCCACGGACTGTAGCCTGCCAGACTCTTCTGTTTGTGGGTTTTTCTAGGCAAGAATACTGGAGTGGGCTGCCATTTCCCCCCCAGGGGATCTTCCCAATGCAGGGGTCGAACCTGGGTCTCCTATATTGCAGGCAGATTCTTTACCGTTTGAGCCACCAGAGAAGTCATACCATAATCACCATTTAAAAGTGTAAAATTCAGTGGTTTGTAGTATATTCACAGTGCGACCATTACCAGTGTCTAATTTTAAGACAATTTTATCACCCCAAACAAAGCCCATATCTATTAGCAGTAGGTCTCCATTCCCTCCTACTCCCTACTCTTGGCAACCACTAAGCTACTTTCTCTCTCTATGGATTTGCCTAGTCTGGACATTGCACATAAGTGGAATACTATAATAGATGGTTTGGGGACCAACTTCTTGCATTTAACTATAATGTTTTCAAGGTTCATTCAAGTTGTAACATGTAGGCATATTCCATTCCTTTTAATGTTAAATAATATTTCATTGTATAGATGTGTCATGCTGTATTTATCCATTCATCGGGGGATGGGCATTTGAGTTCTACCTTTAGCTATTATGAATACTGCTGTTGCAAACATTCATGTACAAGTCTTTGTGTGAATATATTTTCAGTTCTCATAGGTATATACTTGGGAGTAGAGTTATGGGGTCACCTGATATCTCTGTTTAGCATTTTGAGGAACTGCCAAACTATTTTCCAACAAAATGGTTGCATTATTTTACATTCACAGTTGAAATGTATCAGGGCTCTAATTTGTCCATACCTTTGCCAACATTTACTGTTGCTGGTTTTTAAAATTGTGGCTGTTCTAGTGAGCATGCATTGATATTTCATTGTGATTTTTGTTTGTAGTTCTCTATTGGCTAATGATATTGAGCATGTTTTCTTATGCTTATTGGTCATTCACTTTCCTCTTAAAAGAAATGTCGATTCCAGTTCTTCACTCATTTTTAAATTGGGCTGTCTTTATATTGTGCAGTTATAAGAAATCCTTTCTGGTTTCAGTTTCCTTTGCACTGAAAAATTGCACAGTTTCCTTTGCACAGCCTTTAGTGGCTCTTTTGGCCAGGGACTTTGGATGGTAGACTCTCCTTGTTTCAAAATGTCTTTTTTTTTTTTTTTTTAAATACTGACCTTTTCTCTTTCTGTCTTTGGGTGCCTGTGAGCTATCCTGGGCTGTGGAGGGGGTTTTCTCGCAGGGGCTTTCATTTTTGCTTCCACTGGTCCAGGGAGTTTCAAGTATCTCACTTTGGGATTTCCACATCCGACAGTGTTAAGTCTCCACATTCATACAAGGCCCACTGGGGATTGAAATCTCCCACATAATCTCTCTTTTTCTGCTCAGAACCCGAGGAAAAGACCAACTTTCCTTGGCCAGAGAGCAGTTTTTCTAATCCTCCTGTCACTGTGGGTGGGGGGTGTCTCAGCTTCATGAAGAGTCTCAGTTTTAGGTCCTTACTTCATTGGGTCCAAGTCACATCTCTGTTCCCATGTAGGTAACAAACCCCACCCCCGGGACATGCTGTGGCAATGCTTACTGTTCCGCTTGTGGGTTCCCATATGCCCACATCACTTTAGAAAAATATTATTATTACTGCGCCGGGTCTTTGTTGCTGTGCGAGGGCTTTCTCCAGCTGCAGCGAGCGAGGGTTCCTCTCTAGCTGCGGTGTGTGGGCTTCTCATTGCAGTGGCTCCTCTTGTTGCAGAGCGCGGGTTCTAGGTACGGGGGCTTCAGTAGTTGTAGTGTGTGGACTCAGTTGTGGTGCACAGATTTAGTTGTCTCACTGCATGGGGGATCTTCCCAGACCAGGGGTCGAAGCCATGTCCCCTGCATTGGCAGGCAGATTCCTAACTACTGGGCCACCAGGGAAGTCCTCCCGTCCCATTTTTTGCATCTTCAGATTTTCTATCATTTCTTTGGTGCTGAGTTTGTATTAAGCATTTCTACATGCTGTAATATGAGAGATTCTGCAGTGCCATAGTCCTCCATGTTCTTGGAACCAATTTATTGCTTTTATACTGTTAAAAGGGACTTCCCTGGAAGTCAAGTGGTTGAGAATCTGCCGCCAAATGCCAGGGACATGCCTTCAATCCCTGGTCAGGGAACTAAGATCCCACATGCTGTGGGAAAACTAAGCTCATGAGCTACAACTGCTGAGCCCAGACACCCTAGAGTTTATGTGCCACAACTACTGCTGCTAATTTGCATCATGCAAAACTAAGGAAAAGAAATACACTAACTCCCATGGTTTGAGGATAAATATCAGTTTGAAGCATGGGTAGCTTTTGCTGTGACAAAGTCTATTGTTAAAAGAAATGTAACCACTTATGTTGAACTAAGACTGGATTGAAAACTAGATATCTCAACTCCACTTTTTAGAAGGCAAGCCCATCATTCATTCATACACCCATCCATCCCTCAACCTCCCCCCTCACCCCTAGTGATATCCAGGCTAAGTTAGTAATGAAATAGTTTCCTGTTGACTCCAGAGCACAAGGGCAGATTTGCTTTTTGTTTTGTTCTTTTCATGAGAGGAAGTGTGAATAAGACTCCTGAGAAATAATATTTCCATGAACAACATTCCCATCTTTTCTTCTTTCACCTTCTCAGTTTCTCTAGGGTCAAGAATTGGAAGGCTAATGGGTGGGACAGTACTCCTATCTGAAAGGGCTTGGATAGCATCAGCAGGATATTTTTTTCCTATGTGTTGGTTTAGCAATGGAATAACATCGCATTAGGAAGAAAGTCTGAGTATCTTTGTTGTTAGGATAGCTCCTTGTCCCTATTTCAGAGACATTGAAATTTCAGTGACTATCTAGTAATTTTGGGTAAAACTACCAATTGATCTGTCTATTTTAAAAATCTTTTTTTCTTTCATATAGTCATCCATTTAACAAATGCTTTCTAGATATGAGGCACTGTGCTCAAAGCTGTGATGCAAACATAAAAATACTTCAGTTCCCAAACTCAAGGAGTTTGCATTCTACGGGAAGAGAGGAACACTCAAAGCAACAATTTTAATATGGTAGGATACAAGCCATTATGCAGGTATTCTGGAAACTAATGCATTGGAGCCTCTGTCACTCGTTAGTTAGAAGGATAACAACTTGCCAGGCTTTCAGATTTTCAGATTAGCTGGAGTCTAGCTCTAGACTGCCTCAGTTTAAATCACATTCCTTTTTGTAATTGTTTGGCCACAGACAAGTTACGTGACCAGTCTGTTCTCAGTTTCATCATTTGGGAAGTGAAGATTATACCTCTTGCATAAGGCTGATACCAAGATAAAACAAGTTAATATACATAAAGCACTAGAATTAATGATATTTAGCAGTATTTACCTATACTATGTAAATGTTAATTATAATTATCATCCTTTATTTTCAAGATAGAGTTAACATTCCCTTACAGCAATAGACGATCTGTAGACTATCTCTGAAGACTATCTGTTGAAAGTAAGAAGAAACAGCTAAATTCTTATCCCTTTTCAATTTCTATTTTTGTTGTCATAATATATAATGTAATATATTATTAGAGAATATACATATATAATTTATTAATGAATGAATAAACACACGTAGATATAGGGTTAAATGTTAATTTCTTCTTGCTGGTACTCAATCAAGAGCTTAGAAATAATTGCATTACTGAAATATAGGACATTCTTGTCTACAGATGAGAACTGCAATTTATAACGTGTAACATATGCTTTACATAAATTAGCTCAAGTGCCAAGAGGATCCTGAGCATATTAGTAACTATGTGCTTTTCATCAACTCCTGATTCTCGCCAAGTCTAAGAGGACAGAACTGAGTGGTGCAGAGAGGCATGCCAGAGGAAATAACTTGAGAAGTCAATTCTACCTTGCACCCTTGAAGAGCCGTTTGCTAAACTTTGCAGGGCATCAGATAAGTTGACTTGTATTTTGCTGGCTTATGTGGTAATTACACATACTCAGAGAGTGCATGGCAATGAAATACAAAAATAGAAACTTCATTGGAATATAAGTTGAATATATCGTTGGCCAATGTTTTCTCCAATGTAATGGTTAACGAATGATCTTTTTTGGTGTTTACTTTTCTGAGACTTTAAAAGTTCTATGAGACAAGAATATAATAACATTTACCATGGAAAGCAATCTGGTCCTCCTGTCTACATGACTCATTTTCAGATTTTCTTGTGAAAAAGAAACTGAAGATGCTACCAAAACAACAGCTGCTTCGTTATAAATTACTAAAACAAGCCTCTCATTCAAGATTACTATTGAAAAGCTTTATTTAGAGCAATTTAAAAATTCATGAAGGATTTTACTTAACATGTACATACTTGATATAGCTTTAGAAGTCATTTAGAGAAGTTCTGGGAATTACTCAGGAGCAACTGCTTTATTCTTGGCTGAAAATTTGAAGATTAATTTAAACAAAACGGAAAGTCATGTTTGCTAGAAATTCCATCCATATATGATAGGAATTCCATAAGCTCACTACATATTTAATTAGGGTTTCATAAAAACCTACTCATTAAAAAGTAAAGCATATCAGGTAGAAAGAATATTATGATCAACCTCTCACTGACTAGAAAGATAACCAATTTAAGTGGCAGTCATTAGCAGGAACCTTGGAGGCATACAAATTATTAGCTTGTGAAATTTTGTTCTTAGCTTTAAAAAAAGAAAGGAAAAAAACCCTATTCTTTTCACCAAAGCTTGTTTTTCCAAATTAATTTTTTTCCTCCTTTTGTTCTGTTTTGTAGTTCTTGAGTTTTAGGAGACAAAAATCCAGAGCAATTGTCTTAACATAGTGTCTACTCTGCATTTTGCACTGCCTCATGCCTGCCTTGGCAAGTCATTACATGCTCCTTCCTCAGTTTCTCCATATCCACAAAACAAGGGTAATCACACCTACCTCACCAGCTTGTCAAGTGAGTTCATAAGCTAATGTTGGTGGAGCATTTCTAAAGATGGAATGTTCTGATTGTGACTCCTTTTAATTTGTATAATTTGGGGCACACTCTAAATTTTTAAGTCAGGATAAATAAACCACAAGTTTCTCTTCTTTTGATTGTGTATGAGGTGTGCAAATCAATATGATTTGGTTGAGGGCTTACACCTGTGCACAACGCTATTTAAAGGCCTTGGATAGGGCCACCAACCTCTGAGAGCAGGTACAATGTCGGGTCAGCAGTAAGAGGGGCCTCTCTGGTTTGTTGGTTTGTCCCTGCTTCTGGCTCTGGGCTTTTGGTTCATGCAGTTTACCTGAGTAGAGCTATTCGACTTTTCCTGCCAGATTCTGCCTTCCCAGGTGGATAAGATCTCTTCTGTCAGGCAATGTGGCTCCCTTCTCATGTTCAAGAGTATGTAACTGGAGCTCTGATCCCTGCCAGGGAAATAATTTTCCAGACCCTGTCTGGTAGCATTTTGTAGGGCCAGTATAAGAGTAGTAAGTGACCACAGTTTGAACCTCTTGGGTGATACAGCAAAGAGTTAGAGGCAGGAAATAACCCTGAGTGGGTCTAGCAGGAAAGAAGTGTGTTTCCTGGTTTCAGCTCTGCACCTCTGATGCGTGAGGTGTTCTTAAGCTTTGTGGCTGATGTCCTTAATATTCTGTATGCATAGATGCTCTAAAATGTGGAGTGTACATCTACTAGCCGGGGCAACTAGAGTGTTACAAGACATGGCAGGGCTAGTGGCTTGTCCTGGGTCGTGGTGACTGGGATGATGGTCAGCCCCAGGGCTATCCTTCTTGGTCTTAACATGAGTAGTAGGTGATGGGATTAGATGAAGCTCTTCCCATGCCAGACTGCTGAGGAGTCAAGAGCTGGCTTGGTGGGAGGTGAGTCGATGGGTGTACATGCCCTGGGTCTGCTAAGACTTGGCCCTATCCTTCGAAATAGGTGCATGGGGAGGAAGGCTTTTCCTTGGCTGGATGCTCTGTGATGGCAGCCTCCTTCAGCATCCTCTGTTCTTTACAGGCTCCCAGATCCTATACAGCTACTGGCTTCTCCATCTGGAAGCTGCCCACTTCTCTGGGATCTCCTTGATACAGTTGCAAGCGTGAGTGCCTACTGCTCCCCACCCCCATCCAGCTGAGCTAGTTCTAGAGTTTGAGGATCACTGGAGGAGCACTCTAAGATTCCTTCTGGGTTCTTTCCCCATTGTCTCTCCATCCTATCAGTCAGTCAAAGAAAGGATCATTATTGGAGATCTCCTGTTTGCTAATGTATTAGGTGGAGCTGGTACCCACCCTCATGACCAAGGAAACGTTTCCATCACTGAGTTGCTGACACTGGCCTGAACAAGCATGTCCACACCTGATGGCAAGCGGGATGCAGGCCTGCTTGTTATGTCCTGGCTCCTTGAGCAGCGCCTTCTGTTTCACCTGCCTACCTGCAGGAGCCCTTTGTCCCTGATGTGGGTCCCGGGCCAGTGTCACTGGTAGCTAGGGCCTGGCCAGGTTAAGTGTCCAGCAGAGAAGTTCTGTCATCTGTAGGATCACAAGATGATACTTCACAGAGCTGCTTGCAGAGAGTGCGTTGTTGCACCCAATTTCCCTTCCTATCAGGAGACACACTTAGCTCTTCCACAGAGGTCAGTGGTCCCTTCGAGGTCAGGCTTTTCCATTTGATGGTCCAAGATGATGAAGACAATGAGTGTGTGTTGCATGAACACATCCCTGATAGAAACGTGTGGCTGCTTTTGAGACACCCTGGAGCCTCTCACTGGCCCCACAGTCACTCAAGTTTTGGGACTCTGTTGGGGACTTGGATTAGTCCTCATAGTGATGAGAGCTCTTTGGTTTCTATCTCTCAAAGCACAGTAAGAAGGATGGAGCTGTGAGAGTAACTCCTCCTTGGATGCTTGTCTTTGACGGGGGCAGAGGCCCCTCTAGTGCTATGCTCGCCCCATCACTGAGTGAGCCGGGCCCACTGCATTCAGGACGTCTGCATACTGCTCCGGACAGTGAGTTGGCCAGGTGTAATGTCACCTTGGGGGGCACGTAGGAGGGGCAGGAGGAGCTGGGATGGTGTGTTTGCCCTTGGGGTCGGGGGAGAACCTTTACCGGTGTTCAGCAGGGCTCTGCCTTTGAACCCTTTCAGTCTATTTCCCTCCACTTCTCTGTCTCTGCCTCATAGGCCTGCAACTGGGCCAAAGCTGCCTTAAGCCTCAGATGGTCAACTCCTCCACACCTAACATTCCTAGCCTCTTTGGAGTAGGTGAGGACTCGATCCAAGGGAGCACTCTGCATGGGACAGCCACGGTGGAAGACTCCAGGCCTTAGCTGCTAGTGAGTGTCAGCTGGGAGCCTGGGCGCCACTGGACTTGGAGGACATTGCTGGAGTCTGACCCTCGGTGGCAGAGAACTTTGACGTCACAGAGAGATTTCGTGTTCAGTCCTTTCAGTTGTGTCTGACTCTTTGTGACCCTACGGGCTGTAGCCAGGCCCCTCTGTCCACAGTATTCTCCAGGCAAGAATACTAGAGGGGGTTGCCATGCCCTCCTTCAGGGGATCTTCCCAACCCAGAGATCGAACCCGCATCTCCTGCATCTCCTGCACTGCAGGCAGATTCTCTACCCACTGAGCCACCTGGGAAGGCCCCCAACAGACAGGTTGTCTCTCATTACCATTTGAGCGACTTTCTGCCTAAAGATGGGCTTCCCTTGTAGCTCAGTCATTATAGAGCCTGCCTGCAATGCAGAAGACCTGGGTTCTATTCCTGGGTTGGGAAGACCCCCTAGAGAAGGAAATGGTAACCCACTCTAGTATTCTTGCCTGGAGAATCCCATGGACAGAGGAGCCTGGCAGGCTATAGTTCATGGGGTCACAAGAGTTGGACATGACTTAGTGACTAAATCACCACCACCACTGCCTAAAGATGGTTTGACTCAGTTATACTAGCTCTTTTGCTATCCTTAAAAATCTTTTATAATCTTTTATAATCATTTTGTGAGTCTCATACTCTCTTTTGATGTCCTTGAGTGTCTGAATCAGAATGAGTGAACATATTGGGTCTCAAGTCTTATTGTCAAGGATCCCAGAAAAGAGAAGCAATTCAGATTGCTCTTTGAAATGTTTGTCCTTTACAATGTTTACTCTTGTGTTCTGGTTTTAGTTTCTGAAACCTAGCTACAAAAATATAAGGAAGTACTCCAGTGTGGCTATAAATGTAAAAATTACTTGTTAGATGTTGGTGCAGAAGAGAAACTGAAAGTTCAAGCTGACATTCTGCATTTACTCAGTACCTTAATGTTATCTGATAGGTTGTAAAATCCTAGGAAAGAGGAGGAATATACATCACTTACACTTGGAAATCTTAATATAGCTGCATTCAACGTTCTCAGCAGATGGTCGTAGTTTTCCATGTCAGCCTGCCCCTTGCAGCATAATTTATGGAGTTGGCAATGTGGGAGAATGGTGGTTGGGATGGGGACTCAATTAGAAGACAGAATAGTTTCTGGCTGTTGTCTTTTCCAAGCTCTGTCTCAGAGCTTGCTATTTTGTAAAGCAGATGTACTAACTTGTTTGGTAGATATTTTTTTTCGTACCTTTGCCAGTGCAGTTCTAACACATTTGTGGAAGTAGTTTGTGCTATAAATGTAAAGAATAGTAAAGTTTACGAATGAAGGGCCTGCCTTCCACCACCAATCCTATCCCAAAGGCATTACCATTAGGCCTGATGTGTGCCCTGCCAGACTGCTTGCTTTGCACAGGAGCCTAGTTCCAGTTAACCCAGTGTGTGGATACTATTGGTGGACACTCAAAAGGTATTTAAAGTCACGTGTTGTTACTGTGCTATGATCGTTTTTTTAAATTGGAATATAATTACTTTACAATGTTGTGTTAGTTTCTGCTGTACAATGAAATGAATCAGCTACAGGTATACCTATTTCCCCTTGCTCTTGAACCTCCCTCCCACCCTGCCCCTATCCCACCCCTCTAGGTCATCACAGAGCGCCAGTCATAACAGGCTTGTTTTCCAAAGAGAATTTATGATACTCTCATAATATGGAAGCAACATATGTGTCCACAGACAAGTGGCTAAAGATGTGGGATACATACACACACAGTGAAATGTTAGTCATGAGAAATGAAATCTTGCCATTTGCAATATCATGGATAGATCTAAGGGGTATTATGCTAAGTGAAATAAGTCATACAGAGAAAGAGAAATATGTGATCTCACTCATGTATTCAATCTAAAACAAAGAATGAACAAACAAAACAATAACAGAGGCATAGATAGAGAAAGCAAACTGGTGGCTCCTAAAGGGGAAGCTGTGGTGAGAGGCGAGTGAGTGAAATAAGTTGGGGGGCGGGGTGGATGAAGAGGTACAAACTTACAGTTGCAAAATAAGTGAATCATGAGTATGAAATGTTAAGTGTGGGGTAAATAGTAAAAAACTATGTCCTGTCTTTGGATGATAACAGATGGTAATGAGACCTATCATGGTGATCATTTTGTAATATAAGAAAATATCAAATCACTATGCATACCTGAATCTAATATAAAGTTAATTATACTTCAATTAAAGTTCAGAATACTTCTTAAAATTTTTGGGGGGATGGGGATTAAACTGAGGATATGAAGAGAAATTTCAGTGTCTTGTAGCATATTTTGCAGACCTTTGGGACAAGGTATTTCTAAAAAATGCACACAATGCACTGTTTTCTTTTAAAATATGATCCTCATTGTTTGCTCCTACGCATTTTACAGGGGAAAGTAACATACATCTTTCCCTCTGGGTTCTACTTCTGTGTCTGTCTTCTGTCTGTCCCCTTTAGATCCAGTTTTGTTCCTTGAAGGCGTGTCTCTCCTTCCTGTTTAGTTTCATTGAACTTCGCAACAGCAGCCCATCCATTTTCAGCCGCAGTCACATCCAGTGGTCTCCGGCTGGCTGGTCAGAACTCAGCAGGCTGGCTCTGGGCCCCATTCTGTCACACCCCATTAGATTTTGAGACACCATTTTGCCCCAGGGATTGGGTCTAGTTAAACTAAACTGTTCAGAACACTCTTAGAGAATGATTATCTGGGGAGGCTGGAAAAGAAGGAAAAGGAGACATCTTGGAAAATATAAAGAAAAATAGTACCGGAAATGGGAAGAGATGGGGGCAGAGGTTAATTCTACCACAGCCCAACTAGTGCATCTTGCTCTGTATCATCTGAGCTATCTCCTTTGACCAGCACTTTACAGGCTGTCTGCTGGTAACTGCCACTTAATTCACAATCCTGAATTCAAGGGTGCCCATGAGAGAAGAATAGAGTATCTATTGAAGGCTCCCACATGAAGCCCATTGTGCTGTCCCCTAATTTTAGCTCAAATCCAGGCATGCTGACATATTTTAAATGGGGGATCTGTGCACAAGCTCACTCACTGCTGACAAGCCATTCTCCTGCTATGTGGAAATCTCCCATTTCCCTTCCCCACTGTGTCTTTGGTCAACAGTTATAAACTCTCTCAGACAGCTGGTTGTGTATTAAAGTCTATTTATAACAGTCAACGGACAACTGCATGTTTATGGGGAATCATGGCAATTTTTGCTTAGGAAGGACAATTGGGGCATTTCTTCTGGAGTGGAGCGGATTCAGCCGCTGGACTCCACAAACATTGCCTCGCTTGTCTTCTAACATTCTGTGCACTGAGGTTACCCTGGGTGTTAATGGTGAATTCAAACCCAGCACAGACTGCTGGTTCTTCAGTCAAGGTTCTTGGGGACTGGACAATGGAAAGCATAAAACAATAATACTTTGTGAGGAACAAAGAAGTAAAGACATATGAAAGTACCCAGAGCTCTGAGGAACAGCATACTCTACTCAGAATCTGCAGCAGAGTTCATGAAACCATAGATTTTTTTCCCCCCTCTCCTATGCTCTACTTAAATATTAATATTACCATATGATAACTTGATAGCATTCAAAAAATTCTCTATTCTGGTGGGTCTTGAGGTGCTTTTTTTAATTTCAGAAAGTTTTACAAGTAGAACATAATACAACTAAAATCTGCTGGTCGTGAGTGGGCAGGGAAATAAATATGCTAACAGGAGAAAATCTGTTTGGATTCCTAGAGCATGTCTTGCATAGTGTTTTTCTACTAGTTCTAACTTTATTGAGATGGCTTCTCAGTTCCCCAATATTTTTTGAATAATAGAATGGGTAAAATGATATTTAGTTTAAAAATAGAATGTATTTGGTTTTTAACATAAGAATATAGAAGAATTAAAATGGACGATAGCCTCACTGACCATAATACTTTTTACACTATAAAGAAACTGTCACTAGCATATGGTTAGAAAGCTCAACTGAGTAGCTTTACACAGAACATGAAATGAAAACGAAACATAGTCATCGTTCATGATTATCAGTCCAGAATAAAACTGTGTATCCACTTATACATCTGTATCTTTGTTCTCAGAAGAGTTTTAAACAAGTGTATTTAAATACTGCAGCAACCTGGCCTACCTCGTGGTTGTCTGACCCTGATTTCACATCATCTGTAAAACTGAGCACAACTCCTACATTTTAATGTGCCTTCTCCAGAAGATGCTTATGTGTACAAAAAAAAAAAAAAAAGTGATGTTGAGTGACTTTTAAAAGTTAATAAGAACTTCTATAATTTGTAAACCAGGATTTTAAAAAGCCAGTTTGGTAAAGAAGCAACCTTGTGTTGCTGCAACAACTTGTTCTAATTTCTGTACTAATCAGGGACTGTTTTCCAGAAACAGCAGGATAAATCCTGCTCCTTCTGCTCAGTGAGGCCTCTATGAGATTTGGTTCTTGGGCATTTTCCTTTTGGCCTTTGTTGCAGCAAAAGGTAAATTAATAATGAGGTGCAGATGAATCAAGCCAAAGTCCTTTTAAGAGAAGTCTGTACTGCAATATCGTGGTTTCTGTTCTCACATTCTGCCTAAAGTCTTGGACGTTTCTGGGAGGCAAAACTGCAAAACCTTCTGTCCAGGCTGGAATCGGTTTCAGGTTGTTCAGACAAGATTATCATTCTTATTCCTGGTTCTCACCAGAGCCAGGCCTGAAGGTTGAGCTATTGAAAGCTTTTCTTGTGGCCACATAGATATTAAACTGTCATAGAAGAAGGGGAGAGAACAGTTAATTCATCTCAAATAAAAGTCCCTTTCTGTGGGTTTATCAGTGAAAAGCAGTGAAAGTTTTACATTGACTGATGTCTCTGTGAGATAATTGAGGTGGAGATAAACAATTAACATGGGTAGGTCAAAAGAAGTATTTTCAGAATTCTATTCCACATGTGAATATAGAATGTACCAGAGGGAGTGGCCAATAGAAACCACAGTGGTACATCATTCAAAGCAGAGAAACCTTGTTTTGTTAGTTTGGAGCCATATTTTAATGTGGCTTTACTGAGGAAAAAAAATTCAGGGTGGTTTTTCCCTTCTAGCAGTTAAAAGGTCTGAGATTTTAAAGAACTGAACACTCTTTGAGGAATAAGGTGCTTGTACTTAGAGTGTTGCATACACTAAGTAATGTAACTTTTAGAAAACAGAAGCAATTGCTCCTCAGGGTCATCCAGCCCCCAAGATAGCCTGCCTATCCAGAACACACTTCTAAAAGCCAGCAGCATCCCTGCCAGCCAATTTTAGGGGCAAGAGAGGTTTGACAAGTTTTCCTTTCTTCTAAAAAAATCACTGATAGGGTAGGTTCGTAGGAATGATGAATGGTGATTTTGAGCATCTTTTCTTTTTTTTTCTCTCTCTCTTTTTTATTTCCTTTTCCACAGACAGTGGTTTCCCAAGCACACTGCAACAAAGAAATAGAACATGCTTTCGCCAAAGCTTTCTAGGAAACTTTGAAAGGGTGGGGGTGGAAGAGGGGAAGTGGATTATTCTGGAAAGCGATTTAAGGTCACTGGTGGCAGAGCAAAGAATCAATGAGAGAGAGAGCAGAGCAAACCAAGGACAAAAGCTATAGGTACTGCTGGATGGAGGGAAAATCTCAGAAGCTGAGGGGATGGGGAAACTATGTGAGCACCCCTCTGGAAACAGAGGGGGCCCTTGGCAACCTTGAGGGCAGTGCTCTCTGCGGGCTCAGTTGGGCCAAGATGAGCCCGGGGCCATGGGGGCATAGTAAATTAGAACCTCCATAGAGAGGTTAGCCCTGGTTTATCCATGGGAGATGTGTTCTAAGCCCCCAACAGATGCCTGAATCAGTGGATAGTACTGAACCGTATACGTGTTTTTTTTTTCCTATACATACCTATCTATGGTAAAGTTTAATTCATTAATTAGGCACAGTAAGAGAATATCTGAGTTGCCAGCATCACTATTCTTGTGCATTGGGGCCTTTATTAGTAAAGGGTTACTTCAGCACAAGCACAGCCGCTCTGCAAGAGTTGATCTGATAACCAATACGGCTACTACGTGACTACCAGGTGGGGTACCCTGGACAAGACCTGATTCATGTTCCCAGCGGGATAGCACGAGACTTCACCATGCTACTCAGAATGATGTGAAATTTAAAACTTATGAAGTGTTTGTTTCTGGAATTTTCTGTTTAATATTTTCAGGCCATGGTTGACCAGAGGAAACCATGAAAAATGGGAAACTATTTAAAATCCTCTTAAGGTAATTTTAATGTGGAGCCATGAAATCAGCTTCTGAACAGGAAAATATTGGGTTGGCCAGAAAGTTCATTGGGTTTTTCCATAAGATGTTACGGAAAAACCCGACCGAACTTTTCCCCAACCCAGTATCTGTGGGCCATGAAGGAGTGACTATTCCGGAAAGATCTTGTGTGTTCCAGCACAGAGACCCTCTTAGGAGTTAACCTTGGGTAACACTGTAGGTAATGCCTACACCATAGAGATTTTCTGGGAAGATTATCCTTGTGATTGAGTTCAGAAGTTTGGAATCAAACACATTGAGTTCAAATCCTGGGTCACCCATTTACCAACTGTATGCCCTTGGGTAAATTGCTTAATTCCCTTAAGCCTCAGTTTTCCCACTTGTAAAATGTGTGTAGTAATATGTGTATGGAGGATTTAGTTCTGTAGCTGCTCCGAGCATGCTGCTTGGCATGTTAAAAACATGCAGAAACTGTGTTTGCCTTTTTCTTCCCTTCTCTAAGGGGAAAACACTTCTTGTTGTTATGTCTAATGCCTAATAAAATGTGTAAACACCTGAATGTTAACCTTTCTTCCTGTTTCCAAGCTTTTTGTTAATGCTATAGAATACTAACAGACTGTGGAACATTATTATAGCATTATTATTATTATGTATAGCATACTATACAATGTGTAATGTTGGCTGCTGTTGCTTCTTTCATTTTCCAATCTTTAAAACCTTTCATCACAAGGTGAGCAGAATATGTGCAAGGACTAAATGCCAGTTGTCTGGTTGGGATTCAAGTCAAATCAAATGTAACAACCCTTTCTAGAAAATAAGAATGACTTCACCACCACCTAGATATTAACTGAATGTGGTAAGCACATCACATGGACTGCCCAGTTCAACATAGTATCACTTTGAGGTCATTAATAGATTTGCCCCTGTTTTTTTTTGATAAGAAAATGGAAGTTAACAGAAATTAAGTCATTTGTCCAAGGTCAGAGAGTCAGCCTGAGGCAGAGGAAGAGGAGTTCTATTGATAACTCAGGCAGGCTGGCTAGGCATAGATCTGCCTGTAACCTCTGTGTGTAACAGGCCTCACTTACTGTGGATGAGTGTCAAGTTCAAAGTCTGCTAACAAAGACCTGCTATTGTAAGAAAAAGGGAGCCCCAGGAAGTCTTCTGCTTCAAGTTGCTAAATAGCAGCTTTCTTCATTTGTGAATTGCTGTTAAGTGTCATCATTTTTGCCCTATCATTTTGAGCCTGGTAGGTTTGCCCCTGTGTTTATATTATTTGTGTGTACTTGCATATCCCTGCAAACTTGTATGTGAAAGAAAGTTAAAGGCCATGAGATTTCTCAGAAAAATCATATCAACTTTAGTTTTAAAGATTTATGTTCTTACAAAACAGGTACAAAGATAAAAACAACAGCATGTACAATATCCTAGCCTGTTTAAAAATCAAAATCTTATCAGTTCAGTTCGGTTGTTCAGTTGTGTCCGACTCTTTGCGACCCCATGGACTGCAGCATGCCAGGCTTCCCTGTCCATCATCAACTCCTGGAGCTTATTCAGACTCATGTCCATTGAGTTGGTGATGCCATCCAACCATTTGATCCTCTCTCATCCTCTTCTCCTCCCACCTTCAATCTTTCCCAGCATCAGGATCTTTTCCAGTGAGTCAGTTCTTCACATCAGGTGGCCAAAGTATTGGAGTTTCAGCTTCAGCATCTGTCCTTTCAATGAATATTCAGGACTGATTTCCTTTACGATTGACTGCTTGGATCTCCTTGCAGTCCAAGGGACTCTCAAGAGTCTTCTCCAACACCACAGTTCAAAAGCATCAATTCTTTGGTGCTCCAACTCTCACATCCATACATGACTACTGGAAAAACCATAGCCTTGACTAGACGGACCTTTGTTGGCGAAGTAATGTCTCTGCTTTTTAATATGCTGTCTAGGCTGGTCATAGCTTTTCTTCCAAGGAGCAAGCGCCTTTCTACTTTCATGGCTACAGTCACCATCTGCAGTGATTTTGGAGCCCCAAAAATAAAGTCTGTCACTGTTTCCATTGTTTCCTCATCTATCTGCCATGAAATGATGGGACTGGATGCCATGATCTTAGTTTTCTGAATGTTGAGTTTTAAGCCAGCTTTTTCACTCTCCTCTTTCACTTTCATCAAGAGGCTCTTCAGTTCTTCTTCACTTTCTGCCATAAGGGTGGTGTCATCTGCATATCTGAGATTATTGATATTTCTCTTGGCAATCTTGATTCCAGCTTGTGCTTCATCCAGCCCACCATTTCTCATGATGTACTCTGCATATGAGTTAAATAAGCAGGGTGACAATATACAGCCTCGACATACTCCTTTCCTGATTTGGAACCAGTCTGTTGTTCCATGTCCAGTTCTTACTGTTGCTTTTTGACCTGCATACAGATTTCTCAGGAGGCAGGTAAGGTGGCCTGGTATTCCCAGCTCTTTAAGAATTTTCCAGTTTGTTGTGATTCACACAGTCAAAGGCTTTGGCATAGTCAATAAAGCAGAAGTAGATGTTTTTCTGGAATTCTCTTGCTTTTTCAATGATCCAGCAGATGTTGGCAATTTGATCTCTGGTTCCTCTGCCTTTTCTAAATCCAGCTTGAACATCTGGAAGTTCACGGTTCATGTACTTTGAAGCCTGGCTTGGAGAATTTTGAGCATTACTTTGCTACCATGTGAGGTGAGTGCAACTGTGTGTTTGAACATTCATTTGGCATTTGACCTTTCTTTGGGATTGGAATGAAAACTGACCTTTTCCAGTCCTGTGGCCTCTGCTGAGTTTTTCAGATTTGCTGGCATATTGAATGCAGCACTTTCAGAGCATCATCTTTTAGGATTTGAAATAGCTCAACTGGAATTCCATCACCTCCACTAGCTTTGTTTGTAGTGATGCTTCCTAAGGTCCATTTGACTATATGGAAATCTATAGATGAAAATAAATCCTAAATGTTAACACCAAAATGTTGACAGTGGTTATCTCTATAAGATGAACTTGGCTTTACTATAGCTTTCCTTTTATGACCTTTAGTCTGGTCTGAATTATTTTTCTGATGATGGGTATACATGCCTTTTATAATCCAAAAAATAAAAATACATGCCCATTGTAGGGAAGTTGGAAAAATCCAGAGACACATAAAGAAGAAAACAATAATCATCTATTTCTAACACAGTTAAAAATGCTAACATTTTGTCAAATTAATTTCCAGTCATCTCTATACATATATTATGTGGTCATACAGTATTTACACTTTGAGGAACTCAACTTCTTTTCCCTTTTTTTTTTTTTTTTTGGTTAGTATATTGTAAACACTTCATGATATTAAATACACTTAGGCATTATTTTAATGACTACATAATAGATCACCTATACAATTTTCTTAACTATTATCCTAATTTTCTACTTTTTTTGGTGATCATTAATGAAGTATTAAACATCTTTGTTTGTGAATCTTGGTCTATATTCCAGAATATTTTCTAGGTTCTTAACATTACTGGGTTAAAGTGAATGATCATAATTTGGTTATCTGTTTCTGTGTAACAAACTGATCCCAAAATGAATGACTTAATTTATTTATCATTCAGGCATCTCTGGGTAGAAGGGTTTGAACCTGGCAGTTCTTGTTTGGGATTTCATACAGTCAAGTGGAGGCTGGGGCTGGAGTCACTGGGAGACTGCACCAGGCTGGACATTCAGCAGGACTTCCTCATGCGTGAGTCTAATGTCTCCATGCTCCTCCACCATGTGGCCTGTCCAGTGAAGTGGAGTGGCCTGGATTTGTTCATCACACTTGGGGGTCCCAGAGGTGGGAAGAAAAGCTGTCAGTTCCTTCAAGGCTAGGGCCCTGGCTGGCACCACCAAATGTCACCAAATGTGATTTCTACCATTCTCTACTGTTCAGAGCAGTCAGAGGCCAGCCCTGATTCCAGCGTAAGTATGACTAGATTCCACCTCCCAGGCAGAGCATGGCCAGGGCCTACGGGGAGGGTAGAAATTGACGGCAACCCTCTTGGGAGTTAAGTTACCACCCACCACTTTTGAAAGTGTACTCAAGTTTAGTTTGGTAGCGTTTTAAGCTTCAGAAGTGGCTGAATGCTTACAAAATTCCGCAGAAAGAAACTGCAGTCAGGAGAAATCTTGCTAACGCCCCTTGAAGGAGGGTGAGTGGAGGGCAGCAGGCCGATTAAGACCGGCCCTCCTCAGCAGGTCTGGATGTATGCTGACTGCTCTACTGGGATGGAGAACGAGGAGTTACTGCTGAATGAGTTGCCAGGCCTCAGGCCAACACTGAACTTTCCCGTTCTCCGAGGCTCAGCTTGGGCTGTCCCCGGCGGACACCACGACTAGCAAGACAGAGATCTTCTACTCTGCCCCACAGACTCCATCCACAGCGTTCCTCAGTGCTGGGCACGCCGGCCAGTATTGTCTTTCCGGGAAAGGGTGTCATTTCGCTTGGTGTGAACCCTCCACCCAAAGATCAGAAATCTAGAATTCCACCCTGGTACCATGAGGCTCTGAAATACTTCAGGAATGGGAAAAATGAAGACTTGTTCCTCACCTGCCTCAATCGCTTCTCTGTCCCGCTCTTGGAACTCTTGAGCTTCCCTCTTCCCCATCCACCCCTGCCCATCCCAGAAAGTAATCCCTCCATCCTTAGCTTTCCAAACCTCCCAGGAGGCAGGCAACAGACAATGGAAATTAGGAGTGTGGCTTCTGGAGTTTACTGCTCAAGTTCATAGACTGGCTCCACTTATTATTAATAGCTGTGACTTTTTGGTAACTTGTGCAGCGTCTCTGCACCTGGGTTTCCTTACCTAATAGAGGGGGATTTAAAGACAGTCTCATTTCATTTGGTTGCAGTGGGGACTGAATGAATTAACCCACAGAGTTTCTGAGAACTGTGTGCTGCACACGGGAAACACAAAGCATTCATTGTTTTAAATTTGTGTGACTTTTTTCAAACTATTAATTTTTAATTTTTAAAATTTTATTTTTCAGAGCAGTTTTTTGTTTACCACAAAACTGAGTAGGAGGTACAGAGCTTTCTTTTATATCCCCTGCTCTCAAGCCTCCCCTCCCTCACTCTCGACATCTCCCACCAGCGTGTTGTACACTTGTTACAATTGATAAACCTACAAGTGATTCATCATAATTGCCCAGAGTCCATTGTTTACATCAGGGTTCAAGCTTGGTGTTGAACAATCTGGGTTTTACCAAATGTATAACCTGGTATCATACAGCTTAGGTTCACTGCCTTAAAATCCTCTGTGTTCCATTTGTATCACTTCTAATTGCAGCTTGCCTCAAACTGTACACAAGAAGACACTTCTTAGATGTGCTTTGTTTTTACTTCTAAACTAACTAAAATTGAGTGGTTTTTGTGGCTTGTTCTGTTTCACTTGTTCTACAGAGTCAAGTGTAGCACAAGGCAAAAGTATACTGAATACTTGGGTAGGTGGGCAGATGAATGAGTGAAACCTGTGGTTGGGTCAAAAGAACTCAGATTTACATGAGATATGTTTCACTTTTTATGCTTTGTTATTTTTCATGTTTTCTGTGAGCATCTTATTTTTTTAGTCAGCAGTAAACAACACCAGGGATGGAGTTTTTTGAGACTTAAAACCAAACAAACAAAAACTGTTCCTCCTCCTTCTCTACTCACTGATTCTTAGCCCTGGTTCATCTTTTTGGAAGTAAGCACCATGGTATCTCTGGTGGGAGGCACTGAATTTTCTGGTTAGTGTTCACTTGTGTACTAGTTAAGGGCACAGACTCTGGAGTCAGATGTGAGTCCAAATCTTGATTCCTCCCTGCCTTGCTGTGTGAATTTGAGCAAGTTACTCCTTTGTGCCTGCCTTGCCTCATCTGTAAAATGGGGGTGATGATGGCAACATACTCCAAGAGATGTGTGAGGATTATCCGAGTTAATATGTAAAAAGCACTGAGATGGTGATTGGCACGTAACACAAGCTCATGAAGCCTTAGCTCATGTTGGTTACACCTTAAAGCGGTTTAGGACACCCAGGGTCAACCCAGAAGTTTCTTTCCAATTCAGAACTGTGCAGGTTCTGTGTGTGCCTGCCTTTTTTACTGCCACACCCACACACTGGCCTGAGAAATAATACTGTGACAAAAAGAGCAACATTTTCAATTTTTGTACACATCTAACTTTAGGCTTCTGCTAACTTATGAACTTTTGAACTAAAATTCTCTTGGAGTATAATAAACATATCAATAAGTAACTAAAAATGTAAAGATTGATTACATGCTAAATTGTAAGGGGGGGAATCTGCTTGCTCCCTTGATCCCCCTTTCACCCTTTAATTGCATAAGTTGAGCCACTGCTGAGAGTGTCTGGTTGGAGGTGGTCCTGGCAGATGCTGTTACCCCTTACCCCAGTGCATCACCCTTTTGGCCAAGGCACCAGTCACTAGGCCCTTCTTAGAGAAATGTGCAATGTTTTGTGTTATGACTTGTTGCAATCAAAGTCAAACCTGAAGTTTTGGCCAAATCTAAACCTCTTAGGTTATGATTATACCTCTGTTAGCCTGAGGTTTCCTTAAAGCTCCTAGATTGTGCAAGGTTTGATTTGATCAGTCTCAAAATGAAACAATCCTATTTACAAGAAATGGCTGACATGTCTTACACAAAGTAGACTTCATTTCACAAATATTTTTGAGCAGATATAGGATTTCAGGCACTGAGGTAGGTGCTGAGGATAGAGTGGTGAACAGGTTAGTGAAGTTGCGCTCCTCAGGGAGGTTCCAGTCCAGCTGAGAGTCAGACTCTGACTTGTGAATCAGCAATGTCCAAGGCCTCAACATCGAGAGAGAAAACAAAAGCCCCACACGTTTTGTCTTTTTGTAAAACCATGGGATGCTTTCCTGTGACTCCAGATCAAATCTCAACTAAGAGTGTTTAATTAATTCTCTTCTTCCTCCTCTTCTCTTCACTTACCCCTCCTTTCCAGGTCCTCCTTTGACACATTGGCTTTCTGTTCAAAATCTGGGGATGGTGTTTTTGTGTTGGCAGATAATATTAGTATAGATATGCCAGAGAAACAAGAAATTTATTATATATTTATATATATGTGTGTGTATACATGTATATGTGTGTGTATATATGTATATATACATACATGTGTATATATATATATATAAAATTTCCTGTATTTTTATGGTTTATTTTAAGGGGTTGGCTCACATGGTGATGGAGGCTGGTAAGTTCCAGAGGCTACAGTTGGCAAGCCTGGAGACCCAGGAAAGCTGAAGGTATAGTTTCAGTCTGAGCTTGAAGCCCTAAGAACCAGGAAAGCCAATGGTATGAGTTCCAATCTGAATTTATAAGCAGGAGGGGACCAGTGTCCCAGCTTGAGGAAGCTCGGCAGAAAGAGCAAATTCTCTCTTACCTGCTTCTTGTTCTTTTCAGGCTCCCCAGGGATTAGATAAGGCATTCCCAAACTGTAGAAGGCCATCTGCTTTCCTCAGTCTAATGACTCAAATGTTAATCTCACCCAGAAACACCTTCCCAGATACATACTCACAGACATACCCAGAGTATCATTTAACTGAATCTCTGGGCACACCGTGGTCTCCAGTAGGTTGACACATCAGATTAACCCTCCCAGTGGAACTTAAAATGATAGCTGCAAAGGAGGCTGGGAAAATAAGTATCTGGCTTTTAAAACTTACACAATGAGATATTCCACAATCCTGTAAAGAAAGGGTCAAATCACTGGGTGATCGAAAGGAATGGCAAAAGTGTCCTTCAAGCTAGAGCCCAGGGTTCCTGATTCCAAGTCTAATGCTTTCTTTACTACATTGTGGCTGTCCCATTCCCTTCCCGCCCCCCTTTACTTTCAGAAAACAGGGTGGTGGGGTGAGAGCACTGAGAATTCCATTCTTCAGAGTGTATTTAATTATTTCTACATTGGAGCAAATGCCACGGAGTGATGTTTTTTCATGGGAATTGAAGTCCCATTCTTTTTGGCAGAAAGTCCTAACTATTTTTGGAAGTTGGAAAAAAAAATTCAGAGAATCTGGTTCACTTTTGGTCATGTACAGTAATGTTATTTTTATGTATCTAGGACAGTGACATTGTCAAAGCTTGGTTTTCATTGGCTTTCTGGAAACACAAGGATGGGCTAGGAGGTTGGGAGCTGGGGAGGGGAGTCACTCACAATTGGCTGGAATTCTGTCCTGAAGGGATCCTCACTCGCAGCAGCCCTCTCTCCCTGGGTGCCTGGGCTTGTTCCCCTTCAGAGATAACCAGGCCCCTGTCTAGTCATCTCACTTCCTTTTGATTCCAGCTAGAATGTTCTCTAAGGTTTGGTACAAAGTGCTTTAGTCCAAGAATCAGGACGCCTGTATTTGAGTTGTAGTCCTGTCACTTAATCACTGTGGGTGTTGAGCAAGTTACTTACTCAGCGTCTCAGTTTCTTGATCTGTGAAACCAAACTATTAGATTAGATAATCCGCAATCAGGGTGCTTTGGCTATGAATCAGAGTGCTGCGCTGTGCTTAGTCGCTCAGTACTTTCTGAGTCTTTGTGAGCCCATTGGCTGCAGCCCTCCAGGCTCCTCTGTCCACAGGGATTCTCCAGGCAAGAATACTGGAGTGGGTTGCCACGCCCTCCTCCAGGGGATCTTTCCAACCCAGAAATTGAAACCTGGGTCTCCTGCATTGCAGATGGATTCTTTACCATCTGAGCCACCAGGGAAACCCAAGAATACTGGAGAGGGTAGCCTATCCCTTCTCCAGGGGATCTTCCCGACCCAGGAATCGAACAGGGTGTCTCCTGCATGGCAGGCGGATTCTTTACCAGCTGAGCTCCCAGGGAAGCCCATGAATCAGAGTATCCAAGTGTAAAAACGACTTTTAAAATAAGGAACATATGCTGTCAAAATCAAAATCTGGACTTATGCTTATTTCATGGATTGGTTCAATAGCTCAAGGAAATATTCACAGATATCAGCTTTGTCTTACTTCACTGTCATCTTCACAATGATGTCTCCCCTGACAGCAATAAAGAACCTGCCTGCCCGTGCAGGAGACCTAAGAGACACGGGTTCGATCCCTGGGTTGGAAAGATCCCCTGAAGAAGGGCTTGGCAATCCATTCCAGTATTCTTGCCTGGAAAATCCCCAGTGGACAAAGGAGGCTGACGGGCTACAGTCCATAGGGTTGCACAGAGTCGGACATGACTGAAGTGATTTAGTATGCCAAGGTTCCAGGTCCATCAGATCAAAGACGAGAATTCACTGTTACTTCCTTATGAGTCTTTTTGAGTCTTAGAGAAAGAGCCTTTCCTAGAAGACCCCAGCAGATTTCCTCTTAGGTCTCAAGCCATAGCTCCAAAGAAAGATGGGAAAAGATCTGAAAAATCTTTTCCATCCTCAGTATTCTGTGGTTCTTCGGTTCTTTGACAGTCTTCATCGGTGAATACAAGGATAAGGCTTTGCTACTGTTGCTTGAGTGCTGGGTCTTGTGTGACTTTGGAAAGATAAAGAACAGTGGCCTCCTTCTCTGAAAGGTACATGGAGCGAATCTTAGCAATATTCTTCAGAACGTGTTTCATGGGGGAAGTAATGAGTTGTTAGTTTATGGTAGTAATTTTTCTTCTCTAAATACAGAAACATCATATACAAATAGACCTAAAATATATGCTTCTTATAAAGCTTGTGTTTTTACCTAATTTCTCTTTCTATCTTGCCTCTTAACCCTGGGGCAGTGTTAGAAATATCCTATTTACCCCAGCTGTAGGTTGGATTTCCTAGAAGCAGGCACCAAGTCAGGGATTAACACCTGTAACATCTGTAGTATAATTCTCCCACTGAGACTTGCTATCAGCTCCACATGGCATCTTCTCCTATTATGGATACTTCCAACATCATAGTGCATGCAGATCACAGGACCCTAGTTAGTGGCGGGGTTACTTTTATCATAGGCTAGACCTGCTGTTTTGGGCCCCACAAAAAATAGGGTAGCTTTTTAGATCCCCCAATATATGGACTGACCAAGTACCCCTCGATGTGGGATATGCTATCTCAAGAACCTCAAAAGCCTTCTCCGGGCTTTTGTTTCCTTCTTAATAGTATAACAGTGTTCTCTTTCCTGGAGACTTGTCCACATCTTCAATCAGTAGGTTCTGAAAAGTGGCTCAAGTCCAGAAACTCGGCAAGAACTGTGACTTTTTCCTGGGATGAGCGCCCTCAGTCTCCAGTCATCTGTCCTAAACATTATCTACTGGTACAAACTGAGTAGTACCCTTGCCTCTCATCTGTGATTTTGACCCTTTGGACGTTTTGCTCTGAGTTAAGCCCCCCAGAATGCCACTACAACCTTGCTGGTTCCTGCCGTAATCACAGACCCCTGGCTTCTGGCAGTTGAGGGCTGCTACCTGAATGGCAGGTGTTAAGGTGCTGTCATTTCCTTTGCTTCAATAAGCTCAGCTCTGTAACGGTACCTCCTGCCTTGGTCAACCCTGGCCTACGAGGAGAGCCACCACTAAGTTTTCACCCCTCTTGCTAGTGTATCCTTGTTCTTGTTTAGTTGCTCAGTCACGTCTGACTCTTTTGCAATGCTATAGACTGTAGCCCACCAGGTTCCTCTGTCCATGGATTTTTCCAGGCAAGAATACTAGAGTGGGGTGCCATTTCCTACTCCAGGGAATCTTCCCGACCCAGTGATCCAACCCACATCTCCTGCCTTGGTAGGCAGATTCTTTACCACTGAGCCAACAGAGAAGCCCAGTGTATACCTTATGGCTTGACAGATGGTGTCTTCTTTCGGCCATCCTGTGGTAATCTTTTAATGAGTCTTCTGGTCATGTCTAATATATCCATTCCAGCATACCCACTTCCCTGGGCTTCTTAATCCCTTCATCCATCAACCACCATGGTAATTCTGGATTCGACTTTAGTTAGCATGTCCACCACCTTTTCCAAACTTCTGGGAGCCAAGATACTAGTAAGCTTACACTATCTCCTGGTTCACTCAAGGTGTTGAATCCTGTTTCTCAGAAAAACAATCCCAAGTAAGCATACCATTCACTATGCAATTTTAGGTCTCAGCCCCCTTGATCAAGGACCTCAGAATCCAGTCCTGCTTATCCTCCCATGGACCCAGTAGACGTAGGTTAAGTTCTGATGCTCCTTTGTGGTACTGTTCCTGTTAGTCCCTTTCCTCCCTTATCATCTTAGCACCAAACGATCTGTGGGTGACATGACTCCAGGTCCCCCACAATCTCTCTCCCAGTTGTTATTCTAAGCATCAAACAGTGATTTCCTGAAGAAAAACATTGCCGATATTTGCTAAGTTTGCTGAGAGTCCTGGAGCTTCCTCCAAGGGATGAAGTCAGTCAGGATAGATCAAACAGTGCTTTGGTAACATAACTCCCCAAATCTCATTGGCTTCATGAGACAAAGTTTTATTTCTTGCTCAGGTCAAGTGGCTTTACTCAGCATCTCATCTCCAGTGAAAGACTCAAGGATTCAGACTTCTTTCCTTGTTTGATTATGGTATCTGAACATGGGGTTTCCAAGACCTCCATGAAGGAGAAAGAGCAGGCTGGAGGATGGAAGATGTTTTTACTGACCAGAGTAACAAATGGCTTAATTATTTTCATCCATATTCCCTCAGTTCTCAACTTGTCTGCAGAAGAAGCCAGATAACACATTCTTTCTGTGTGTTCAGAAAGATAAATTAGTATAGTGAACATATGATATTTTCTTTGTAACAGAAACCAAGCTAAAAAATTCCCTATCTTCCTAAAAAAGAAATCTTTCTCATTCCATATTTGCATAAACTTCTCATCTTCCCCAATTCCATATTTGCATAAACCTCTCTTGTTTATAATTCAAGTTCCAAAGACACGAATGCCCTTATTAATGACTGAGATTTAGGAAACCAGGTTCAACCTGTGAGTGTGTATGTAAGTGACCATCTCTGAGCACACTCCAAAATTAAATATAAATTAGTGGAATTATCTGTGTGTCCTCTCAACACTATTGATATAGCCAGCTGAGAGTCTTTCTTTCATTATACCAAGGGGAGACTCCTTGTTCTTCAAAATCAACTTCTAACTCTTCTGTGGAGCCCCAGTTGATAGGGCTGTTTGAGGGCATGTGTGAGATTGCATCTCTTTTTGCAGATTCTGGAAATAACAGCGAAAGGGGCAGCCTGACACTCTCTGGGTACAGTGAAACAAAACAGGATTTGTGCATTATTGATATTTCTGTGACTTCTTTTTCTATCTACGAACTAGAAAATTGTAGGACCATTTTAGATATGTTCATTGTAATTTGGGGGGGATGTTTTACTATTTTAAGTTTTTATACTTCGTAGCATTATAGGTAATTTTAGAATCAAAGAAGCATGAATTTGAGTCATAAACCAAGCACTTAAATTTTTTTGGTAAATTGTTTACTCTTCCTGAACCTCAATTTCTTTGCTGGGAAAATGGGGCTGATAATACCTACCCAAATAGTTGGAAAGAAAATGCAATAATGTACATACAGCATTTAGAACAATATCTTCAAGATAAGCTTTGACATATAAGCTATAATTATTGTTTTCCTGCGTCTATTTTAGGCTTCAATAAGGCAGGGAGCAGACCTTGCATCCCCCACAATGGCTAGAATAATGTCAGGAACACTAAAAGCACTGAATCAATATTAAGATGATTTAAAATATCTTCAGGAGTGCTTTGATTTTCGCTGTTAGAAATGCCCTGTACAAATTCAAGACAAAATAAGAATTGCATATTCTTTTGAGGGTATGTTCTTGATTCCCTATCAATAGACTAAGCATTTTGGAAGTGGTCTGATAGCAGTGTTGGTTGGTTTTTTTTTTTAATTGAGTCAATTCTGCTTGCTGACTGCCCTTTGTGAACCTGTGAAGGGCAGGATGCAAGATGGCAGGCTGGGGCGAGTGAAGAGAAACACTATCAACTGACACAACTGTGTCACAATGTCCTAATAAAGGGCTAATTAGTTGCTATTGATAATTCAGGTATCTATAATGAGCTAAATGCCTGGGTGAGAGATGGAAGTCCAATGACAAAAGCAGAAATGTAGGCAGCAGAAACCATCACTGTTCCAAAAAATATTCCACCCAGTATGAATTGTTATCTGCACGGCAGGAAGTTTAATTTTATTTCTACCTTTAATTGAATGAAGCCTTAAGAACACTGGGGCTTTGACTTAGTTCTGTCAGAGTATATTTAGTACTATAAATCAAAATCCAACAGAATTCTTTTTATAGAACAAAGATAGGGTGAACAAAGCAACTGGGTTCACAGATCAATTCAAAGTAGCATGTTTTATAACCTGGCTATTGTAAATAGTGCTGTAATTAACATTGAGAGTACATGTGTCTTTTAGAATTGTGGTTTTCTTAGGGCATATGCCTGTGGGATTGCTGGGGCATATGATAGATTTCTTCCTTTTTTTTTTTTATAAAGAATCTTTATACTGCTCTCCATAATGGCTCTATCAGTTTACATTCCCACCAACAGTGCGGGAGGATTCCCGTTTCTCCACAGCCTCTCCAGAATTTAATGTTTGTAGATGTTTTTGATAATGGCCGTTCTGACCAGTGTGAATTGATACCTCATTCTAGTTTTGATTTGCAGTTCTCTAATAATGAGTGATGTTGAGCATCTTTGCCTGTATTTATTGGCCATCTGTATATCTTCTTTGGAGAAATGTCTGTTTAGGTCTTCTGCCCATTTTTTGATTGGGTTGTTTGTTTTTCTGATATTGAGCCATATGAGCTGATATATTTTGGACATTAATCCTTTGTCAGTTGCTTCTTCTGCAATTATTTTCTCCCATTCTGAGGGTTGTATTTTCATTTTGTTTATAGTTTACTTTGCTGTGCAAAAGCTTTTAAGTTTAAATTAGGTCCAATTTGTTTATTTTTGTTTTTATTTCCATTATACCTGGAGGTAGGTCAGAGATGTTCTTGCTGCAATGTCAGAGAGTATACTGCCTATGTTATCCCCTAAGAGCTTATAGTTTCTGGCCTTACATTTAAGTCTTTAATCCATTTTGAGTTTATTTTTTAGGACACATATACTTAAAAAAAATTTTTTTACCATAGGAAAACTTTTCTTGTAAACTTTTACTTCCTTTCTTGTGCTTTTCTAATTAATACCTCAGATATAATCAACAATATGTATAAAAATTGGGCTGAATTTTTTTTGGGGGGTATAACTAGCTCAGATGGTAAAGCATCTGCCTACAATGCAAGAGACCTGGGTTCGATCCCTGGGTCAGGAAGATCCCCTGGAGAAGGAAATGGCAGCCCACTCCAGTACTCTTGCCTGGAAAATCCCACGGGCCGAGGAGCCTGGTAGGCTACAGTCCATGGGGTTGCAAGGAGTCAGACATGACTTAGCGACTTCATTTCACTTCAACCACTGATGTAGGAGAGAAAACATTGGACTGATAGTAATCATGTCTATATCTTATCCACTGATTTACCCAAGTCATCTAAGCCCTGGGTGCCTCAATTTCTCCATCTGTAAAGTGGAAATTGCTTACAGATGTTAAAAATTTAAGAAGAATCGCTTATGGATAAAATTATGTAGCACTGATGAAAGAACTTTTCACAATGCCCCTTAAGTATTTTCTGTTCACAAAAGACATTGTGTATACCCGTTCCCTCAATTGTTCCTTCTTGTTACCCAAACAATGAAAATCTCATCAGAACCCGTGGAGAGAGAGAGATGCCACTTTTGAATAATAAGATTATGAGTTTTAAAAATACAACATTACAAAGGAAGTGATTCACATCAGAAACAGATATTTTAAACATGAATTCTTGGATTCTAACCTCAAGATGTCTGTTCAGATAATGGGTTCCCAGTTTGGGGTACAAGGAGGCGAGCAGTTACTTCGTTCCTCTCTTGAAACTTCATTGTCCATTTGGGACTGGAGCGTGGAGGTGTGTATTGAAAGGGATCTAGAAGGATGATGAACAAAGAAGTCCAACCAACTAAGCCACAATGATGGGAAGGGGCCCCAGGGCTTAACAACGTCCTCTTTGGAAATGCCCAGCACACAGATCCAGCAATCTCCGTGCCAGCCCTCTCTTGCCTGAGGCCCTCTGGAATGCCAGATGCCAGGCTCTCTTCCCTCCCAGTGGCTCCCAGCATTGCTACGGCCTGCCAGGTGTGGGGCTCAGGCCCCGGCTCTGAATCAACTAGGTTAGGTCTGTTGTTGAGATTCCTACATCCTTCCAGTCTCATCTCCCTGACGCCCTGCTGCAGTTCCCTTCTCCCCACACTCATGGCTACTATCATCTATCTCTTAGACAACGACATACAAGCAGAGTGACAGTTTTTCAGATGAAAGTGGCCTGCAGCATAAAACATTTGGTCCTCATCAAGAGTCTTCTTCCTTGTGGAACTCCTGCTCAGTAACCACATGCTACAGAACTACAGAATCATTATCCCTAAAGAACACACGTTCAAGCAAGACAAGCATTTATGTGAGCTGGAGTTCACTCTGGTGGTTCTCAAAGTGTGACCGTGGAACCCCTAGGGGGGGTTCCTGAGAACTCCACAGGGAGTCTGCAAGGTCAGAGTAATGTTTTATTAAAAACTTACCTTTTCAACTGCATTGACATTTGCGCTAATGGCAAAAAAGCAATGGTGGGGGAAGGTGATAGTGCCTCAACACAAATCAAAGCAGTGGCACCAAATTGCACTAGTTGTGTTCATTCTTCACCATCATGCAGTTAGTATGACTTTTTAATATTCTGTGTTATGATATGGGAAGCCCGCTTTATGAAGCACTTCTGTTATCAATGACAGCATGCTGTCTTAGAAAAAAATAGAATGCATGCAATTGTTTGAATTAGAACTTTATTTTGGAACACTATTTTGACTTGAAGGAATGACTGACAGACAAATCATGGATGTTCAAATTCGGGTATTTGGCTAACACTTTTTTCCAAAGTAAACAAAGAGAAAATGCCACTTTTGGGAAAACAAATGGTGGTATTTTGCTAATGTTAAAATCTGAGATTTGCCAATTAAAAATATTTCAAAAAATCTGAGATTTGAAGCAAAAATTGAAAGTCTAGTACTGTGTCCATCACCGACCTTGATAGTGTCCCAACATCTAGATTTTATGAGATCAGGATTACTACATACTAATGTGTACATTTTTGTTATTGCATAAAGAAATGTCTAACAATTTGGAAGATTTGCATAATTTTAGTGAACTAACAAACACTTCGTAAACAATGTGTAGTGTTACATTATAACATAGTTAAAAAGATCCATGAAAGTGCATAAAATCAATGAATTTTACTGTAACAGTATGAAAAGTTTATTCATGCAGTTTTAAATTCCACATTGCAACTAATCTTCAGAAAACTATTTATTGAGTTTTGGTATAATATCAAAAAGGGAATATCTACAATTACCAGCAAAATTATTGATGTTCCTCTTTTCCAGTTGTATATGTGAATGGAGGTGGAACTTTTTCATTACTTCAACAAAAACATGTCAGAACAGTTGTTCTGGACTCAGCTGTATTATATTAAGCCAGACATTAACACTGACAAAAATGTAAAACAAAGCCACTCTTCTCACTGATTTTTTTTTTTGTTTTGGAAAATAGGTTTTTTTTTTACTATAATATTATTTATATTAACATATAATGGGTTTATTTTTAATGAATAAATATTTTAAAATTTTCTGTTTTAATTTTTACACAGTAAATATTGATAGATATAACTTGCCTAAAAACAAACTCTTTGGGGTTTGCAGTAATTTAAGAGTGAGAAAAGATTCCAAGACCAAAATTCTTGACAAGCCCTAGTCTATTAGAATAATCGGTTGAATTCTACAAGGTAATCATGAAGTCTGGAAATATGCTGAGTATAATAATAAATGAATTTTGTTTTACAATATCTGTGTTTCCTGTGTTTTCCTCATCAGTTAAGCATTGCCCAGTGCTCTGTGCAAAACTGCCATGAGCCTGTGCATTAACCCAGCATTTCCATCAATCTCTGCTCATGCATCTGTGGTGAGTGGCCTCAAGATGATTTCTGACTCTGCTTTTCATTAAATAAACCCGTGCCTTTAGCATAACCCCAAAGAAGTAATTAAGGTGGCTCAATCTGTAAATAAACGAACTAAAAAATATATTATGTTCCATATCTCATGGCCTTTCTGTAGCTCTGACCCTTCTCAGAATGCAATTTTTATCTGCCATTTTCTCTCTGTATTTGTGAGGTTAAAGAAAATTAAGGGAAATGTACTTTAGGCCCTGTAATTGCTTTTCTTCTGTTTGATATTTTTTGGTAGTGTTTGTAATTGCTAATTTGAAAAGAATTATCACTCATTTTCCTGTATTTTTAGGAAGATTCTTGGTCCCCTAATCTTAAGATAAATAAATCTTTAGTGCCGTCAGATCCTGAGAAATATGTGCTCTGTGAATCCAGAAGAGTCAGCCATTGGCTTCTGACAAGCAAATTGCCCCTGAATTATGTTTGATTGGGGAATGTCTTTTTGAAATAGTGATTCCATCAGTAAAAGCTATAATTTAAGGCTACAAATGGGATTGAAATATATTGGGCTTTCTGTTTTCTGACTTGATACTATCAATATTTTTTAGCTCTTTCTTCCTTTGACCTACCCAGAGTGTGAGCTCTCTGACACTCTCACGGCAAGTGGATAGATGATTCTTGATTCAGCCTGACCTCCTTCTGAACTATTAATATTTCGCATGTATATAGAGTTCTTCTACTTGCTGATGAAGTATCAAGCCCAGGAAGGAAGAATCTAGTTTTTGTGCAGAGAAGTAAGTCATTTGGAAGGGAATTCAACTGCCTTAGAAACAAAAACATGCTGATACCATCCAAGCCCCAGCTTTTTATATCCAGGCCTGCACTATAGCCAGTCATTCTTCAGAAAGAAACTTCAGCACACCCTTAGATTTTAGCCCTCCTAATATTAACTACCTTGAGCGGCTAAACTGAGCTGAGTAATTCAATAGAGGTGCTAGGGAACTTTTACTTAAATATTGCAAACTCTGCCAAATATCAAAAAAATTTTGACAGCAATTAGTAGCAGGCCCATATGTTTCTAATGACTGCTCCAAATGAGCATGAATAAAGACAGGAAGAGAATGATTGCTGTAAGGAAGGGGCATGCTTCCAACTTACTGGAGTTCTGCTAAGTATTTTGGTGCAGCCCTTTTTGACACCATTCATGACTGGGATTCGCAGTTACAATTAACACTAGCAATTGAGCATCACAGTGGAAAGAAACTGCTACTTACTTTGTGGCTTTGGATATATTTTATTTTCTGAATCTGTGTTTTCTGTGGGGTTTTGGGGGTGTTTTTGAGGTAGAGTTGAGGTTGTTGTTCAGTTGCTAAGCTGTGACCTCACGGACTGCAGCACGCCGGGCTCCTGTCCTCCACTGTCTCCTGGAGTTTGCTCAAATTCATGTCGGTACAACATTATAAGTTTAAGGTGCGCAGCATAGTGATTTGAGTCCGTTTTCTTAACTGTGAGTTGATGATAGTCATACCTGTCTCACAGGGTTGTTATAAGGATTTAATGAGAGAACTCATGTGAAGCAGGTAGAACAAGGCTTGGCGCAGAGGTAGGGCACCATAAAAGTTAGCTGTACATTTGTATTATTACAATTATTCTGTTTGGAAGAGCAAACAACCATTGACCTAGGATATTTGTCAAAATTTTCAGTTTGGACTAAAGACAATGCATGCGTCTGAAATCACAGGCTGATGAAATATTAGTGAATGTTACACATAGCCTTACATTATTTAAAACTTTCCTGGATTTGAAAAAAAGCACAAGCACATAGTGGGATGATTTTCCTTAATTTTATTACTCTTAATCAACTGCACTCACTTAGAGAATCTCACCATTTGATTCTGGGGGCTTCCCAGGTGGTGCTAGTGGTAAAGAACCTGCCTGCCTGTGCAGGAGACATATGAGAGGCAAGGAGAAATTGATCCCTGGGTCAGGAAGATTCTCTGGAGGAGGGCATGGCAACCCACTCCAGTATTCTTGCCTGGAGAATCCCAGGGACAGAAGAGTCTGGTGGGCTACTGTCCATAGGGTCACAAAGAGCTGGACATGACTGATGTGACTTGGCACGCACGCATGCACCACTTGGTTCTTGAGAGGAGTCCAGTAGGCCGATGGTTCACTGGAGGATACAAAGGATCTCTCTCTTTTTGGCAATGGGGTGGATCACATTTAAGCCCATTCTGGGAGTATTATCTCCTGAAGCTTTAATTCACTTAACTAGATTAGCACCTAGTAGCCCACCAGACAGAACAGATCCTAAACAATTCTGGCAAGAAATATTCTTTTGGGGTGTTTTTCACTTTTGGGCAGTTAATCAGTCTTCTTATGGTAGGTGAAATTATTAGCTCTCAACCTAGGATTATCCTGGAATTTACAAAATAAAGAGCCGGTTTAAGGACCATATAATTAAGTGAAGTAACTTGCCATCAGTGGAAACGTGTGCTAAAGCAATTCCTATTTCACAACTCGTTTGGGGAAGAGGGATTAGTATGTCCTAAAGTATGCATTTATTATAGATTTTGACAGCTGAGTCAAAGTTTCCAGTTTAGGATTTTTAAACGTGTAGTCTTTGTGAAATATCTTCAATAATGGTTAGGGTTTGTTTACTTTTGCTTTACAGTAATCTATCAAACAAATCATAAGATGACAAATTTTTCATTTAATAATCAAATCTAGCTTCAATTATCTATCTAGAAGTACATAATTAAGAAAACTTTTAAATGGAAAATAATATATGTTGAATGTTATCATTCTTTCTGTCCTTGCTACTCAAAATGTATCTGAGGACCAGCAGAACTAGCATCACCTGGGAGCTTTTTAGAAATGGAAACTTACCTCAGACCAACTAAATCAGAATTTGCATTTTGGCGCTAGTGGTAAAGAACCTGCCTGCTGGTGAAGGAGACTTAAGAGACGAGGTTTGATTCCTGGGTCGGGAAGATCCCCTGCAGTAGGAAATGGCAACTGTCCAGTATTCTTGCTTGGAAAACTCTATGGACAGAGAAGCCTGGCAGGCTACAGTCCATCAGCTTGCAAAAAGTCAGATATGACTGAAGTGAGTTAGCACACAGCCCAGACCAACTGAATCAGAGTTTGCATTTTAATAAGATCTCTAGGTAATTTATATGCATGCTAAATTTGAGAAGCATTGTTTCAGATCACAGGAATCTAATCAAGTAATTAGTGAGCCAACTTTCAGCCTTTAGTACCTTATTATATATTTTGATCATTCTACCTGACAGTGAGGGTCAGAATAATTTTAAGAAAACTGTTATTTTGAAGTTTATAAAAATTAACAGCTGAGACAATTCAAATACACAGAAAAGTACTGAAACTAATGTAATAGACCATCAATAGATCTACTGAGTTTTAAAAAGATTGTAACTTTAGCTTTTTGCCATATTTGATTCATCTCTCTCCCACACTAGAAAAAAATTGTTGTGATATATATACATAACACAAAAATGATAGGTTTAACCCTTTTGAGTGTACAATTAGTGACATTAAGTACCTTTACATTGTTGTGTGACAGCACTTTCCATATCCAGAATTTTTCACCTCAAACTGAAATTCTGAACCCATTAACAACAGCTCCCCCAGCCTTTGGTAACCACTATCCAAACCTAGACAGCACATCACTTTGCCAATAAAAGTCCATGTAGTCAAAGCTATGTTTTTTCCAATAGTCATGTACAGATGTGAGAGGTGGCCCTAAAGGAGATCATTCCTGAATATTCATTGGAAAACTGAAGATAAGTCTCTAATACTTTGGCTACCTGATGCAAAGAGCTGAATTATTGGAAAAGACCCTGATACTGGGAAAGACTGAAGGCAGGAGGAGAAGGGGCGACAGAGGACGAGATGGTTGAATGGCATCACTGACTCAATGGACATGAGTTTGAGCAAGGTCTGGGAGATGGTGAAGGACAGGGAAGCCTGGCATGCTACAGTCCATGGGGTCGCAGAGAACTGAACATGACTTAGCAACTGAATAACAGTAACATCTTCCTTTATGATTTGGTTCTTCTAGGTAACTTACATAATTGGGATCATACAACATTTGTCCTTTTGTAACTGGCTTATTTCATTTAGCATAATGTTTTCAAGAGTTACTCATGTTGTAGCATGAATCAGAATTTCATTCCTTTTTAAGGCAGAATAATATTCCACTCTGTGTGTACACATTTTTTTAATCCATCTGTCTGTCAATTGACAATTGGGTTGTTTCCATCTTTTGGCTGTTATCATTAGTGTGCAAGTAACTGTTCAATCCTTGCTCTTACTTTTTACTGAGAGATATAAGGCAATGCCAAAGAATGCTCAAACTGCCGCACAATTGCACTCATCTCACATGCTAGTAGAGTAATGCTCAAAATTCTCTAAGCCAGGCTTCAGCAATACGTGAACGATGAACTTCCAGGTGTTCAAGCTGGTTTTAGAAAAGGCAGAGGAATCAGAGATCAAATTGCCAACATTTGCTGGATCATCGAAAAAGCAAGAGAGTTCCAGAAAAGCATCCATTTCTGCTTTATTGACCATGCCAAAGCCTTTGACTGTGTGGATCACAATAAACTGTGCAAAATTCTGAAAGAGATGAGAATACCAGATTGCCTGACCTGCCTCTTGAGAAACCTGCATGCAGGTCAGCAAGCAATAGTTAGGACATGGAACAACAGACTGGTTCCAAATAAGAAAAGGAGTACGTCAAGGCTGTACATTGTCACCCTGCTTATTTAACTTCTATGCAGAGTACATCATGAGAAACACTGGGCTGGAAGAAGCACAAGCTGGAATCAAGATTGCCGGGAGAAATAACAATAACCTCAGATATGCAGATGACACGACCATTATGGCAGAAACTGAAGAAAAACTAAGGAGCCTCTTGATGAAAGTGAAAGAGGAGAGTGAAAAAATTGGATTAAAGCTCAACACTCCGAAAACTAAGATCATGGCATCTGGTCCCATTACTTCATGGCAAATAGGGAAACAGTGGCAGACTTTATTTTGGGGGGCTCCAGAATCACTGCAGATGGTGATTGCAGCAATAAAATTAAAAGACGCTTACTCCTTGGAAAGAAAGTTATGATCAACCTAGATAGCATATTAAAAAGCAAAGACATTACTTTGTCAACAAAGGTCCATCTAGTCAAAGCTATGGTTTTTCCAGTGGTCATGTATGGATGTGAGAGTTGGACTATGAAGAAAGCTGAGTGCCAAAGAATTGATGCTTTTGAACTTGGTGTTGGAAAAGACTCTTTTTTTTTTTTTTTTTTTTTTGGAGAAGATTCTTGAGAGTCCCTTGGACTGCAAGGAAATCCAGTGAGTCCATCCTAAAGGAGATCAGCCCTGGGTGTTCATTGGAAGGACTGATGTTGAAGCTGAAACTCCAATATTTTGGCCACCTGATGTGAAGGGCTGACTCATTGGAAAAGACCCTGATGCTGGGAAAGATTGAGGGCAGGAGGAAAAGCAGATGACAGAGGATGAGATGCTTGGATGGCATCACTGACTCAATGGGCATGAGTTTGGGTGAACCCCAGGAGTTGGTGATGGACAGAGAGGCCTGGCGTGCTGCACATCATGGGGTCGCAAGGAGTCAGACACGACTGAGTAACTGAACTGAACTGATATACTTAGAATTGGAATTGTTGGATTATTTGACAATTCTAAGTTTAATTTTTTGAGGAGCTAACATGTGGCCTTTCACAGTGGTGGCACCATTTTACATTTCTACCAGGAATGCATTAGGGTTCCAGTTTCTCTGCATTTTCCATAATATTGACAGTTTTGTCTTGTTTTTAAAAATAACCGTCCTGATGGATTTGAAGTGGTATCTCATTTGTTTAATTTGCAGTCCCCTATGAAGTGACTTAGCATGCATGTATGCTTTGGAGAAGGAAATGGCAACTGACTCCAGTGCTCTTGCCTGGAGAATCCCAGGGACAGAGGAGCCTGGTGGGCTGCCATCTATGGGGTCGCACAGAGTCGGACACGACTGAAGCGACTTAGCAGCAGCAGCAGCAGCAATGATTAGTGATGTTGAATATATTTTTATGTGCTTGTTGCCCAGTAGTATATCTTCTTTGGAGTACTATCTATTCAAGTCCTTTGCCCATTTTAAATTGGATTTGTTGTTGACTTGTAAGAGTTCTTTATACTTTATAGCTATTTATCTCTTATCAAGTATATGAGTTTCAAATATTTTCTCCCATTCTGCGAGTTGCCTTTGCACTTTGTTGATAGTGCTATTTGATACACAAAATTTTAAATTTTGATGAAGAATAATTTACCTTTTCTTTTGTTGCCTATGCTTTTGATGTCATATCCAAGGAGTCATTGCCAAATTTGATGCCATGATGCCATGAAGCTTTTACCCTACAGTTTCTTCTGAGAGTTTTGTAGTTTTCATTCTTATGTTTAGGTCTTTAATCTATTTGGAGTTAATCTTATATAGTTAGCTTTACATATAGTATAAAGTATAAATCCAACATCATTCTTTTGTACGTAAAATATCCAATTTTCCCTTTTCTTTCATTGAAAAGACTATCATTTCCCCTCATTGAGTGGTCTTGGCAACTGTGTCAAAAATTATTTAACCAAATAGGCAGAGATGTTTATTTCTGGGCTTCCTTTTCTAATCTACTTGTTGATATGCCTGTCTTTATGCCAGTAGCATACTCTTTTGATTAATGTGAAAAAAATTTTAAATCTATCTAAAGATGAAAAGAATTATAAGTAAAGCTCTCCTCATCTCTTTTACCCTTCCCCAGAGATAAGCCTTTGTGATATCGACATGCGTAATTTCCTTGAATGCTTCCATATATTTATTTCCTGTTTGTAGGTACTCATAGCTTATTTTTTATGCTTTAAGTTTTTGCTTAGATAGTAGTGCTATGGTTTGAGTACTTGTGAGACATCTCTCTCAAATGCATATGGAGGTCTTAACCTCCCAGGATGATGGTATTAGAAGGTGGAGGCTCTAGGAAGTGATTTCATCTTGAGGGCAGAGCCCTCACAAATAGAATTAAAGTGGCTCCAGAGAGGTCCCTGACCCCTTCCATGTGAGATCACAGAGAAAGGTTGGCAATCTGCCACCTGGAAGAGGTCTTTACCAGAACCTGGTCATGCAGGCGCAATAATCTTGGACTTTCCACCTCCAGAACTGTAAGAAATACATTTTGGCTGTTTATAAGCTACTCAGTCTGTGGTTATATTGATGTAGCAGCCTGAATGAATTACAACAATTAGCACACTAAACATAGTCTTTTTCAGTTTGCTTTTCTTCATTCAACAATATTTTGAGATTCATCCATCGTGAAATGTGTACATCAGTCCATTCATTGTATTCATTATCATTCTTCTGTAGTCACACTGAGTCAAAACACTTAAATCCATTTCTCTCATGAGGGCCAGTTAGGTTGTTTCTAACTTCAAAAAAAATAACAAATGGTACTGCCATGAACAGTTTTGCACGCATCTCATAAAAATGAGAATTTTTCTAGTTTAGAGAGCTAGAAGTGGAACTGGTATCATAGAGTAGGCTGGGAAATGATATTTTTAAGCAATGTAATCTGGACATGCAGGACTGAAGATAAGCAGTAAGACTCTACTTATTGGAAATATCACTTGTTACTTGGTTAGATTGTTTGTGTCATTTACACTAGATTTATTCTAAAGGCTGATGCTTTTATTGTAAAGATGTGATGATAGATGAGTCTGACCATCTGTCACCATCGTTTGGTTTCATGGCTGAAATCTTCGAGGAAGCAGGCCTTCTAACAGATCACTGCCATCCTTGACCTTACAACGTCCCAAAGTATATCAGTACTTGTTAGACAACTTGAGATAACAATATTCTATATCCAATCAAACGGGTTTCAGACTCTTTAAAGGGCAAAGAGGCATCTTCAATTTTGAAAAATAGTTTTTTAATCAGCAATCTGAATTAAGATAGAGAGGATGTTATAGAAGCAGACAACTCAGAGACTGTTGTCAACTGAAGTCAGTTATCATCTTACTTCTCCAAGAATGTGCTTGGCAGAGGAACTGTCTGAAGGATCTTAATTTTAGCCTTTAAAATGAAGTTACTGATCTGGATGCTGAGCTGGCACACACAACTGTAGTCTCACCTGGATGGTTGGCCAAATAATAAGTGATCAACTATGCACCCACCTTTAGAATCAGCCTCAGCCATGGGTTCCCTGCAAGACTTATTTTAAACTTCTTTAAACACTTTTCTGTTAAAGTCACCCCACACTGGTCAGAATGGCCATCATCAAAAAGTCTACAAATTATAAATGTTGAAGAGGGTATGGAGAAAAGGGAATCCTCCTACACTGTTGGTGAGACTGTAAATTGGTAAAACCACTATGGAGAACAGTATGGAGGTTCCTTAAAAAACTTAAAAATAGAATTACTATATGATCCAGCAACTCCACTCCTGGGCATATATCCAGAGAAAACCATAATCCAAAAGGATACATGCACCCCAGTCTTCATAGTAACTCTATTTACAGTAGCCAAAACATGGAAGCAACCTAAATGGCCATTGAGAGAGGAAGGGATAAAGAAGATGTGGCACATATATGCATGGAATATTACTCAGCCAAAAAAAGATTGAAATAATGCCATTTGCAGCAACATGGATGTACCTAGAGATTATCATACTATGTGAAGTGTCAGACAGAGAAAGATATATATCATATGATATCACTTATATGTGGAATCTAATTAAAAAATAAAACAAACAAACTTATTTGGGATCATTGCTGATCCAATCCCACATCAGGCTGTTTTTCATCCCAGAAGTAGGTAGACCTGTCCATGATGCAGAAGACCATCTTCAGAGACAATGCCTCTGTTTGGACTAGAAAGCCAGCATATTAGTAAGGTTTGCTTGTTTGAGCCAGAAGGCCTGGAATTGAAGCCTGGTCTGTCATTCACTATTTGGATGGCCTTGGGAAAGTCTCTCAGCTTGTATGAATTCTCAATTTTCTCATCTACCAAAAGGTGATGACAAACCATGCGTACTTCAGAGGACTGTTACGAGGATTCAACAAGATGGTGCATAGACAGTGGTTGAGGAGCTATAAAATCTGTAAATTGTCACAATTAACGTTTCCCTAGTGGTCACTGAACGCCCTGAGTGAGAATGGTACATTGCTAATACTCATTACGTGATGGGTATGAAATGTCACGTTCTGTTTCTTCTCTTCTCTATTTTCTATGAGATTTTAATTTTAATTTTTGCCCACTTCAATTTTCCTAACCATGATGCAATTCATGGACCTAACCCAGGCAGATTTGATAAGGAATTATATTACAAATTGGGGCCATGAACTTGGGAAAACAATCTGTCTAAGGAATGGAGGTTTTGTATGTTTTTGTTTGGCTGAAGTTTAACCAGTTGTTTCAATAAGACATTCAAGGGTTTTGAGATCAAGGCTGTAAGGAGTCCCCAACTGTTCATCCTGTGAAATCCAAGTGTTTTTAGGTCTTGGCTGAGGGCTGTGCTTGGATTGTAACTAGTGTCACAGCAATTTTTGCCTAGGCACGGATTGTGATCCTGACGAATATAAATTGTATTAATCCTTAATGTTATTTATTAGATGTGATGAACACATAGCTCTTGTGAGATGAATGATACATGTATCACATAAAACATGACAGAGGATAAAAAAGCTCCACTGGGACGTTTTGATATAGCTAGTTTGGAGAAATCAAATTTGCCAACCATCCTCCCCCACCCACACCCGCCAGCAAAGATCTATGATTCAAAACAGGATTTCCTGTATGCTACCAGAAGCATCAGTGACTTTTTTTTTTTGGATCAGTTTTTCCTTTGAGCCTTGCAGTCTCTTGCACACATTTTCCCCAAGCACCACATATGTTAACACAGGTTCTGCCTTTCAGAAGGGCACCTGGCCAAACTAGCCCTGTGCCCTCACAGGTCTGTGTGTGCTCAGCAAAAGGGGCACCTCCTCCTAATTTGCATCAAGTTGTATGGCTTGCAGAGGCTCTGTCTTCTCAATGTCTGTTTTATCTGCATTCTCCCCATCCCCTAGTTTCCAGCCTCAGGCTTTTAAGTTGCCTCAACCTTCTTCTAGTAACCCTCTTATCCTCTGTGCCTCTCCAGCAGTCCCAGGGCCATTCCAAAGCTCCATCGCCCTCTTCTAACACCAATACCTCTTATAAGATATATTCAAGTGTATTTTTAATAGCATCATTCAAAGCACATGAGATACAACCAATTTTGTTGGTTCGGTGTGTTGATTTTCATTACTACAAAAACAAAAAGAGGAAAGCTAGGTTGAGTTGAAATGTAAAATCATCAAAAGCAAAACAGGAAACAAATGTTTGCTCAGCCAACCATTTCCTGCTGAGGACGCTGTGCAGAACGTGGCCTGTGAAGGGTTCACTATGCAGCCTTAAACAGATTGAAGTGATTCACGGTGCGGGGGGCGGGAAGTAGCACCCAAGCCAAGGCCTCGTGGAAGGTATGTGGAGCTCCAGACCTCTGAGCTGCTGCAGAAGAGCAGGCTCTGAAGGCCTCCGTGTCTGTGTGGAGGGGTTGTCTTTGGAAGCTATCTTTTTAACAGGATGAATGTGAAAGCCACTGGGAAGGGGGACCAAAAAAAAAAAAAAAAAGGCAGCACAAAACTGCCACTTGAGCATTGCTTCCTGCCCATGTGGCTCTAACTAGTTGCTGATGGTTATTCTTAGGCCTCCTTTGCTTTCAAAGGTTTCCTCTTTTCTGTTTTTGGCAGCAGAATATGGATTTAGATCTGTGTTACTCCTCTTAACTACTAATCCACGCCCCAAAGAGAGTAGGGCTGCTGCTTCTTGTTAGCGATCAGTTCTCTTTCTTTTCAGCACCTCTAAATGATTTTTAATATTAAGGACACAGATTTATGGGAAGGAGTCATTGAGTTTTCAAACTGATTTGTAGTCTCCTAATTTGCACATTCCTTTCTCCAGCAGGGGCATCTCAGAGATCATCTCCGGTAACGGGGGCTTGACTTTTGCGATGAGTGAGAGAATCCAGGTTGGTAAAACAGATAGCCATCCAGTGACCAGAAAGTAAGCAAGGATGCTTTGCCTGGGAGTAACACGCAACTGATGAAGCACAGTCCCACTACGGAAGGAAATAATTGATGCCTATGCAATATAAGGTTAGCCTAATCTATATGGACTGTGACAAAAAGCTACAAGTGTTTGGAATGCTCCGGAAAGCTGAGGACCTTGCCCTCTGCAAAGAAAGACACATTGTGTCAGAGTAACATTTCTAGTATCACAGGTATTTAATTTCATGCTTTCTGATTCTATTTTTTGAATCGCTTCAGTTTCTCCTGATTTCACGACCACCTAACTGCTCGAACATGAATAATAATCTTGCCTGGGTTGTCTTTTACAGCCAGATAACTCAACTTTTCTATTTTTTAAAAGAAAAGAAACATCAAGCCCTTGAGTCCTCTCCTAAAAGTATGGGTCCGCCTCCTTGGCTTAAGGCAGAGCTGGGGCTCGGGAATGCTGCCCCCTGAGTCCAGCTGACAGTGCCCACGTGGTCTCCCTCAGGGTCTCCCTCAGGGCTTTAAAAGGGTGACAATCTTCTGCTTGAGGAGGATTACCACGGCAAGCTGTAGACCGAAGCATCAAGCCGGCTGCCCCACCACCCCAAGGTTATCCACAGACATCTGGTTTGACCTTCACAACCCTTTAGAAACCAGGAACCCACACTCCACGAATATTCTACTGGTGCCATAGATTTTATTTTGTTTTGCATAGAGCAAAATGAACAAAAACATGTTGGGGTTGGGGGGAGGGTTGGAATTTTGAGAATTAATTCTAGGCACTTTACAGATGGATAGTTTGACAAGAAAAAAAAAAAATTCTAGGTCACATAGTGCGTTTCCAGCACCGAAGATGGTGTTTTAAAATATATTTTACATAATGGGTTCAAGCAGCAGGCAGCATTATCTGCTAAGTGGCTGTGCTGACAGTGAGCTAAAAAGCTACATAGTAGAGTTAAAAAGAAAGCCTTCCCTGAGTTTTCTCCAGAGCATTTTTACCCTGAGGAATTTTTTTAGGGGTTATTTTAAATGTGTCCCAATGTCAGACTTGTTCAGAAAGAGAGCATTGTGTATCCCAAGAGAATGATGCTTTGCTGCCTTTTTTTTTTTTTAAGTAGAGCAAAATGCTAACTTTTAATAGATCATCTAGCCTTTTCTGTACAGAATATGTCCTCCCTCAGAATTCCTATGCAAATATTCAAACTCCCGGACCGGGAAAAGGTTAAAAGGAACTGAAAAAGTCTATAGTGCCTCTTTCTGAGACGTACTCCAACACTTGGCAGGATGAGGTGTTCATAGCAGGTGCTGGATTTGCTATAAATGGACAATTTATAAACAGAGCTGACAACTGGGAAAACAGAGCAGTGGGAATGCTGGCATTCCAGGGGCCAGCGGTGGATTTCCTATCAGATGGTCCTCAGCATGGAATTATTGATAGCCGCTGCTCTGAAAGAAAGCCAGTTGGCTGACGCATAAAAGGGCTGTGCCTCAATGCCTGCCTGATCCGCTGCTAGATATTTTAAATAGGTCAGTGCAAATTAGCTTCTTCAGGTTGGTAGTTCCTTAATTAGCAATTTAATTGCAAAGTCTCCCCCCACCCCACCCCACCCCACCTTGAGTGAATCTAAGGCTCTTCCCTCTTTGTAAGGCCTGATGACTGGGACCCGGGAGAAGTCGGACTGAAAAAAAAAGAGGAGCCTGAGGGCAGCGGCGGAGGACTCAGACCAGTTAGTGCCAAAGGCCAACACTGAAGCTGGCTGAGGCAGGCCCCCTGTGCCTGCGAGGGCAGCGTCTTTGGCCATGTGTCCTGGCAGAGAGAAAAGCAGGGCCTTAGAGCTCTGAGGCCTGTCATTTCTCTTTTGCTGTTTGTCAAGGCTGCCAGTACACCGGGACCTTCCTGAGACATCTTAGCAAGGTTCTGCTTTCCAAGGATTCCCATGGTACATTCCAAGAATCACACGGTAATTTCCATTGTTGTTGTTTTATTTTTGGGGACAAGTTTCCCCCCATTGAAGAGTTTGGTGGTGGTTCCTGGGTAGTCGGCGCTGGATGGTGCTCCTCTGTGTACCCTGCACCGGTGCAGAGTTCTGCCCAGGGCTCGTGGTGTGGCCATACCTGTTTGTTCTAGCCGTGTGAGCGGTTTTTCTCTGAGACGGTTGCTTGGCTTGGTCTCTACTTTTCTGCCAACCACACCCTATTGTTTTTCTCTCCAGAGGAACCAGACGAGGGCCTGATCCTGCAAAGACCTTTGACTTCTTGGTGGCTCAGATGGTAAAGAGTCTGTCTACAATGAGGGAGACCCTGGTTCAATCCCTGGGTCGGGAAGATCCCCTGGAGAAGGAAATGGCAACCCACTCCAGTATTCTTGCCTGGAAAATCCCATGGACGGAGGAGCCTGGTGAGCTACAGTGAATGGGGTCGCAAAGAGTCGGACGCGACTGAGCGACTTCACTTTACGGTGAGCACACCTGGATTCAGAGGCATCTGAGGCAGTGAGGCAGCTGAGGCTTTTGTTAGTGGTGGGGAGGCTTGTCTGTGAGTAAACCGGACTGAGAGTCTGGCCTCCGGGAACCTCAGCTTCATCCACTGTGGTGAGCTCTCTGTAAACAGGTGACAAATCTTACTGAGCATCTGTTTACGAAGAACTGCCCCAGGGACAGGAGGTATAAGAAAGCGCAGGCACTATGCTGCCGGCCAGTTTCTGATTGCTGATGGGGAAACGCCATATTCTTGTGAAAAGAGAGTAAGTCTGGAGCAGCAGGGCATGTATTAATGGCAGCTGTAGATGGCAAGGGAAGGTTCTAGAAGTGTCCAGGATGGTGTAGGGGCTGGTGGCTGAGGGTAGGATTGATAAGAAAGATGGGACTGAAGCAGGACCTTGGAAAGTAGGAGTGTTTTGGCCACTGGAAATGTGAAAGGGAGACCTTCCGGGTGGGGGTTTCCATCCTGAGAGCTCTGGTGGAGCAGACAGATCCCCCCGCCCCCAGCTTGGGAGGAGAAACATGACTATCCTGGGAGGCAAGGCTGAAGGATCGCACAGATCTGGAGGTCAGACACAGTTGCAGTTCCTCTTGCTCAACGTGTCTGATCAGGGAGGGACGTGAGGAGAGCAGGATGTCAGGGAGGTGAAGGCGGAGGAGACAGCGGTACCCACTGCAGGAGGACCTCAAAGGGGCCAAGGCTTAGTCCGCAGAGCTTTGTGGACTGTGCGGGGAGCCCTGCCAAGCCGCTGTGCATCGAGGGGGCCCTCTGCCTCCCTCGCAGCCCCTGCTCACCATCTGACGGGGTGAGGGCCGCACAAGCTTCTGCTCATGGAGTTTCCCCACAAGCCCAGAGCCAGAGTGAAGCAAAGGCAGATTCATTTTTTTGTTGTTGTTTAAAGTTCACTGCTTGACTCCGGGATTCCCATTAGTGTCGCCGTGATTGATTTGAGGCCTTCCTGGACATTTGGATAATTGCTTACTTTCATAGCGAACTCAGAAGACCATCTTTGAGATCTGGGAGCATCTGCTCAACTTGGCAGACCGTTCAAGAAAAAGCCACAGATCTGGGGTGGAGGTGGGGTCTGCTCTGGTCAGGGAGGGTTCCCCTACCTACCCCCCTACCTCTGGGAGGAAATGAGGGTGAAACCCTCTCTTCTGACCGTATCCCACATTTTCTGACATGTCAATATATGGCCTATAGGCAAACAGCTTGGACATCACCTGGGAAATAGTTAAAAATACAGAATCTGAAGCTCTACCCTAGACCTACTGGGTTGGGATCTGTGAGTTATGAAATATCCTGAGGGATTCAGCTGCATGTTAATAGTTTGAGAAGGCTAAGGTTCACCTGGAGAGCTTTTGAAACATTATGAAAGCATATTGCCTACCCCAGACACATTAAGTCAGAATCTCTAGGAGTGGAGCCCTGATACTGATGATTTTTTAAAGTTTCCAGATGATTCCATGCGCAGCCTGAAAAACACTGTTCTGAGAAAACTGCTCTGTTTGCAAGAAACCAAATTCCCCTCAAGTTTTAAAACAAAACGCCACTAACCTTTTAGTCACTGACCCAGACGGAGTGAAAAATAATGTTAACTAAGCATTTATCCAGAAGCTGGTTAGGAAATTCCTGGCCAAGATCAGATATAACCACTGGATTCCCTGAAAGTGTTAAGACTGGAGCTTGATAAAAGTCTTAGTCTTGAGTATTCTCTCCTGGCTTTGGAGGGTGGCTCCATGTAGAACCTGGAAGACAGTTGTCCCTGTTGCTAAACTTGATATCTGAGGAGACAATTCCCAGGCCTGTGCCCTAAGGAGCCATGTTCCCCGTCTACTGATAGTGGAAACACATTGATGAATTCAGAGGTATTGATTTTTCATGCACATGCTCACTTTCAGGAAGCACAAAGATTTAAAAGCAGTTTTCCACTAACCATCAGTGCTAGGGTCGATGTCAAATGTTAACAATCATGGTACTTATCTCAATACATTTGCTTTCCCATTGGGGCTTTTCAATTACTTAATGCCAGGGAGCTGAGAACCTTCACTGGTAAATTTCAATGACCCTCAAGGCAGTCCCTCATTTCCCTATTTCACCCCCTGCATACTTGCTATAATATCAAGGATCTTCCACTGATAAATTCCAATCCAGAGCCATCTTGATCAAGGCTTGGAGGGTATTAGCAATTCTGTTTCCTCTTCCTGCCTTACACCTGGCTCTCCCTGGCCCTGGGATGGTAGTGAGTCTGAGCATTGTGGTAAGAGCTGTGGTCTTTCTCCTCATGCTTACTTTTCAACCTTGGAATTAGGTTTGAAGTGTAACTTGATTAACTGAAGACAATATGTACTCCTTAACCCTTTCCAGATTTTTTTTTTTTTTTTTCTGAGCTAGATCCTGCTTTGCATCCTAAATTGGTGTGCTGGTACTTGTTTGTCTGGGGTCTCTAGGTGCGATGTCCACTCAGCATCAGAGCACTATGCATACTGGTATGTGATGAGTTTGAGGTCACCTTGCCCCTTTGCACACTACAGTTCTGGCTGCTGGCTGCTACTCTTGAGGGCTCGCTTTCTGCCCAGCTATGTTCCCTGAGCTTTGGCTCCTCCCTCCCTTGGTTTTCCCTGGGCATCATGATCTCAACATAGCTCACTGCTCCTGCCCCTCTCAAGATACCACAATAGCAGCACCTTCTCAAACAAGACCGTGGGGACAATGCCACCAGGACCATCATCCTCAACAACAGTAACATTATTTTTTGCTGATGAAGGTGAAAAGTGAAAGCGAAGTCGCTCAGTTGTGTCCGACTCTTTGCAACTCCATGGACTGTAGCCTACCAGACTCCTCTGTCCATGGGATTTTCCAGGCAAGAGCATTGGAGTGGGTTGCTATTTCCTTCTCCAGGGGATCTTACCGACCCAGGGATCAAACCCAGGTCTCCCACATTGTAGGCTTTACCATCTGAGCCACCAGGGAAATTTTGCTGATGAGGAAACAGATTTGGAGATGAACCAGATAGGGGTGGTGATAAGATCCCAACTTTCTCACTTCTAGTCTGAAACATTTAAGGCTTATCCATTGTAACAAAGCAAGTCAGAATGACCGTGGAAGAAACTTGAATAAATTGAAATACAGCTTGGTGTAAACCAAAGTGGCATTTATGTTTGGCTTTGTGTTTAGTTCATTATATATATTCAATACATATGCATGTGAGTGTGTATATGTATGTGTATATATCAATATATTTATAGAAACATACTGAAATACATACATATATATATACACATATCTTGGAGAGGGTAATGGCAACCCACTCCAGTACTCTTGCCTGGAGAATCCCATGGACAGAGGAGCCTGGTGGGCTACAGTCCAGGGGGTCACAAAGAGTCAGACATGACTGAAGTGACTTAGTACATACATATACACAAGTATATATGTATATATATGGGTGTACACACATATACACAAATATATATGTGTGTGTGTGAAAGTGAAAGTGATAGTCGGTTGTGTCCAGCTCTTTGCAGCCTGCCAGGCTCTTCTCTGTCCATGGAATTCTCCAGGCAAGAATACTAGAGTGGGTAGCCATTCCCTTCTCCAGAGGATCTTCCTGACTCAGGGATCAAATCTGGGTCTCCCGCATTGCAGGCAGATTCTTTGCTCTCTGAGCCACCAGGGAAGCCCATGTCTCTCTGTGTGTGTGTGTGTGTGTGTACACTGAAAGCACACTGGGGGGTTGTGAAGTGGACACCAAGTCCAGGAGTAAACCTTGTGGCTTCCACTGAAGGTGGAGACCTGCTTGCTAACTGCCCTGTGAAGCTCCTAGGCTGCCCGTCCAGGTGGCTCCTTCAGGGCCAGCAGAACACTTACTACTCTCGGGGAGCAAATTCACGGGGAGATCAGAGGATTTGAGACATCATTGCTGTCTATAAAAAATTTCATAATTTGCACCTTGCTGTGCTCCTAGGCACTCTCGTTCTGGTGCTTAAAGATGGTATGCCTTCTGTCCAGACAAGTAGCTTCATGGGCTATTAATTATGGAATTAAAAGTCTAAGCCTTCTCATTTTAAAAGATAATAAAATGTTTTAAGGTATGTTGCTTATAAACCTCTTTTATTTTTTATCTTTCCATTTATTCCCATTTTATTGCCTTTTACTGTGGGCTGGCTGACTGGCCAAGCCAAGCTAATTACTGCCCTATTGTTTTTGAAAGACTAGGTAACACCAAGGCTATTAACGAATCCATAAGCTGTGGCTACAGAAGAGCCTGGCTGCTTTCTTCTTGCCCTGTCTCTCTCTTTAGGTGTGTTGTTCTGCTATGGCAAATATGAGGGAGTGGGTACCGAGACGCTGGCTGTCAACATGACTGAGGGCCCTGGTGGATAAAGAAAATATGAGAGGGGCAGAGACTCCAGGGACCAGGAAAGTGAGACGGTCAAGGGAATCACCATAGTGGGAGAAAGGAAAAGGGGAGAATTCCATACAGAATTCCACACTATATTCATTAGAAAGTGTCCTGACTCTGATTAAGACTCATGGCTTACCCCAAAATTAAGTCAGTGTTAAGTTGGCTGTTACACACGCCTGAGTTAGAATGAAACCCAGCAGTTACATGGTGTCTATGGAAAATACACATGCTTCAGGGTCAGGGTAGGTCTCTCTTCTTCCTATCTTTTCATTAAATCTAACCCATTTTTTAAAGTGAAATAAAATCTTGTAATCCTTGACTCTCATTGTTTTTAAACTTTATAAAGACATCTGGTTTTTTTTTTTTAGAGGAATAATATAGTGCTTAACACATTTTTGCCATTGTTGTTCAGTTGCTCAATTGTGTCTGACTCTTTGCAAACCCTTGGACTGCAGCACGCCAGGCTTCCCTGTCCTTCACCATCTCCTGGAGCTTGCTCAAACTCATGTCCATTGAGTCAGTGATACCATCCAACCGTCTCATCTTCTGTCATCCCCTTCTCCTTCTGCCTTCAATCTTTCCCAGCATCAGGGTCTTTTCCAATGAGTCAGCTCTTCACATCAGGTGACCAAAGTATTGGAGTTTCAGCATCAGTCCTTTTAATGTATTCAGGATTGATTTCCTTTAGGATGGACTGGTTTGATCTCCTTGCTGTCCAAGGGACTCCCAAGAGTCTTCTTCAACTCCATAGTTCAAAAGTGTCAATTCTTTGGCACTCAGCTTTCTTTATGGTCCAACTCTCACATCCATACATGATTACTGGAAAAACCATATCTTTGACTATACATACTTTTGTCAGCAAAGTAATGTCTCTGCTTTTTAATATGTTGTCTAGGTTTGTCATAGCTTTTCTTCCAAGGAGTGTCTTTTTTTAATTTCACGGCTGCAGTCACCATATGCAGTGATTTTGGAGCCCAAGAAAATAAAGTCTGTCCTGTTTACATTGTTTCCCCATCTATTTGCCATGAAATGATGGGACCAGATGCCATGATCTTCATTTTTTGAATGTTGGGTTTTAAGCCAGCGTTTTCACTCTCCTCTTTCACTTTCAACTGAAGAGACTCTTCACTTCCTCTTTGCTTTCTGCCATAAGAGTGGTGTCATCTGCACATCTGAGATTATTGATATTTCTCCCAGCAATTTGATTGCAGCTTGTGCTTCATCCAGCCCAGAATTTTGCATGATGTACTGTGCATATAGTTAAATAAGCAGAGTGACAATATACAGCCTTGACATACTCTTTTCCCAATTTGGAACTAGTTCATTGTTCCATGTCTGATTCTAACTATTGCTTCTTGACTAACACATAATGGTATTTAAAAAATAATACAAAGGATGAATTGTTGCTTTCTTGATAAGAGTTGCTTTTCCTAAGAGTTATGTTGGCTATATCTTTATTTTTAGATTAAGTGTATCTTTTTCATTATAAAAGTAATATAGTATGTACAGAGTAAAAACATTAAAAAAATTATCCCAGGTCTCACAAACCACTTCTGTTAATATTTTTGTGTATTTTCTTGCAGACTTTTCTATCAATAGGTGTTCTGGGTTTGTTCTTTGGTGGTGGGAGTCGGGTAAGTGGAATGTAAGATATACACAGTTATTTTTTAATTTCATTGAAATTGGTTTGGAGGCTTTCAGCATCATTTTGGGAGTCCTTGGCACATTGTAAATATCTGTTCCAAAAATTTAGAACAATAGAATGAGACCCGGGAGAGAAAGAATGCTCTTTGTTAAAGAAGTGACATGTAGAGAGATTTGATCTCTCATTAGCTGAGTGTAGAATCTCATCTAGGCCTCTCAGTCCATCTGGGAGTCCTTCAAATAAGTATCCTCATAGTATAGTCACAGCAAGGGAGGTAACCAGAGAAAATAAAGAATTTTTTATTCTTTAAAAATAAAGAATTCTTGTGCATTATCTTGATGTGAAATAAGCTGATTCCTTAGAGACAATGAAGTGACCTCAAGTAACAGCAAAATGTTTAAAAGTGCATGCTAAAGAGATGGAGTCCTGCATCCAAGTACTAGGTCCACCAAATACTAGCTCAGTGGCCTTAGACAGGTTTCTTTAATAATTTCATCATTGAAGAGATAATTATTAGGCACCAACTATGGGCCTAGTACTCTTCTGTGCTGGAGATATAGCCGTGAACCAAGTAAAGCCAATGAGGCTTATAAGCAAGAACGGTGAGAGAAACAAGAATGATGTAAATGTATGATGTGTCAGGCTGGAAGTAAGTGGCAGGGAGAAAAATAAAGCAAGATGAGGAGGTGATTGAAGGGAGTGCCGGGGACGGATTTCTATTTAAGAAGGAAACACCTTACGGATGACATGTGAGGGGAGATCTAAAGGAAGTCAGTATTTTTCAGTCTCAGTTTTCTAATCTCTAAATGGGATAGTATCTCCCTCGCAAAGTAGCACGGAGAATTAGAGAATGCATTAAAGCTAAGTGCTGTATTTAATGGCAGCCATAGTAATTTGTTTCCTCCTCTGTTAAATGGAAAAATTAAAAAGTAAAGACCCAGGTGGAAATAACACTCCTGTGATTATTGGTCTTTGACTTGTGTGATAACACATGCTCTTGTTGGAATTTCGGACCTAATTCTCACTCTCTGTTTGCTTCTAGCATATCTGCCCAGACTGCCCACCTATTTGATGTCAGGTGGAGATCTTAATGCACAACTGAGGACAACTAAGCCTCACAGTTTAATTTCCTGTGCAATGCAACTTTTCACTGCAACCTTTCAACCAAGGTTCTATCTGGAGGGGGAAATTAAGATACTTCTGTTCAGATTTATAAGGAAGTTTCAGTGGATAGAGATGAACCCTTTCTTGAAGGGATAACATTAAAACTCATTAAATTTTGAGTAGACTAAGTGTATAGTGGCGCTTATGATGAAGAAACTGAAAAAACAAACAAAAAAACAAACCAGCTAAGGGCTTTGCTGGGTTGGCATTTCTAAAGTTAATGCTTTATTTAAAAACCATCATTTCCATATTTCCATGGTTCCACAAGATTCTGGAGTCTTTGTGTTTTTCAGCCAATATCTGAGGAATGATTTTATTTCATTTGAAAGTGAATTGAAGTGCTTAAATCTGTATGAAAATGTTCTTTTATCAGGATATGTGTTCTTTAAAAAGTGATACGAAATTAATTGTCGTCTAAAGCAAGCATTTGGAGAACTCCTCCCATGACTTTTGAGATTTATTTTGAATAAGAACTGCTTTCTCTAAACCCAGTGCTATGACTTTGGTTAGCAGCATGGGTCTAAACCTCACTGAGAGGCACTTACATCCATGAGTGTTTTGACTTCTTCATTGATATTATGCTAGATCTTCTTATGATTATTATCATTGTTGTGTGGGCGCTCAATCGCTTCAGTCATGTCCGAGTCTTTGCAGCCCCATGGACTGTAGCTCGCTAGTATCTTCTGTCCATGGAATTCTCCAGGCAAGAATACTGAGGTGGATTGCCATTTCCTCCTCCAGGGGATCTTCCTGACCCAGGGATCGAACCCACGTTTCCTGCAACTCCTGCATTGGCAGGTAGATTCTTTACCACTGAGCCGCCTGAGAACCTAACTCATAGTCAGTGTCTGTTTGAGAATGCTCCTTCCCTGACCATCTTTTTCTTGGCCTCTTCACCACGAGCCCTCCTGGAACACCACCTGGGCTTTAGTAGCTAAAAATGATTTGAACCTAAAGGTCGTTCAGTCTGTATTTATAGAAATTTGTAGCAGAAGGAGGTCTCAATGCATCTGGGTGACTTTTTTTGTTTTTAAACAATAACTTAGTGACTCTAAGGCGAAAACAAAAAAAGTGCTATTTTCTCAGTGGTAATAGAAACACCTAGTGTGCCTCTCCCATACCAATTAGCAAGGATCTCCAAGGCAGAAAATAATATACAGCAAAGATACAAGAAAGACATGAATATTTTTGGTTGCTTGATCTTTGTATCTGGTCCATTTTATAGTTTGATGTAGGAGTAAAGGCAGGCTTGCACAGTGAAAGCCTGTGATATATTAACTTCTGTGGCAGCAGCAGATTCATATGATACTTCCTGTTTTTCTTTCAAATTTATTTTATTGAAGTATAGTTGATTTACCGATGTGTTAATTTTTGCTCTACAGCAAACTGTTTCAGTGATACACACACATACACACACATATTCTTTTTTTTTTATTCTTTTCCTTCATGGCTTATTATAGGATATTGAATATAGTTCTCTGTGCTATATAGTAGAACCTTGTTGTTTATCCATTCCATATATAGTAGTTTGTATCTGCTAATGCCAAACTCCCAATCCATCCCTCTGCCTCCCCTCCCACTGCGACAGCCGCAGGTCTGTTCTCAGTGTCTCAGAGTCTGTTTCTGTTTCATAGATAAGTTCATATGTGTCATATTTTAGATTTTATATGTAAGTGATATCATATAGTTGCTCTTCCTGACTTACTTCACTTAATATGATAATCTCTAGGTCCATCCATATTGTTGCTGCAAATGGCATTATTTCATTCTTTTTTTTAATAGCTGAATAAGATTCCATTGTACATGTATACCACATCTTTTTATCCATTTATCTGTCAGTGGACACTTAGCTTGCTTCCATGTCTTGGCTATTGTGAATTGTGCTAGTATGAACTTAGGGGTGCATGTATCCTGTTGAATTAGAGTTTTGTCCAGATATATGCCCAGGAGTGACTTTTCTGGATCATGTGGCAACTTTATTTTTAATCTTTTGAAGAAACTACATTCTATTTTCCATGACACTTTCCTTCTTAATGTACACCTCAGTGTGATCTACTAGTCTTAGTCATGGACTTTGTGTACCCAGGATTTATAGTTTCACAATAATTACAGATTGCTTTTCTAGCCTTATTAGCATAGCCATTAATTACACAAAGAGGCTTGTGGCTAGGGACAGAGGTCACCAGTAATGTGATTAGGAGGTCCACAGTGCTTCAACAATTTTCATGGATTAACATATGTCTTTTTAGTGTCTGTTGACTGGGAAATAACACAATGTAAAAAAAAAAAAAAAAAGCTATTGTGAGTTCAGTTACATGGCCTCTTTTTGAAAGTACTTAAATACAAGTGGTTATGAATTTCAGTTATACAGCCTGTAAAGATGGAGCCTGCTTTCCATGTCATAACCTGAGCTCCAATTCCAGACCCCTCCCTGGAGGGAACTGCTTTTAGTAGCCTAGCTTGTATCACCCATAACTTTTCTCTGCACTCATATATAGATGTGCATCTATAAAAAGACTTGGTATTGCTTTTTATGTGTGGTATATGCATTTTTAACAAATTTATCATTCTGTATTATGCTGCAGCTCAACACTGTCTTGAAAGTTGTTTCATGTCAGTTTACACAGACCCCTGTGTAATGTAATTGTTTATTCATTCATTATTGATCATTTACATTTTCTCTCACATTTTGCTACTATGAGAACTATTGCACAATCATCCTTTGCTATATATTTGTGTGTGCGTGTATGTATGTATGTGTGTATATATAAATATGTATATATATATATGTTATCTCTTTAGGACTATGTGGCCAATATCTCTGAATTAGGCACCAAGAAGTAGATTTACTCAGAGTTTTACTTTTAAATGAAGTTACATTTCGTTATTTACAAAATTTAGATATAATTGAAACGTAATAGGATATATGTGTTAAGGCATTTTTTATTGAGCCTGAAGACAGTTTCTAGTGCCAAAAGTTTGAAGGAGTTCAACCTTTTGATTAGGAATCTCTAGTAGATTGGATCTGAGCCACAGTTCCAGAATGGAAAGAACACTGTTCTAGTTGTCACCAGTCTTATTTCATCATGAATTGACTCCATGACTTAGTACATCTGAATTTCTACTCTCCTCTAAAATTGGGGAAATATGCTTACTCCCCTGTCCTGATGAGTTAATGAGAAAATTACATAAAGGTTTTTTAGATTGTTGGTTCCAACAACATGACAGGCTATTGTAGAAGCTCTGTACACACAAAAAACATATAACAGTAATGAATTTTTTTTAAAAAAAATGAAATAATGTCATTTTTAGCAACAGGGATGGATCTGGAGATTATCATACTATGTAAAGTAAGTCAGATAGAGAAAGACAAATATATGATATTGTTTACATGCAGAATCCTAAAAAATGATACAGATGAATTTATTTACAAAACAGGAACAGACTCACAGACTTAGACTTTATGGTTACGGGGGTGGGGGAAGGGTGGCAGAGGAGGAACAGATTTGGGGTTTGGGATTGACATGTATACACTGTTACATTTCAGATAGATAGCAGCAAGTATCTACTGTATAGCACAGGGAACTCTGCTCAATATTCTGTAATGACCTAAATGGGAAAAGAATTTGAAAAAGAATCGATACAAGTATATGTATAACTGAATCACTTTGCTATACACATGAAAGAAACACAATATTGTTAATCAGCTCTACTTCAATATAAAATAAAAAAAATTTTAAATAAAATAGAAATTTTAACATAAAATGCTAAAAATAGAAAGCTTTGCTTGGAAGGAAGAAAGGGAAATTTCCAGGTATCAGAAAAAATAGAGGGAATTCAAAACTAAGATGATAAGCTCATGAGGTGCTGTCATCATGGCCCAGAAGAGAATTAGACTTTGATACATGCCCCCAAATGCCTAGGGAGATGATAGGGTTTCAATACCTAAAGATCTGTCCTTGGCCTCCTCCAGTTTGCTGAGATCCTAGCCTGAAGTCAGGGCTATGGATGCCTTCCCTTTTAGTAAAAGGTAAACTTAAAAAATTCCCCACAGGCCCAGGGAAGCTCCACGGAAGCTCAGGAGTACCCAGGGTCCTGGTGGAAAAAATACTTCTCGTGACAAATTGAAATTCTATGTTTTTGAGGTTGTTCAGTTGCTGTCTTAGCCAACTCTTGCAACCCCATGGACTGTAGCACGCCAGGCTCCTATGTCCTCCACTATCTCCCAGAGTGTGCTCAAACTCATGTTCGTTGAGTTGGTGTGCTATCTAACCATCTCATTCTAGAAATCCAAACTTACCTGACCTGCTTCTTGGGGACCCCCAAGCTGAAAAATTGATATAGGAACTTACTGTAGACTAATGAAACCCCTAGGGCTTCCTTTAGAGAAAAAAATAAAAATAAGCATACTTCTACAATCCACAGCATACAGAATCCATTCACACACATACACACACACCACATATCACAAGATGAAACAGAATAAAAATTAGGAAAATTTATATCCCAGGAACTTATCAAGGCAATATGAAAATTAGGATACTATAAAATAAGTACACTTAAAATAAAGGGAAGTCATACTAATGGAACTGGATACTTTAAAAAGCAGGCTCATTTGAGAGATATCATGTAACTCTTTAAAAAGAAAATTTACAGTTATTGAAAACTTGTGCTTTGTAAATACTCATGATAGAAGATAGGGCTTATTATTTTAAGACATAATTATTAGTGACTGAATGGGGAAAGTAAAGCAATGATGTATGGTATAGCATAATAGGTCATACCAATATGCTATATATGCATTGACTTGTCATAGTTTTACATTCAGCTAATTTTAAGGATCATTTTTTAAAAAGAAAGAACAAGTTCTCCTTATCCACAATAACCTAATCCACATAGATAATAACCCCAAGGCACAAAATAGAAATTGAATCCAAAGTCTTCAAAAATCTTTGGACCTGAAGTCTTTGAACTCGCACTTTGACTTTTTGTTCCAGTTTTAGCAAATAAATTTGCCTGTGGGAATGAAGGGACCATACCTTGTAAATACAGAGTAATTCTGAAGGCCAAGGGAAGTGCTGTAGAAGTTGAACTGTAAGCCTTAGAGACATCTTCCATCCTGTCACAATAAAGAAGGCAGTCTCGTTTTGCCTCTGGGATTTGGCATGGCTATAGCCTGAGGAGCTAGGCCCTGCTTTTCTTCAGCAATAAAGTTGTCCAGTGTGCTTAGATTGTGAAGAAGCACCCTCACTGAGGGTCGTGCTAATGAGGCTGTTGCTTATTTTCCATGCTTAGGGGACAGTGGGGACAGGAAGAAACCCAAGGGATTTTTTTCTATGTACTAGGCAGTCCAAAGACTCTTCTGAAGTGTCCGTTTTTGTTGGTGCTGGTGCTGGTAGGAACTTCACACTCCTCCTGATTCACTGTTGAAAGGTTTGGACCTTTCCTGCATGGTTGCCAAATGTTTTCCTGCTTTTCAAAAATAAGACTTTCCCTGGAATGCTCCTGTTTTTGTTTCTACAACATTTGTAATGCTGAGTTCTAAACTGAGCAGAAATACAAACTTTGCTAAGTGTCAGAGAATATTTATTAAGGTATCAGTTCCTGTCTGAACTTTCTAGTCCATCTCCTTCACTTCGGAATGGGTTTTGTTGTTGGTGTTAACATTACCTATCAGTGAGAATAATGCTAAATGATTTATTAAAATAAGATGCTATGCTAGGCTAAGTTGTTCAGTCGTGTCTGACTCTGTGACCCTATGGACTGTAGCCCTCCAGGCTCCTCTGTCCATGGGATTCTCCAGACAAGAATACTGGACTGGGTTGCCATGACCTTCTCCAGGGGATCTTCCTGATCAGGGATTGAACCATCTCTTAGCTCTCCTGCATTGGCAAGTGGGTTCTTTACCACTAATGCCACTTGGGAAGTCCCCCCAAAAGATGAGAAAGCTCTAAATTATCATAGGAAAGATAACTTTCCTAGAGATTAGGAAAGTGTTTCCTAGGGGAGAGACCCTACAACTTTGATTTATTAGAAGGCTTTAAAACAAATTAGCTTAAAATGTTAAACTGATATAACCAGCTAAAGGGAAAGAAATGAAATTTCGAGTTTGGTTATGTCCCAGGTTGAAAAAAAATCCTGTTCACACAAGAACAACTGAAAGTAAGACATACCTGATCCATTTTGAAAATAGTTGAATTCATGTTTAAATCACAACTTGTTTCCAGAATTAAAGACTGTAGACTCAAGTGGGATCTTGGAACACAATTCAGTTTGACAGTGCAGGATGAGCAGGTAGGGAGGAATGGCTGCCTGGATGGAAACATTTAACTGTAAGTAACTTTTTCTGAGCCTCTTTTGATAGAAACTGAAACATATCGTGGTGGTGTAAACATAATGCCAAGTCAGAATATAGCCCCATCAACAGATGCAAGCCTTAATTTCATTCCATATGGAGGAATGGTCTTTGGAATGGTAGCCCCATTGTAAGCAGGGATCTGGCAGACAGGGAACAGAGAGCTATTTCCCCTTCCCAGTTGAGACTCTTCGGGGCTTCCTCCTGTCCTCCAACTTGCTCTTCTTGGCTTCACTCCTGCTAAGAGCTTCATCCTCTTCCTGCTTCTCTTTGTCTTTGCTTTTAACTTAACCTCCTTGAGGCTCAGTTTCCTCATTTGTAAAAGTTCAGTGCCTGGACAATGGTAAGAATGTAGGAAACTTTGACTTCCCCATTTACTATCCACTTAAGTGGTGATATTATAATAGCAAAACGGAGGAAAATAAGACAGGAAGCTGATTCTCCAATAGATTTCTCCTTTAATATTCCTGCGGTCCCTCGTGGAAGAAGCCTAGTCTCTACCTTACCCTTTCACTCTTCCTTCTTGCTCTCCAGGGACTCTAATATTCAGGAGAGTCACTGGAATGGAATGTTCCTCTGCAATGTAGATGCCTGCTTTCCTCTAGATCTCTGTATTCTCTAATCCCACTTTATATCCTCACCACCACTGCCCTCCTTGTCTTTCTATAGAATGCTAAAATTGTCGTTGGACTTGGCAGGGGAGCTTTCGCTTTTTCTTTATATTCTTGGAAGCACCAACTCCTAGGCAAACTTCAAAAAAGATTTTAAATTTTTTAGAGGAAAAGTAAGGCTTAAAAATTTTAGAAAGAAGGAGAGTGTAGGGAGCCAAGCTTGAGGAGTGTCCACAGATGGTAATGGCAGAAAGCTGAAGCAGGTGGACCCCCTGAGGTGCTCAGAGCAGAGGGTCTGGAAAGTGAACCACACTGAGAAGGCTCTGAGGAGCAGACACACTTCCCTGGAGCCCTTGGGCCTTTTTTTTCAGGACTTTGCTTCTTTGAATGTTCTGAGATTGCTCTCTGGAATCCTTACTGCTGCCACTGGATTGTTGGGGTGAAAAGAGAAAAAAGTCAGTGGTCCACCTAAAGTACTCTGAATGGATGTTCTCCCAGTGTGATTATTGCACTGTTAAATAGTACCCCTTGGCAGACCACCTCAGGATTCATGCTTGAGAGCTCCATGAACAGTGTGAAAAGGCAAAAAGATATGACACTGAAAGATGAACTCCCAGGTTCATAGGTGCCCAATATGCTACTGGAGAAGAGTGGAGAAATAATTCCAGAAAGAATGAAGAGATGGAGCCAAAGTGAAAACAATGCCCAGTTGTGGATGTGACTGGTGATGGAAATAAAGTCTGATACTGTAAAGAACAATACTGCATAGGAACCTGGAATGTTAGGTTCATGAATCAAGGGAAATTGGAAGAGGTCAAAAAGGAGATGGCAAGATTGAACATCAACATTTTAGGAATCAGTGAACTAAAATGGACTGGAATGGGCAAATTTAATTCAGATGACCATTGTATCTACTACTGTGGGCAAGAATCCCTTAGAAGAAATGGAGTAGCCCTCATAGTCAACAAAAGAGTCTGAAATGCAGTACTTGGATGCAATCTCAAAAATGACAGAATGATCTCTGTTCATTTCCAAGGCAAACAATTCAATATCCCAGTAATCTAAGTCTATGCTCTAGCCAGTAATACTGAAGAAGCTGAAGTTGAATGGTTCTTTGAAGACCTACAAGACCTTCTAGAACTAACACCAAAAAAAAGATGTCCTTTTCATCATAGGAGACTGGAATGCAAAGGTAGGAAGTCAAGAACTACCTGGAGTAACAGGCAAGTTTGGTCTTGAAGTACAAAATGAAGCAGGGCAAAGACTAACAGAGTTCTGCCAAGAGAACGCACTGTTCATAGCAAACACCCTCTTCCAACAACACAAGACTCTACACGTGGACATCACCAAATGGTCAATGCCGAAATCAGATTGATTATATTCTTTGAAACCAAAGATGAAGAAGCTCTATACAGTCAGCAAAAACAAGACCAGGAACTGACTGTGGTTCACATTATGAACTCCTTATTGCCAAATTCAGACTTAAATTGAAGAAAAGTAGGGAAAACCACTAGACCATTCAGATATGACCTAAATCAAACCCCTTATGATTATACAGTGGAAGAGACAAATAGATTCAAGGGATTAGACCTGATAGAGTGCCTAAAGAAATGTGGGTGGAGGTTTGTAACATTGTACAGGAGGCGGTGATCAAGACCATCCCCAAGAAAAATAGATGCAAAAAGACAAATGGCTGTCTGAGGAGGCCTTACAAACAGCTGAGAAAAGAAGAGATGCTAAAGGCAAAGGAGAAAAGGAAAAATATACTCATCTGAATGCAGAGTTCCAAACAATAGCAAGGAGAGATAAGAAAGACTTCCTCAGTGATCAATGCGAAGAAATAGAGGAAGACAATAGAATGGATAAGATGAGAGATTCCTTCAAGAAAATTAGAGATACCAAGGGAACACTTCATGCAAAGATGGGCTCAATTAAGGATAGAAATGGTATGGACCTAGCAGAAGCAGAAGATATTAAGAAGAAGTGGCAAGAATACATAGATGAACTATACAAAAAAGATCTTCATGACCCAGATAACCACAATGGTGTGATCACTCACCTAGAGCCAGACATCCTGGAATGTGAAGTCAAGTGGGCCTTAGGAAGCATCACTATGAACAAAGCTAGTGGAGGTGATGGAATTCCAGTTGAGCTATTTCAAATCCTGTGAAAGTGCTGCACTCAATATGCCAGCAAATTTGGAAAACTCAGCAATGACCACTGGACTGGAAAAGGTCAGTTTTTATTCTGATCCCAAAGAAAGGCAGTGCCAAAGAATGCTCAAACTACCGCACAATTGTATTCATCTCACATGATAGCAAAGTCATGATCAGAATTCTCCAAACCAGGCTTCAACAACAGTACATGAAGCGTGAACTTCCAGATGTTCATGGTGGATTTAGAAAAGGCAGAGGAATGAGAGATCAAATTGCCAACATCTGTTGGATCATAGAAAAAGCAAGAGAGCTCCAGAAAAACATCTACTTCTGCTTTATTGACTATGCCAAAGCCTTTGACTGTGTGGATCACAATAGACTGTGGAAAATTCTGAAAGAGATGGGAATACCAGACCACCTGACCTGCCTCCTGAGAAATCTGTATGCAGATGAAGAAGCAACAGTTAGCACTGGACATGGAACAATAGACTGGTTCTAAACTGGGAAGGAGTACGTCAAGGCTGTATATTGTCACCCTGCTTATTTAACTTACATGCAGAGTACATCATATGAAATGCTGAGCTGGATGAAGCACAAGCTGGAATCAAGATTGCCGAGAGAAATATCAATAACCTCAGATACACAGTTGACACCACTCTTATGGCAGAAAGTGAAGAGTAACTAAAGAGCCTCTTGATGAAGGTGAAAGAAGAGCGTGAAAAAGTTGGCTTAAAACTCCACATTCAAAAATTAAAGATCATGGCATCTGGTTCCATCACTTCATGGCAAATAGATGGGGAAACAATGGAAACAGGACAGGCTTTATTTTTTGGGGTTCCAAAATCACTGCAGATGGTGACTGCAGTCGTGAAATCAAAAGACACTTGCTCCTTGGAAGAAGAGCTATGACCAATCTAGATAGCATATTAAAAAGTAAAGACATTACTTTGCCAACAAAGGTCTGTCTAGTCAAAGCTATGGTTTTTCCAGTAGTCATGTATGGATGTGAGAGTTGGACTATAAAGAAAGCTGAATGCTGATGAACTGATGCTTTTGAACTGTGGTGTTGGAGAAAACTCTTGAGAGTCCCTTGGACTGCAGAAAGATCCAACCAGTCCTTCCTAAAGGAAATCAGTCCTGAATATTCACTGGAATTACTGATGCTTAAGCTGAAACTCCAATACTTTGGCCACCTGATGTGAAGAGCTGACTCATTTGAAAAGACCCTGATGCTGAGAAAGATTGAGGGCAGGAGGAGAAGGGGACGACAGAGGATGAGATGGTTGGATGGGATCACTGACTCAATAGATATGAGTTTGAGCAAGCTCTGGGAGTTGGTGATGGACAGGGAAGCCTGGCGTGCTGCAGTCCATGGGTCACAAAGAGTCGGATACCTTGAGTGACTGAACTGAACTGAGTGTGACATGTTTTGCCTCTGGCTCCTTGTCAGCTACCACTTAGAGCCTATTCCTCTGGGAGAATGTTTCCTGAGTTCTCCGAACAACCAAGTTGAAGCCAAACACAGGGAACCAAATATTGGGAATAAAAGCTGTTCAAAAGTTAAGTCCTACTGATAATGCAGTCAATTATCCAGATTTTTCTAGATGACCAGATAGTGTCATGCTAACAAATAACATCTAATGGGATAAAAGGTATCAGATGCTTGCAAGTCAATATCCAATAGCTAGCATAGTGCCATCCCAGGCCATGACTTGACTAAGTCAGCCTACTGTAATGTCTAAAATCATAAAAAATAAGTTATCTCTTATTTAAAGGAGATAAACTTTATTTGATTGTAGATATGGCTGTTTTGAAAAATATAGCTGGCTTGGGCTTCCTTGATAGTTCATACCAGCAATAAATCTTTGCTAATGTTCTCAGTCTTAGTGTTTTCACTTTAATTGGCTGCACTTAAATTGTCTGATCTTGAAAAACAATAGGAAAGTACATTAAGATGAATGTAATCAAATACAAATGGCTCAAAGTTAGATTAAAAAGGGGGAGCAATCCATATATTACTCCATTTAATGTACTATGCTCAATGTGAAAGGCTGAATAGAAATAGTAATTATAGTCATTTAAAAAAAAAAGTGTTTCCAGAGAATATTTAATGGCTTGAGAATATGTTGTCATCATATTGAGTGGAAAAAAGCAGATCACAGAACTGTACCTTGGAGTGATCCCAATTTTATAAAGTACCTGACTATATGTACAAACATTTGAATAATATAAGTATGTGCATATATACATACAAACAAAGAAAAATTAAAAGACTTGAATTCAATGAAGACAAAGATTAGCAGTGGTCATCAGGTGGTGGGATTAGGTATAATTTTAATTTTCTTCCTTGTGTTTTTTCCTGTATATTCTATAATAGACAACTTTTATTTTTATAGAAATGTTTTTAAAGAAAAAAACATTGTAGGACAAATGAAAATGAATGTAATCTAACCATAAGATGAAAAGCCCATTGCAAAGGAAAAAAATACTTTCACGGAAGGAAAAAGGCTATGAAGAGGCAGGGGAGAAAAGAATTAAAAAAATGGTCACAGTTTCGGAAACATATACAACTCTCACTGCATCCAGCCTCTCCAGAGGTGATTTCCTTTGATTTCCAGAAGGCAAGTTTCTGAACTAATCGAAAGAAAGATGGCGTTTGCTCCTGAGAGGAGGCCCATCTGGCACTGCATTTGTGAGCAATGTTTGTTTCAGGTTGCTGACTGTACAAGCTGCCTTGTGGACCACTTTTTGGGCAGGTCTCCTGAGCTGGTTTTGTGAGGTGCTGCCCTAGGCTTTTCTGGTTACCTCAGTGTAACAACAGGCATATTGAAGACCTGAGTCTAATTCTGTCAGGATCCACGGCTGTCACGCCTCCTTTAAGCCTGAACTGGCCTCCAGACTTGACAGTTGTTCCACATTAACCTGCAGTCAGGTCTCCCTTTTATGTTTCCAGATATTCTCTTTTTCAGCTCATTTAAGTCCTCAGCTTTCACCCTGAGATCCGGACGCTAACCACATGGTGACACTGCTCTGAAGTTGCCCCAAATGCTGATCCCCAAAAAGAAATGTGCGCCTCTCCTGTCCGGGCCTGCCAGTCACACCCAGTGAAGTCGTACTTTTATGTCGAGTCTGGCTTTTCAAATAAGAGCAAGAAACTGAGACAAGGACAGTTTTAAGGTTGGGTTTAGAGGACTGTGCTATGCTTTTTTGGCTTGTTTCTTAGCCAAGATCTTAAAGGAAAAAAAAAATCAGTGTTTGCAAAGCAGCTGATAAAGTGACTACAATTATTTTGGTGAAATAATTTCTTTGAACATAATCTCTAGTATAGATTCTGTGCTCTAGGCATGAAAGTAAATCTTTGTTCCAAACACGATTTTTCAAAAGAGATAATGCGTGTAGGTGCTTAGCCTGTATAGTAAGCACTCAATAATTATTAACTCCTTGTGGTTAGCTGAAACACTAGGGCTGTAAGTTGGCAGCACTGGGCTGTGGTTCCTCTGTGTTAGAGAACAATTTTAATGCAGTGGTGCTTTTGATCCAGACTAGAAATCTGTCTCAGCTCTAAGGATTTTTATGCTATTCACATTTTAAGCTCCTTACAGAAAGCATTTTCTCTTGGGTTGCTGTCAATTTCTTGCTTTATGTCTGTTGATATTTGCTAATATATTTGGTTGCTCCTATGTTGGGTATATATATATTTATATTCTTCTCTGATTCATCCCTTAATCATTATTAATGTCTTCTTTGTCTATTGCAATTCTTTACTTTAAAATCTATTTTGTCTGATATAAGTACTGCCCTGGCTTTCTTTTGATTTCCATTTGTATGGGATAACTTTTCCAATCCCTTCACTTTCAGTTTCTGTGTGTCTTTAGATCTAAAGTCAATCTCTTGTAGGTAGCATATATACAGATCTTGATTTTGTATCCATTCAGCCACTTGGTGTCTTTTGGTTGGATTATTTAGTCAATTTACATTAAATTGTCAATTAAAGTATTAGTAACTATTGATATGTATGTTCTTATTGCCATTTTGTTAATGTTTTGGGATTGTTTTTATAAATAGTATTTTCTCTCCAAAATATCATTTACAAAGTTCTTGTGAGTGGGAGATAAAGAATGATGGAGACTGTTTTTTTAGCACTGGAATTCTTTTTTTGTTTTATTGAAGTATAGTTGATTTACATTGTTGTGCCAGTTTCTGCTCTATAGCAAACTGACTCAGTTATACACATACAGACTCTTTTTCTTTTGGAGTATAACTGCTTTATAATATTGTGTTAGTTTCTTCTGTACAACAAAGCTATCAGCTTTGTTGTATATATGTATACATGTATGTATACATATACATGTACATATGTATACATATACATGTATAAATATATCCCTTCCCTCTTAAGTGTCGCTCCCACTCACCCCAATCCCACTCCTCGAGGTTGCCTCAAAGCACTGGGCTGAGCTTCCTATGCTATACAGTAGCTTTCCACTAGCTATCTATTTTACACACGGCAGTGTACATGTATCAGTAAGGTCTTTCACACAAATGAAGGAAGATGCTGAAGTCTTCTTAATTCTGAGTCCCAATTTTTTCTTTCTGAAACAAGTCTTTGTTAGACCAGAAAATTACCTTTAAAGGATTTTGGGGGGTCAAAAACCTTGCTTCTTCATCTCATTTCCCCTGTTCTTTATAAGTCCATGCATTATGGCACTAATTATATTTCATTGTTCTATATTTAGAAGGGACATTTTCTTCTATCGCCTACCACTAGACATGGAGGAAGGCAAAGCGAGATACTAACCCAGGACATGGTTTCTGGAGGGTGTATATATGTGTTTGTTTTGGTATACAAATAAAAGAAAACTGTACATATAACTTTATTACACTGTTTTCTTTAATCATTTGTTTTACACAGGCCTCTGAATCTTCTTTAAATATCTTGGTCACTAGGATTATCATACCATCTTTTTTTAATTTGGTGGGTTGTTTATATAATTTGGCTTGATCAGCATGCATGTAAAACACAATTTCCCAGCTACTGAGGACCAGCCGTGTAGGGCTATGGAGTTAGTGTCAGAGTTCAGCTATCAGGTTCTGCTGTCTGAAACCTCATGCTTTTATGAAAATAAATGCATTTTGGGACAAGATTTGATAATATTTTGACCGGTGACATATTTAAAACCTGGGCTTCCCTGATGGCTCAGTGGTAAAGAGTCCACCTGTCAATTGACCCCTGGCTTGGGAAGATCCCCTGGAGAAGGAAATGGCAACCCACTCCACTCTTCTTGCCTGAGAAATCCTATGGACAGAGGAGCCTGACAGGCTACAGTACTGGGGTTGGATACAAAAGAGTTGGATACAACTTAGTGGCTGAACAAAAACAAAAAGAATATTTAAAACTTAGGTACCCGAGGCAAAGCAGCAACAAACAAAAACTGAAAGAAAAAGAAATAAAAGAAATACTTCTCTACACTACTTGTAAATCCCTAGTAGGGTTGCAAACAGGCAAGGAATGATCCTTTGAACTCTATATTTCTATGGATAGTGCCCCAGTTGACTTTTGAGTAGAAGGCTCCCAGAGCAAGGCCACCTAACATGGATACTCGGGGATAGAAAGCTTCCTTCGGGGGCGAAGTTGAAGCAGTTAGCAATTGTGAAATCTCTTTCCTGGCAAGCTCTAATCTGGGGCTAACAGCGCATAAAAGGTCTTAATGGTTTATCGCAGAGCCCCTAGTCATATTATTTTTAAAGCACAGAGCAGTTAACAAAATTTAGAGTAGGTAAAGTGCACAAATGTAATTTTGCCTAATTCAAATGTTAACCTCTAATCTGGGGCTTGAGGGCAAAGCAGAAACATGATAAATGTTGATAATCTGTCTCCCCAAGAGTCTCTTTCTTTAAACTCAATAGCTAGCTTTGCCTATCAGCTAGCTTTGCCTCTCTGCTCTCAGAAAGGAAAGATGGAGTTGCTAATTTTCTAAATACTTTTGTATAAATTCCCAACTTTGTTTTAGACAACTGGACCAGTTATGAACTACTTGGAAAACTCTTCACGGAACAAACTGGTAGAATAAGACGTTAGAGTGTTCCATTCTGACTTAGGGATTTTGGAATAAGCCCAGGAGTTAGGAGGCCTGGGTTCAATTTCCTCCAGTGTAGGGGTGGGTGGGACTTTAACAGGAAGTGTTGGAGTTAGACCCAGCTTTGTAGAATACCTGTCACTTTCTAGCTGGGTGAACTTGAACTTACTTAGCTTTTGAAGCTTCAGATTTCTCATCTATAGAGGGTGCTTGGGAAGCATCTGTTATGAGTGAATCCTTACTTCACTAGGTGGTTAAGAGAATTAAAGGAATGAATTCGTGAGTGGCATTTAGGAGAGTGCACAGCTTAAATGTAACATATGGTCAATAAGAGGTAATTATTTTTCCTATTTCTAGCTGATGGCTTTGCACAAGTTATTTTATCTGTGTTAATCTCTCTTTCCTCTACCTGAAATAGATTTCATGGAGTTTTGGGGATGAGAATTAATGAAAAGAATTTTATGAAAGTTCCTGGCTCACAGTAGGTCCTTAATAGAAAGAAGAAAAAAGACAAATGAAATTGCCCCTGGGCATCTGGGGGTGCTCAGACCTTCTAAACATGGAGTTTTGGGTCGTTCACTTTTTGTTCAGTCCTTCGGTTATCACTACTCGAAAGTGGAGATGGAATGCAAAGATTCAACCAAGAAAAGGAAGATCCACCACATTTGGGGACAGTAAGTGAAGCCACTCAGAGTGAGTGGATTAAGAAGGTGGCCTTAAAGACTCTAGTTTAGTTATTTAGCAGGGCCTAGCAGAAGTAGCTTTCAATATAAAGATGTCAAATAAGTAGGAGCAAAGAAAATATCATTTGTTCTTTTGGTAGTTTCTACAGTTTCATTAGGAGCACAAGTGGAGCATATAGCAGGTAACAAATGAATGCTTGTTGATGACACACACTATTGGTTGTATACCCAGTGGTTATTCTCTTTTTCCCCTTGGTGATAGAAACCTGGTTTTGATTAGGCAACGAAAGGCCCAGCCCCAGAAAAGTGACTCATGGTTAGTCTAAATCAATCATGGTAATTGTATTCTTTCCCAGTGATTGGTCTAGAAGTGGTCATGTGACACAGTTCTGGCCAACAAGACATAAAGAAGACATTTATTGACTATTTCTGGGAAATGTTTTTCTTCTGAAAAGATAAATATTCATCAGGAGATGAATATTTTTTTTAAAAATTTTGCCCTCATCCTATCAAGTCCTATCTGGAACCCTATTGCCTGAAGAACTTGTAATTGAGGCAGCCACTGAGGCAGACTTTGAGGGGAGCTTTTGCCAATACAATGAGAATGGCAATGCAGAAAGATGGGAGGAGCCTGACTGCTTCATGGTATCTTTGAGTTAAAAACCAGCCCCAAGGCTAACACACTTCTTAAGTAAATATTAATAACACGTGTTCTTATGGTTTTGTTGTTGTTCAGTCACCCAGTTGTGTCTGACTCTTTGCAACTCCAAGGACTGCAGCACGCCAGGCCTCCCTGTCCCTTACCATCTCCCAGAGTTTGCCCAAGTTCACGTTTGTTGCATCATTGATGCCGTCCAGCCATCTCATCCTCTGATGTCCTCTTCTCCTTCTGCCCTCAATCTTTCTCAGCATCAGTGACTTGTCCAATGAGTCATCTGTTAGCATCAGATGACCAAAATACTGGAGCTTTAGCTTCAACATTGGTCCTTCCAGTGAATATTCATGGTTGATCTCCCTTAAGATTGACTAGGTTGATCTTCTTGCTGTCCAAGGGACTTTTAGGAGTCTTCTCCTGCCCCACAGTTTGAAGGCATCAGTTCTTTGGCGTTCTGCCTTTTTTTACGGTCCAGCTCTCACAACTGTTCATGACCATTGGGAAGACCATAGCTCTGACTATATGGGCCTTTGCCAGCAGAGTAATGTCTTTGCTTTTCAATACACTGTCTAGGTTTGTCATTGCTTTCCTGCCAAGAAGCAATTGTCTTATTTTTTCATGGCTGTAGTCATCATCCACAGTGGTTTTGGAGCCCAAGAAGAGGAAATCTGTCGCTACTTCCACCTTTTCCCCTTCTATTTGCCATGCAGTAATGGGGCCAAATGCCATGATCTTAGTTTTTTTTTTTTAATATTTAGTCTTAAGCTAGCTCTTTAACTCTCCTCCTTCACCCTCATCAAGAGGCTCTTTAGTTCCTCTTCACTTTCTGCCATTAGAGTGGTATTATCTGCTCAGTTGGTTGAGAATCTCATGATTTAAGCCACTGTTAACCAAGTTGTCTGTTAGTTAGGATTAACCCTGGTAATAATAATAATGAGAACACTTAGGGTCCTTACTATGTGCTAGGAACTTACTAAGTGCTTTGTATGTATTCCTTTAATCCTCACAATAACCCTAAAAGATAGTTATTATTATTATTATCATCCCTATTTTATATCTGAGGAAATAGAGGCACAAAAATATTAACTTGCCCAGTGCTACAAATAGAGTAAATTGCAGAGTTAGCATTTACGTCTAGTTATTTGGTTCTGTTACTATATTAAGCTATGTCAATGTAGTTCAAATATTTACATAAAACATATAAAACTTGTCAGACTGAATTGCCTTTTGTTGGCCAGGGAACAACAAGAAAACACATGACTCATAATTTATTAATATAATATTAGGAATGTAATAGCCAAGAGCCTATATAATGGCTATTACATACATCTACTAAGTAGATTTAACATACTTTTTCCTATATCTTCAAAATTATGTACAAATGTAACCAATGTACAATGTACCAGGAAGCACGTAGTGAAAATGTTATTTTATGGGGGAATGGTTTACTAGTGAACAGATAATTTGAAATGGTCCAAAAATTAAAATCATAAAAATTAAAAGACTGGGTTTCACTTAGTAACTATGCAGTCAGTGTCCTGAGATGAAAACTTGAAGAATCTATCATTGCTTCAGCAAGTGAAACTCCTAGGTGAAATAATAACAAGCTTGGAAAGAGTTATTTTACATCTCTTTGAAAGGATTTGTACTGAAAATGTACTTTAAGTTCATTTACTCACAAGGTGATTTTTCATGAATAAAGCTTATAATAAGGTATCCTAATAATAAATCTTGGGCTTCCCTAGTGGTTCAGTGGTGAAGAATCTGCCTGTATTGCAGGAGATAAAGAGGATGTGGATTTGATCCCTGGATCGGGAATATGCCCTGTAGGAGAGCATGGCAACCCACTTCAGTATTCTTGCCTGCAAAATCCCATGGAGAGAGGAGCCTGGCAGGATACAACCCATAAGGTCACAAAGAGTCATTCATGACTGAAGCAGTCATGTGAGCACGCACGCACACAATAATAAATCTAACATGAAAATGAGACTTTTTCTCCTCTGCCTCTTCTTTTCATTCAAAGTAATGATAAGAAAAAACTCTTATAGAGACTTCCTGGTGGTCCAGTGGTTAAAACTTCACCTTCCAATGCAGAGTTTGCAAGTTCCATCCCTGGTCGGGGAGTTGAGATCCCACATGCCTTGTAGCCAAAAAACAAAAACAGAAACAATATTGGAACAAATTCAATAAAGACTTTAAAAATGTTCCACATTAAAAAAATCTGAAAAAACTCTTATAGGAACTAGGAAGGAAAGAATTGCCATTTGCTATCTTTGTTTACATATTGAAATGGGATTCTAAAGAGAACAAATCAGTTGGAGTATTAGTTTCAATGTTTGTAGTGACAAATAATAGAAAATCCAAATCAAAATGACTTAAACCGTGAAGAAAATTAATTATCTCACTTTTCAAGAAGACATGATGTAGGGACAGATATAGACCTTATATTATAGAATTGTATTGAAAGAAAAAAGAATGAGTTCCTGTAAAATCCCTGGAGGAGGGCACATAGCTATCATTCAATAAATATTAGTTACTATTATCTCATTGGCTAGATATAGACAAGAACATGTCTGTACCAATCACTGAAAAAGGGAATGGCATTTTCATGATTATCTTAAATTTTTTTTTTTTTTTTTTTTTGAGCTAGTGAGCTAGTGATAGGGTCAACCCTGATTATTCACGGTTCTGTCAACAAAGAAATAGGAAAAGGACTGCTGGTTGAGAACAAATAGTGCCAATACGACTGTGTTTAATGCTACTGGGTAGGAGATCTTTTAAAATGCTTTATTATATTTAGGTGTATTGACTGTCTGAGGGGTCCAGGAAACCAATAAGACCAGTGTGAAATAAGAAGAGGCCCTATTGACTTAGGTACTGTGCATACGTGTATGGTGATCAGTTGCTCAGTTACATCTGACCCCTGGCGACCCCCATGGACTGTAATCCACCAGACGCCTCCATCCATGGAATTTTCCAGGCAAGAATAGTGGAGTGGGTTGCCATTTCCTACTGCAGACTTAAGTACTGACCCACCCCTAAAATATGGGAGTTCACACTGTGAAAATTCATATGAGAGTTCAATTTGTGAAAATTCATGTTCACAAATTAAGCTCCTTTCTTCATTTGGTTTAGAATGACCAGGGTAAGTCTAGATTTGGAAGGGGGCATACAACGCACCACTCAAAACCTATATATTTGTCATTTCAAGGGACTGCCCCTAAACTGACTTAAGAAGTTGGAGATCTCAGCCTCTTTTCCCCCAACAATGACATTCTCTAACCACAGGTGGCATTTGGCTGTACTTAGTCTCTTGCATTATTCCAGTTCTTTGTGCTGATCCCAAAGGCCATTCTTATTATCCCGTTACTCAACACTCACCTTTATAGCTGCTTAGTTTAGAAGCAGAAAGAGGGAAGAGACTTCTACTCAGGGACTTTTGTTACAAGGAAGGGACATCTACTTAAGCTGGTTCAAGTAAGCTCATTGAGGATATTAGTTTAAAATACAAATAACCTTCATGAAGTCCAAATGTCACCAGACTTCAGAAAAACTTTGGAAAAGTGAAATTCAGGCTACTCGCTATCCTTTTGGGACTCTGTGATAACTTACACTGATCTTTTTGTAAAGGCCCAAAATGGCATCTAGCGTTAATTCTATACTATTTAGCATAGTCTCTCAGTTCAGTTTCTCTCCACTGACTCAGTCTCTTGTCCTAATTTTAAATTCCTGAGACATAAATTTGATTAGTTTCACTTACCAAACCAGGTGCTGGTTATCATGGAGATGAATTTGTGACTCCATATGCAAAGATACTCTATTGTAAATGGATGAAAAGTGAATTATTCAGGATATGTGACAGATTATGATAAATAGATTAAACATTGAATTGAGAGCTTAGAAACCCAAGTTCTAGTTCTGATTATGTTACTACCTGTTTGTATCATCTTACTTCTGCAAAAGATGAAATAGAAATAGATGTTCTCTAATGTTCTTCTTACCCTAATATTCTGTAAACTGTCATCTCATAATCTGTGACATAATTCCTGAAGTTATTAATTTTTTACATTGACTATGTTGTACCTGGGCTTCCCTGGTAGCTCAGAAGGTAAAGAATCTGCCTGCACTGCAGGAGACCTGGATTTGATCCCTGGGATGGGAAGATCCCCTGAAGAAAGAAACAGCAACCCACTTCAGTATTATTGCCTAGAAAATCCCATGGACAGAGGAGCCTGGTGGGCTACAGTCCATGGGGTTGCAAAGAGTCAGACACGACTGAGCTACTAACACACACACACATACATACACACACACACACACATACACACATTGTACCTAGATTGATTCCAGTTCAAGAACTTTAAACTTATCAAAGATGTTTTAGACAACCTGCTCTGATGTGCTTACTTCTGGGAGTACTTTCTGTTGAGTTCATCTCTGAGACCTGAATTTTTATTTATAGCCAATTTAGATGATGCTTGAGAAGTAATATCAGAGGAAAATCCAGGACCTCTGGATGAGGGTGCATTGAGTAAGATGCACAGTAGGAGTCTAGTAGAGTGTTCATTGTTATTTTGTTAATGAATAAAAAGTAGATGTTCAATACTTATATCTTGCTAAATCTATAAGAACTTATTAACATACTCATTACTGGTATTGCCATATTTGATAAGATTCACTGTAATCAGTTCAACATTGTGCCTATTTGGATGCTATTTTGAACATAGAAATAGTCCTAGGAATTTTTTTCATATTCAAATAGGGTCAAAATTGAATAGCTTACTAGAATTCTCTGCTTCTACAATAACACAGGATTAAGAAACATGTGGATGGAATCATGAAAGGTTTAAAGCAGAAAACAATTCATATGTTTAATTTTAAGTGGAGAATTTGAAGCTAGACAGGGTGCCTCATGAGTGGGTGATGCGCATGAAAACCACGTTTGTAATAGTCACGGGAGAAAGGTTAGGAGCTGCTTGGACTGTCTCCACGTGTTTGGTTATAGAGGAAGGAGAAGATGGCGTTTCTTTCTCCAGTGGGCAGCCTGGGTGGGAAAGCAGTGTAGGCTAGTGGAGACGAGTGAGGGTGCTGAAGGGAGACATCAGCCTGGGCGTGTCCCCACATCTCTGCTTTGGCTCCCTGTCTTTGGTAGGCTGTCCAGGAGTAGACCCAGTTTCAGTGCAAATATTGGGAGGTGATCTTCAGAAAACCCTGGTAGGGTGATGAGGAAGTGAGCAGATGAAGAGAAGATGGCCAATGAAAGCAGAGTTACCAAGTGTGTTACTATTGTGGGATCAGAGCTTCACTTCCCCACTGGGGAACTCTGAGAGCCAATATAGCCGACCCACTGCAGATCCAATCCACTTGGGGAACAGTCTTCTTGGCCATTGGTTGAAGGACGCTTCTAAGGGGGTGTTAATTCTCTGGCACTTCTGGCCAAATATGGTCCAGGAAACTCAGCTCTGGCCCAGAGATGCAGATGTGGGCACAGGGGAGTCTGCCAGCTTGCACCAAAATGGGGGGTCTGGAGCGGATGGGCAAGCACAGGCAGCATCTGCTACAGTCTTCTCCTAAAAGATGGAGGTGATGATTGTATCTACCAGAGAAGGTATTTATGAAGATTAAATGGTACATGCCAAGCTCTTACTATAGTACTTGGCATATACTAAGCATTTGAGGTTTCCCAGTTGGCGCTAGTGGTAAAGAACCTGCCTGCCAATGCAAGAGGTGTAAGAGACACGAGTTCGATCCCTGGGTCAGGAAGATCCCCTGGAGAAGGAAACGGCAACCCACTCCTGTGTTCTTGCCTGGAGAATCCCATGGACAGAGGAGCGTGGTGAGCTATAGTTCAGTGGGTCACAAAGAGTTGGACATGACTGAAGCGATTTAGCACGCATGCAATGTTACTTTATTTAATTTTTAAATATTATGAAGATGAGATCAATTTGTTTGATGAAAAGTTATGAAGAATCTGCCTGCCAAAGCAGGAGATGTGGATTTGATCCCTGGGTGGGGAAGATCCCCTGGAGAAGGAAATGGCAACCCGCTCCAGTATTTTTGCCTGGGAAATCCCTTGAACAGAGGAGTCTGGTGGGCTCCAGTCTGTGGGGTCGCAAAGAGTCAGACACCATTTAGTGAATGAGCAGTCAGGCAGGCAGAGATGCCAAGCAGTGAGCTGTCTGGTGATAATAACACTTCGCTAGGTCAAGGGAGGAGAGGAGCAGAAGCTGCCCGTTGTCAGTGATCTGGGAAAGCATCCTCGCCCTACGTGAGAGGCTGGGCCCAGGGCCTCTGCGGCTCTGAGTTTCCATGGTTACTCAGATCTGAGTGGCTGCAGCAAAGACATCTTACGCCCTTGCCGTGTGCCCTCAGCTCACGCGGTTTCTGCTGCAGCTGTGTTGGACAGGCTCCAATGTTGCTCCTGGGTCCCATCCTGAGAGCCTCTTATAGCACCTCTCAGCTCCCGGTCTTGCGGCTTCTTCAAGGCAGGGTCGATTGGACGTGTAGGGGAGTTAGTGCCCCTGACGGGGGTGGAGGCGGATTTTAAAGGAAGACCCAATTTTTATCTTCTGTGGGATGGTGGGACCCGGGCAGAGGTGGTAGAACAAACGAAGTTAAAATATACTTGCTAAGTAAGAGCTCTGTTTGAGGTTCTCTGAGTGGAGCTGGGGTGGAGTGGGGAGGTTGGAGAGAGGGGAGCTGAACTGTGAAGGAATTCACGCATAAGGCAAACAGGCAGAGAGAAGCGGGGCGGGCTACATTTGAAGAGGCCAGGAGGTGCACGGGTGAGGTGGAGGGAGGGTAGGGCCTGGAGTACAGGCAGCAGGGAACCACAGGAGATGGAAGAGAAATGTAACCCAGGTCCTGTGAAAAGGACCTGTCCTGCAGGCATGGGAAGCCTCTGAGACGTTTAATTAGGAGAGGGACTGGACCAGATCTGTGCTTTGCTGAGTTTGCTCTGGCGGCAGCAGGAAGGGTAGACCTGGGAAAGGAGATGTTAGAGACAGGCAGTTCCAGCAAAGGGGAAGACAGATAAGGCCAGCCAGATCCAGGGCCATGGAGCAAGTGGGGGCTGAAGTGATTTGCATCATCAGTCCTTTTAAAGGACAGAAATAAGGAGGTGGAGGAAGTGAACAGAGGGAAGCAGCAGAGGGTTAGAGGCCACAGGAAAGCGTTTAAAAAGAACTGCCTTGTCAGCTGCTTCCTCAAATGGTTTGCAGATGAAACAAGCCTTACCCCCAACCACCTCCCTTGACATGGGCCCTGGAAGGACAGCTCTGCATCTTCCTTCTAAATCCACTGCTAACTCTCACCCAGATTCATTTCTAGAAGCTTTGAGTTCAAGTGAACCAACATTAGCATCTTCTTCAAAGGTCTTTGGATTGAGTTATCAGATTCCTTGGTTGTTTCTTGGCATGTGGAACCCTTTCCTACATGGTACGGAAAGATGTCTTGGAGCAACATGTGTTGGAATGTGAGGGAAATAATGTGGACTGACGCCAGCCATTTGCAAGCATGATGAATGGGTTGAGGAAAGACTCTTTCCAAGTTCATCCTTCTCCTTGGAGATCGGGTAAAATACCAGGTGCAGTATAAATAGAGTCCTTTAGGGAAAAGTCAGGGAAAGGGGTCTCTCCATTACAGATGAGCTAAAAATTGATAAGTACTCCCAGAAATTGCACAGAGACTGAAAGACAAGGCAAGGGAGAGTTCTTTGCATGTGTGATCCATAGAACCCCAGAAACCCATATGTAAACAGTTTATGATTAGAAGAGAGCAGAGACACCAACCCTTGGAAGCATCTTTGTGATAAATTCCAGAGCAATAACATTGCATTTTACTCTTAATGAAAAATGACATTATGCAGTAAAGGAAAACTTGTCTCAGTAATCCACTGATTTGTGTTCAATGATAGTAACTTCATTCTTGGATCATGCCATCCCCAGTTTTCTTAGATTACACTATTTTGTCTCCAGATGTGCACAACATCTTGAAAATTACACTAAGTAAACTGAATGTGTGATACTTGAATACCACTTTATAATACATGCTTGCTTATGTGATGTAAAAAATATCGTAATCATCTTTATGTATCTTAAAAATTGTTCATTTGATATAGACTATAATGGTCTATAGCCCTGGTGGATCTTCAAGTCACTGCTGGCTCTGGTTCTGCTTGTTAATTCTGCAGGGCTTCTGGTCCTGTTTACTAAACTGGGATACTCAGTGCATTTAGGGTGTGGTAGATGGTAACTCAGTGGTAAAGAATCTGCCTGCAATGCAGGGGTCTCAGGAGATGTGGGTTTGATCCCTGGGTTGGAAAGATACCCTGGAGGAGGGCATGGCAACCCACCCCAGTATTCTTGCCTGGAGAATCCCATGGACAGAGGAACCTGGTGGGGTTTCAAAATTGTCGGACACAACTGAAGCGACTTAGCACATGCACAGGCAAAATTAAGCTGTAAATATGATACATTGGTTCTCTGTGATGACATAGATGGAGGATGGGGGAGGGTAGGTGGGAGGCAGGTCCAAGAGGGAGGGGATATGTGTATAATATAGCTTGTTCACTTCATTGTACAGTAGAAACTAACGTAGCATTGTAAAGCAATCAGAGCGGTACTAGTTAGCCGCTCAGTCGTGTCCGACTCTTTGCGACTCCATGCACTGTAGCCCACCAGGCTCCTTTGTCCACGGGATTTTCCAGCAAGAATACTGGAGTAGGTTGCCACTTCTTTCTCCAGGGGATTTCCCCACCCAGGGATCAAAGTGGTTATACTCCAATTTAAAAAAAGCAAAAGCCAAACAAACAAACAACAACAAAAAAAACAACCCAAAATAAACAGCACATCTTCTTGTAGTATGTTATTTGACCCAAATGGAAAGAATACAGATACATTAAGGAACAGATGTAAAATGTGTTTGTATTTCAAACATGACATGAGATCGCGAAGAAACTTTGTATCTAGAGCTAATGCTCAAAAGCACTTTCTGGCCCTCTAAAGCTCTGGACCGCTCATTGCCTCCCCCACTGTTGCTCACAGTCTGCTCTTGTTACAGGTGCTGCAGGGGAGGAACAGTATTAAAGCTCTAGCCTTGGAAAGATGCTGGGACTGTTGTCAGTTTAGCCTTGTCTTGTCTTGTCTACTTAGTAACCATGCTGCCATAAGCAAGGACTTTTATTAACTGTTCTGTCTTACTTTTCCATTATAGAATGGAGATATTCTTCCCTCTTCCATGAGGTTGCTAAGATTGAAAAGTAATTTGATTACTAGCATCAAACGGAATTTCTGTCTTCAGTGAAATGAATGTAAACTTAAAAATCATTTCATTTAGAGAGCAGGCTTTTTGAAAACTGGGCCTCAGGTTTTCTGTGTGCTGCTCTGTAATTTTAACCTTGGTTTATTTCATAGTAATGTTGTGGGCTCTTTTGACACAAAAACCCTTTGCATATTAAATACAGTGAAAGAATTTTTTTTTCCCTTCCACAAAGAAATACATCTCAATGCTCATTCCTCCAGTTCATTTTGATTTCTGTTCAAATGTCACTTTATTGGAACAGCCTTCTGTGACTAACATATCTGTCCCTACCCATCACCACCACCCCCCCCCCACCCCCCGCTGCCCCTGCCATGACCCTCCACCTGTACCTTTTTCTTGCTTTTTTATCTTCTCATATTATGTACCACCCTCTGAAGTGCAATTATACTTCTGATGATTGTCTATCTCTCACAAATAAGAAACAACTTGACACAGAAGGAACATGTTCCCACCCTCCACCCCTATATCCTTAGTGTTTAAAACAGTACCTGGCTCACAATAGGTCCTCTAAAAATAACTGTAGGATGAAACAAATGATATTGGGTTTTTTTTCTCCCTTGATACATAGTCCTTCAGGTCTGTCATGTCCGCATATTTGACAGTGACATTAAAAGAAGATATTTCTTTGCTATAAAATACCAGTGTTGTAACTCTCATAAGAAATGGCAGCTGATGGATGACTTCAGAGTAGAAGACGCTGCAGGAAGTGGTGGGGACTGTGTGGGGGGGAGGCACGGCCTGCCTACCCTGGATGGTGAGGTGGAGGTCAGAGATTTAAGCTCTGGGCTCAAATTTCCATGGTTCAGGCTTAGTGTTGTCATATCTTCTAGTTTCTTTTAAAGAGGACAGACGTCTCCATTGATTTTTTCTTTTTTAAAAATTAATTTATTTATTTTAATTGGAGGCTAATTACTTTACAATATTGTAGTGTACATGTGTCCCCCACCCTGTTTTTAATTTTTTTATTTTAGTGCCACAGATACTTTGTTTTTGGTTGCTATTGTTTGTTATTTTAAAAATTAATTTTTATCTCCATCGATTTTGAAATGTTGACTCAAAAAAAAAAAAAACAACCCCAAAACTTTGCAGGCCAAACACAACACTTCTTTGAGGTTGCTTTTGACCCCTGAGGTACATACTTTTCCATCTCTAGGAAGCCGCAGAGATGGAACAGGACACATACGTGTGGTTAAAATGGTCCTGACGGGCTCTGGCCCTCAGTGATGGCCTGTTGGGCTCAGCCAGAGTTTATGCAGTATAGCAGGGACCTGGGCTGCCAGCCCTAAGCTTCCAGTTCAAAGTTAGCTAATCCCAAACCACCCTCCCGGGTTGGTCTCATCTTACCACGCTCCGTTCTGCAGCTCCTCAGCCACTTCCCAGTTGGTGCCCGTTGGTTTTCTCTGTAAGTTTATTAGTCTCAGACCATTTTACATGCATATGCAACCTCTTTTGAGCTCTGACAGTATCCCTTAAAGCTCCTAACATGGCATTGTTATCTCCCTTGCTAGAGGGTAAAACACCTGAGGATTATTAACAGCTGTGCATTTACTGATTTTTTTGCCTCAGTGATGCCTAGTGCAGAAAATTGCCCGTGCATCTGAGTAAGAAATGTTGGTTTGAGCTCTACCAGGGTAGGCACCTGGTCTAGTTAGTTCCTAGAACGGTGTCTTACAGTGGTATACAATATAATAAATACATATTTATTGATTGCATGACTGTCTTCCTCAGTACCATCTGTCAATTGAGCAGCCTTTATTGACACTGAATTTCCAACATCCACCCCTTCTTCCACACAGTTTCAATCCCTCCATGGTGATGTGGAGAAGGCCTATTAATATCGATAGACAAGAACCATTCTCTTTAAGTGATACTAGTAGAAGGTCAGCACGAACGATTTTCTACTTGCAAATGTGATTTTTAATGTTGGTATTTATTACGTAGGGTATAATTGTATGCAGTGCTCATGTTCCATGAACTAAGTTAAAAGAAAGTCTTCAGAGTTGAAAACAGTTATTTTCTATTTGCCACTTTGCAGCCTGCAGGATCTTAGTTCCCGGACCAGGCATGTAACCCATGCCTGCTGCAGTGGAAGCATGGAATCCTAACCACCAAATGACCAGGTAAATCCCAATCAGTTCCTAACTTAATAGCATTCATTGTCATCACAGGAAAGTGTAAGTGACAATGACCAGCAGTTTCCAAAGTCTCTTAGTCCAGCGGCTTAATCCAGGTAACCAAAGGTCACACACAGCTACCAAAGGTATCCCTGAACCATCTCCCCCTGTGGTGAGACTTAACCGAGGTAGTATAGTTAGCCTAGTAGTATACTTAGTAGTAACTTAGCCTATGGAGGCTTGCCCTGCTCCAGAGATTTCTTCCTCTCTGCCCATTCCCCCCTCCCCCACCCCCATCCCACAGCAAATCCACTTAGCAAGTGACTTTCAATATAAATTGAATTGCTGGGAGGGAATTTTTCCTTTACTGGAAGAAAAAAATCCTCTTCACACAGGTGCAATGGCCTGCCTCAATGAAGAAAGGCTACCTGGATGCCCACAACAGAACCCAGTTTTGTACAATAACCCCCCGCTGCAATGTGAGGCTCCAGGTAACGTAATCCGTTTTCACACAGCCTAGTGTTAGCTGCTGCCACTCACTGTAAAGGTTACTATCTCTCTTTTATTGTCATTACAAAAGCTAACTGCAAAACCTGAAACCTTGCTGGGAAATTGCCTACCTGCACAAAGAACAGAGACCCTATCGTTTCAGGCTTCAGTTCTTTCCAAGCACTTTTATAAAGGAGTTTTTGTCTGCCTTATGAGGCTCCGACCTCAGAGGAGCTGGAAATCCAGGTTAGCTGTGGGCTTGGAGGGTTTCAATGGAGGAGGTGCTCTTGGGTGTTTGCATACGGGTGCTTTACAACTTAAGTCACAAAGTTAATAAAACGGCAACCCTGATACATTTTAGATAGTGGGGAGGGGGAGAGGAGAAAGACAGAGGGAGAGAGAGGGAGAGTTCCCGGCTGAAAGATGTCTCCTGTTTTTGCAGATCATATCAGCTTTCCTTGAAGGAGGTGTCACAGGGTGTTCATTCTCCTGCTGTTTGCTTTCAGCACCCTCGGGCTCAAGGTTTGAATTCTATGATCACAATGTGGAGGGTGTTGGAAGGTATTTATCTTTATCCCCACTGCCAGCATCATCACAGTGTGTGTGTGTGTGATCAGATTCACACTCCTCACATGCACAGCACGGAGGCCTGAGCCAGCTGCTTTCCCCAAGGCTGAGATATGGTTAAGGTTCATGTTTTCCCTCATTAAAAAGGTGATGGCAGAAATGTGTGAGTGAAACCTACCCTCATAGTAACTTACCTAACAAACTTGAAACGTGTTCCGAGTGTGTGATTTGTTGTTCAGTGGGAGCCCGGGATGAAGCGTGTGTGTGTGTGTGTGTGTGTGTGTGTGTGTACGTGGGCTAGCTCTTGCAGACACATGGCAAATGCTCTCTAGACCGGCACTCCCTGTCTCCTTACTAACAGAAGCTGGCTTTCCCAGGGCAGCAACGGGTTTAGCTCAAAGATCGAGTTTCCCCTGGGGTGGGTGTGGCCGTGTGACCAGGTTTCGGCTGACTGGACTAGGGCAGAGGATTCTGTGGGACTTCCAGGAAGCCTTCTGCAAAGGGAGGGCAGATACTTTTGCCCTTCCCGTCTCCCTGCTGCCTGGAAAGCTGATATGAGGCTGTGGCCCCAATTAGCCATGCTGGACACCACGGTGACCTTGAAGACAGAGCTGGGGCTTGGGCTGTGGAGCAGGAAGAGAGAAGGTGCCTTGATCCCTGAGATTTTGCTTAGCTGTCACACCAGCTCTGACCTGCCTCATCTGGATTTTCCTTGGGAGAGAAAATTCCTTTGTGTATTCGGGTCATTATTTTTGGTGTCTGTCACAAATAGTCAAAAGCAATTGCTAACTGATATATCAACTTGAGGTTTTACATTAACGAGGCCTGATTCGATGGGTGAATGAGCATAGAGGACCTGTAACAGTGTCTGACGCCAAGGGTGTGTGCAAAAAGCGAGCTGTTAATGCCCCTTTGGGGAATTATTACACTTAGCAATCATCTCTGAGTTTACACTTTAATGTGGGGAATACCCATTTTAATTCAGCTTTGTGTTAGAATTATAAGGGTTATAGAAAAGTGTCAACTCAGCTTGGTCGTCCTAACTGACATATTCAGCCCACACAAATTGAGTGTGTGTTAGCGTCTTCCTTCATTCGTTCAGGAAATGTTTATTCAGTGCCTGTTATGGGTGAGGCACAGTTTTAGATAATGGTGAAGGTCCAGGGGGTGGTTACATAAAGGAAAATGAGAGGAAGACTCTGGCTTCAAACATACAGACTAAGGAAGAATTGATAAATAGTAATAATAGCTAATGTTTACTGAGCACTGATGATCAGCTGCAGTATTTAACCTATATCATCTCATTTTATACTGATACCAGCCTTTTGGAGTACACAGGTGCTATTATTTTTCTAATTAAACAAGGAGGGCTCTAGAGGTACAAATAAATTCAGTAACGTGTGCAAAGTCATAGTGATGAAATTGGAAGTTGCAAATGGTATTTGTGTGCTCTTAATCTCTGAAGTGAAAATGAAACTGTTAGTCACTCAATCATGTCTGACTCTTTGCCACCCCATGGACTGTAGCAGAATGGGCTCCTCTGTCCATGGAATTCTCCAGGCAAGAATGCTGGATGGGTAGTCATTTCCTTCTCCAAGGGATCTTCCCAACCCAGGGATTGAACCTGGGTTTCCTGCATTGCAGGCAGATTCTTTATCATCTGAGCCACCAGGGAAGCCCCTCTTAATCTCAATCCAATAATTATAATAATTGAGCAATTTATTGAACCCATATTATGTGCAAGACCCTACATTGTGTTGTAGGGCAGTGGTTCTCAAGTGTGGTCCTTGGACCATCTGCCACAGTGTCACCTGGGAAATTCTAGAAATGCAAATCACTGGCCTCACCCCAAACCTGTTGCATCAGAAACCCTGGGCAGGGCCAGTGGGTTGGCTTTAACAAGCCTTGCAGGTGATTCTGGGGCCTGCTAAAGTTTGACAACTGCTGTGATAAGGGATGAATAGATAAGTGAGATTTATTTAAGTTTGAAAGAGGGTATGTGTGTTTTAATTGCTTAGTCGTGTTCAACTCTTGGCGACCCCATGGACTGTAGCCCACCAGGTTCCTCTGTCCGTGGAATTCTCCAGGCAAGAATACTGAAGTGGGTAGCCATTCCCTTCTCCAGGGGATGTTCCCAACCCAGGGATCAGATCCAGGTGTCCTGCACTGCAGGCAGATTCCTTACTATCTGAGCCACCAGGAAGCCCTTGCAAGAGGGTAAAGCAGGCATAAAAACAACCATAATTCAAGGCAGACAAGATGCAGAAGGACCAGCATCCTCCTGAGTTGAAGTTTGCTGCCAGATTTTCTTATTTTTACAGACGCGGCAAGTGGAGAAATTTCCAGGGAATTAGGTGATGAAATAGCAGCTATGGACACCTTAGTGACAGAGCTTCAAGACCTAAGCAACCAATTTCGAAATCAGTATTGACCATCCTGGAAACAGTTTCTGGAAAAGGTGTTTCACTTTCCAGAATTTCTTTTATATCTGTGTCTCTGAAACTCAAGATATTGATTTTTTAAATAAATTTCTCTTATATGGCTAACAAAAAAAAAAAAAAAGAGAGAAGCTGGAATCTAGATTTTAATGGGAAGTCTCTCAACTTTATGATTGGAGCCAAAATCAATTAAAAAAATATCTTTGGATTAGGGGCAAACCCTACTCCATTATGATTACATCTGCAGTGACCCTATTTCCAAATAAAGTCACATAGTTTGGGTTAGGGCTTCAACATACCTTTTGGGGGACAAGATTCAATCCATAACATTCACTTTCAGATAGTGTAATTCAATAGCTCAGGTCTTTGTTTCCCTTATAAGTCAAGACTAATTCATTAATTTTTTCCTTGTTCCTTTCTATGGGAATAATGAAAAGGATATGATATACCTTAATGAAATTTTAGAGTCAATGTGTAGATATTTGAGTACTCTAAAATCAACTGAGACTTGGAGCCAATGGTAAGGCAAATGACATTTGCCCTATGCTAAGATAGAACACACAAAATTAGAAGATACTTGAGAGACTTGTAATTTTTGAGAGTTGGGTGAAGAAAGGCTACTTTGCTAGAAATCCAAATAGTCTGTCTATCTTAAGATGAGGTCAAGGCCCAGTGCCTGTAAAGGGCCCTTTGAAACACTTTCAGTATTTGACTAGGGTCTGGCTAGCCATGGAAATGTGGGGAATTTTAGATATGAGATGATGAATCCAGAAAATTTACAGACATTCAGATAAGATTCTACCTCTCTATGTAATTTGTACCCCAAAACTAATAGGAAAGTGACACAAAGTTTAAAAGATAGGCTCATGTGTTCTCAGAAGGTCCTCACTCTTCAAGAACTAGAAACAATTTTTTAAAAATTAATTTGAACTTATTTTTAAGACATAATCTTTAATTGCATCCTTCTAGATTTTTGCATATATTTTCCCCTGTCTTTTGCGTGTGTGTCCCTGCATGTGTATTTTTTGTGTAGTTGAATCCAAAGTTAACCAGCTTAAACCTAATGATTGAACTGACATTGAGTGTTTACTGCTTTGGGCTTCCCCAAGGATTTCTAGATTTAGAGTACAGTACTTTTTAGCACTATCCACAGTTTCATTTTTCCATTTTCTAATGTTTTGTTTAAAATAACATAGGCAAAATGCATAAGAAAGGTTTAGTTTCACACCCTCCCACCCCCGCCTTTTTTAGTTAAAGAATTATTTTTCAAAGGAAGGCCAACTAGTTAAAATAGACTTTGGGAGAGCTGCTGTGATTGAATCAAGAAGGGTTGAGGAGATATCTTCTGGGCACTCCATCTGGGCCCCCTTAGAACATCATTTGAAAATCATTCCTATGAAATAATTGCAGAAAGAAATGCTGAAGTCCTAATAAAATGGTTATATTGCTAATTGTTGGCCAAAAGGTAGCAGTGTGGCACAGTAAGTGTACATTGAAGTGTATATTTCTCAACTCACCTATTCAAAAAATATTTTTTAGTGTCCCAGTTTCTGTGGCTGTGTGAAATATCAATAGTGGTATATGAAATATGAATTAAGGGGTCAGAAATTCCCTGGTTGTTCAGTAGTTAGGGCTCTGTGCACTCATTGCTGAGGGCCCAGTTTCAATCCTGGGTAAGGGAACTGAGATCCCACAACTCACGTGGCAAGCCAAAAAAAAAAGAGGAGGTCAACATTTGGCAGATATTGCTAGTTGCCTTCTGTGATAGCCAGCCTCCAAGACACCCACCCCTAACAATCCCTATCTCCTGGTATCCTTGCCATCATGCAAACCCCTCTTAGTGTGTGCCAGCATGTTCTGTTTGTGAGCAATAAGATATAGCACAAGTATAGAAACAGCACTTCTGAGATTAGGTTCTAAAAGCTGCGACTTCCATATTGGGTCAGGTCCATCTCTTTGTCTGTCTGTCAGCCTCTGTCTCTTAGATCACTTACTCTGGGGGAAGCAAGCCTTATTGTGAGCAGCCTTATGGATAGGCCCACATGGTAAGGAGATGAAGTTTCCGCCCAATAGCCAACGAAGAACTGAAGCCTATCAGCAGCCATGTGGCTTAACTTGAAGTGGACCCTGAGCCTTCAGGTGACTGCAGTCCTGGCTGACAGCTCAACTGTGATTTCAAGAGTGACTCTGAGACAGAATCCCCAGGTGAATTGCTTCTTCACTCTTCTTTCTCAGAAATTATCTGGGAAAATACATGGCTATTCAGTTCAGTTCAGTCGCTCAGTTGAGTCCGACTCTTTGTGATAGCATAGACTGCAGCATGCCAGGCCTCCCTGTCCATCACCAACTCCCAGAGTTTACCCAAACTCATGTCCATTGATTTGGTGTTGCCGTCCAACCATCTCATCCTCTGTCATCCCCTTTCCCTCTTGCCTTCAATCTTTCCCAGCATCAGGGTCTTCAAATGAGTCAGCTCTTCACATCAAGTGGCCAAAGTATTGGAGTTTCAGCTTCAACATCAGTCCTTCCAATGAACACTCAGGACTGATCTCCTTTAGGAAGGACTCGTTGGATCTCCTTGCAGTCCAAGGGACTCTCAAGAGTCGTCTCCAACACCACAGTTCAAGACCATCAATTCTTTGGCGCTCAGCTTTCTTCATAGTCCAACTCTCACATCCATACATGACTACTAGACAAACCATAGCCTTGACTAGATGGACCTTTTTAGGCAAAGTAATGTCTCTGCTTTTTAATATACTGTCTAGGTTGGTCATAACTTTCCTTCCAAGGAGTAAGCGCCTTTTAATTTCATGGCTGCAGTCACCATCTGCAGTGATTTTGGAGCCCACAAAAATAAAGTCTTTCACTATTTCCACTGTTTACCCATATATTTGCCATGAAGTGATGGGACCAGATGCCATGATCTTAGTTTTCTGATTGTTGAACTTTAAGCCAACTTTTTCACTCTCCTCTTTCACTTACTATCAAGAGGCTCTTTAGTTCCTCTTCACTTTCTGCCATAAGGGTGGTGTCATCTGCATATCTGATATTTCTCCCAACAATCTTGATTCCAGCTTGTGCTTCATCCAGTCCAGCATTTCTCATGATGTACTCTGCAGATAAGTTAAATAAGGAGGGCAACATATACAACCTTGATGTAATCCTTTTCCTATTTGGAACCAGTCTGTTGTTCCATGTCCAGTTCTAACTGACATGTAGAACTAACTGTCATGCTTCCTGACCTGTATATAAGTTTCTCAACAGGCAGTTAAGGTGGTCTGGTTTCCCATCTCTTGAAGAATTTTCCACAGTTTATTGTGATCCACACAGTCAAAGGCTTTGGCGTAGTCAATAAAGCAGAAATAGATGTTTTTCTGGAACTCTCTTGCTTTTTCAATGATCCAGAGGATGTTGACAATTTGATCTCTGGTTCCTCTGCCTTTACTAAAACCAGCTTGAACATCTGGAAGTTCTCAGTTCACGTATTGCTGAAGCCTGACTTGGAGAATTTTGAGCATTACTTTACTAGCGTGTGAGATGAATGCAATTGTGCAGTAGTTTGAGCATTCTTTGGGATTGCCTTTCTTAGGGATTGGAATGAAAACTGACCTTTTCCAGTCCTGTGGCCACTGCTGAGTTTTCCAGATTTGCTGGCATACTGAGTGAAGCACTTTCAGAGCATCATCTTTTAGGATATGAAATAGCTCAACTGGAATTCCATCACCTCCACTAGCTTTGTTCGTAGTGATGCTTCCCAAGGCCCTCTTGACTTCACATTCTAGAATGTCCGACTCTAGGTGAGTGATCACAGCATCGTGATTATCTGGGTCGTGAAGATCTCTTTTGTACAGTTCTGTGTATTCTTGCCACCTCTTCTTAATATCTTCTGCTTCTGCTAGGCCCATACCATTTCGGTCCTTTATTGAGCCCATCTTTTCATGAAATGTTCCCTCAGTATCTCTTATTTTCATGAAGAGATCTCTAGTCTTTCACATTCTATTGTTTTCCTCTATTTCTTTGCATTGATCGCTGAGGAAGGCTTTCTTATCTCTCCTTGCTATTCTTTGGAACTCTGCATTCAAATGGGTATAACTTTCCTTTTCTCCTTTGCTTTTCACTTCTCTTCCTTTCACAGCTATTTGTAAGGCCTCCTCAGACAGCCATTTTGCTATTTTGCATTTCTTTTTCTTGGGGATGGTCTTGATTCCTGTCTCCTGTACAATGTCACGAACCTCCATCCATAGTTTATCAGGCACTCTGTCTATCAGATCTAGTCCCTTAAATCTATTTCTCACTTCCACTGTCTAATCATAAGGGATTTGATTTAGGTCATACCTGAATGGTCTAGTGGTTTTCCCTACTTTCTTCAATTTAAGTCTGAATTTGGCAATAAGGAGTTCACAGTTTGAGCCACAGTCAGCTCCCAGTCTTGTTTTTGCTGACTGTACAGAGCTTCTCCATCTTTGGCTGCAAAGAATATAATCAATCTGACTTTGGTGTTGACCATCTGGTGATGTCCATATGTAGAGTCTTCTTTTGTGTTGTTGGAAGAGGGTCTTTGCTATGACCAGAGCGTACTCTTGGCAAAACTCTATTAGCCTTTGCCCTGCTTCATTCCGTACTCCAAGGCCAAATTTGCCTGTTACTCCAGGTGTTTCTTGACTTCCTACTTTTGCATTCCAGTCCCCTGTAATGAAAAGGACATCTTTTTTGGGTGTTAGTTTTAGAAAGTCTTGCAGGTCTTCATAGAACCATTCAACTTCAGCTTCTTCAGCATTACTGGTTAGGGCATAGACTTGGATTTCCGTGATATTGAATGGTTTGCCTTGAAAGGTTTAGAGCCAATAGTTTGGGGGGTAATTTGTTATATAACAACAGATAGCTGTCCATGGGATTCTCCAGACAACAATACTTGAATGGGTTGCCATGCCCTTCTCCAGGAGATCTTCCCAACCCAGGGATTGAACATGCTTCTCCTGCATCTCCTGCATTGCAGGCAGATTCTTTACCTGCTGAACCGTCAGAGAAGCCCAGATAGTTAATGCACCTACTCAAAATCTCTTTTTCCTTTTTTCCTTTCTAACAAGTCTCAGATTTCTTTCAAAGCATCAGTGTGCTCAGTATAAAAACCAGTCAACCAACCAACCAAACAGAAGTTACCCAAGAAAAAAGGTAGAACTCAATCTACAGAAACAGAATATCTTAGATCTTGGCTGCTGAAACACAAAACAAAATAAAAACTCTTCTCAGCTGTATTTTAGACTCATGCTTAAAACAAAACACCAACCATTTTTGACTCCTTCTCTGGGGAGCTTGAGTGATGAGGAAATCATCAAAAACCATTTCAACAGTTTGACCCTCCCCTGTCTGCATCCCAGGAATCCGACTGCTGGACTTGGCCAATGATAAATGGAACTTGAGTTTCAAAACCTTCTCACCCAATAAAGTTTCACATCAATAGCCTTTGAAGCCTGTGAAGAAGTGAAATGTAGCAAACTGAACTGAACATTTACCAACAAGTGTTTAGAGAATTGTCTTGACTTTTTGGGCAAGAAACTATTCACAGACATGATTTTTAAGAACGCTCCTTTTTATTCTCTTCAGTAACTGGGGCTGCCCAAAATTTGAAGCTCCCTTATCTGCCCAGACATTCTTTGATCCACCCACCTTATACAGAACAGGAAAGAGTGTTTGCTTTGGTTTTGCTTTTAAGCGTTGTCACACCCTAAATGGAAAATTTTTAGATTGTATATTAGACTAGACAAATTAAAAACATCTAAAAATAACACCTCAAAATGTGTTTATAATTTAATGTGAAAATGAATAAAAAGTGGATTCAATTTTGGGTTAAAAAATTAACAAAAATTGTTTTACTGAAGAAACTCTTTTCTTCTCACATTCTTGTTCTCTTCAATTCCTTCCCCAGCTTTTCACTGTCAATTAAAATTATAATTAATCTATTGAAATCAATAATGTCTTTTCAAGTCAACTTCAACTTCCTGTAACAAAGTCTTCTATATTAAGTCTTTCAAAAATAATAGCGGCTCAGCTGTTTTGATAGTAAAATATTTTGGGGCACGGGAGATCAAGAAAATCTGTAGAACAAAAGGAGAAACTGCACAAGAAATCATGCAAATTAAATTGATTTCCAGCTGTGTAGTAATCATAAAAGAAAGCAAAACATAGCTCCCAAAAATGTTATTATCATATACCAAATCATTTTTTTAAAAAATAAACAAACAAAGGAATGTGAACTTTTAATCAGTTCTTTGGCATCTTCCCAGTATGTGGTTATCTAGTGCTAAATTCTTAATATTGGAAATATTAAAAATTTTGAAGTTAAGCTATATTGAATATATGATCATACTTTAATAAATACATAAGAATGAAGAAGTTGAATATAGAATTTCTGAAAACTAATCTTAATTGAAATGAAGTAGTAATATAAATTATGGTTGCTAGATGAGGACTCACATTGTTTTACCTTGTAAAGGGAACATCAATCCTTGATACAATCTTTTTTTTATATCACTTAATAAAAAAACCTCTTATATTGGTTATTCATTTTTTGGCCCAAAACCCAAGTTCAAGTTCCATGTTGCTTGGAGATAATTCTTACAGCCCAAAGTAAAAGGATAGAGCATTTCTAGAGTGTGTTGTTAGAAGCATTAATATGGCATATGGGTGCTGTTTTTCAAATGTAGTTATGAGATTTTACCTTTGCATTATAACTTGTGTTATAGTTTCTGACCTTCTACAATGGATGCCTGTTGATCTTGAGCCACACTAACGCTCTCAGATGGCTCCATGTGGGCTCCCTAGCTTGGTTCTTCTTACCACAGATCTGTAACTGCCTTCCCTGCTGGCTTAGGTGGTAAAGAATCTGCCTCCAATGCAGGAGACCTGGGTTAGATCCCTGGGTCAGAAGGACCCCCTGGAGAAGAGAACGGCAACCCACTGTAGTGCTTTTGCCTGGAGAAGCCCATGGAGAGAGGAGCCTGGCAGGCTACAGTCCATGGGGTTCCAAAGAGTCAGACATGACTGAGCTATGTTAGCATAACTGCCTTACCATTAATTTGTGAAAGGGCTGCACAGGGTTAAAGGCTCAAGCTTTGTCCTGGAAGAGAATAGGTCTATTGGTCTGTTCTGGGGACAGACCCCCAAATATTTCTGTGCTGCAATGAGAAGCTGAGTGCAGGTCTAGTCTCCTGGGTATGTCAGCTTGGGGGGCTGGAGGGGAGAAGGTCAGAAGCAAACATGTTTAGAAAAATGTCCCCATTTATCCACTTCCTGATGTGGTTTGTTTTCAGAGTATTGTCAAATGCTTCCCTTCTCCCTAACGACTGAACTGAAGAGCCAGCAGGACAGAGGTTTCTGTGTTAAGACATGAATGTGAAGTCTTTACTGTATTTTGAGAGCTTAAGGAAAAGCTAATGGGAACTTTCCAGGGAAGATGGTGGGTGTTATTAACGTGGAATATGCATGAGAATTCCTAAATGAAGGCTTTATAGGGTGGAGTTGGAGGCTAATAAGACTCCAGCTGGTTGGGGGTGGGCAGGGTGTGGGACCGGGTGGGGGTGGGGAGAAAGGCTAGGGAAGAAAGCCTTCTTTTGGACTCTGGGCACTCTGTGGGCCTGTTTAAAGGGCCTAGAATGAAGGCTGGTCGGGAGGCTAAGCAAAACAGGGGAGGTGCTAGAGAAACTAAAATGGGAACCTGCAGCTGGAGTTAGAAAATACTAGTTTGTTTGTTTTTTTTTAAGTAATTCCTGAAGGTAAGGGTCACATGGGGAAGGACCTGTGGATTGAAAGGAAAGTAACCTGTAGGAGTCCCAGGGAGTGCCCTCAGCTTTGAACCTGTGCCAAGCCATGGATGGGTATAATGACCTGCTTGGCTCCCTTGCCTACATGCCTCTAACCTTTGCAGCTAAGGCCACACTGCCCACTCAGCCCAAAGCTCTGGGTCCAACCCTGTTTTTACAAAGAAACTAGAACTGAGAGCTCTAGTCTATTGCCACCATGACCACAGTAACCTGGCTTCTCCTTCTGCTGCAGGATCTGCTCTGACTTGTAACAGGATAACAGGCCTTTTGTCTTATTTCCTTTTTTATGGCTTGTGCACAGCCTGCGGGATCTTAGTTCCCAACCAGGAATAGAACCCAGGCCTCCTGTAACGAAAGTGCAGAGATTTAACTGCTGGACCTCCAAGGAAGTCCTTGTCTTATTTCCTTTTGACTAAGCCTCTATCTTGGGTCCTAAGAACTGCCTCCTTTTCTTACAATGATATTGCTAACATTTAATTGAGTATCAGCTGTTATGCTGATCCTCATACTTACTATCCCATTTTGCAGATGAGAAAACTGAGGCTCAGAGTATTTTGTTTTGTTTTTTCACCTGTTCCAAATTATGGATCAGAACCAGAGCCCAATTATGTACCCACCATGCCACTCTGCTTCTTCATCCTGTTTCTATAGTCTCTGCCTTGATTCTTTGTCTGCCACTCTGATTGTACCAGGATGGGCCTCCAGGAACGTTCTTCTCCTTTAATCTTGCTGTTGAACACTTTCAGCACATCTGCCTCTTTCATCTTTCTTGAGTGATGTCTAGCTCGGTGATCTGCCTGCTTTCTAGATCTTGACCATTTTCATGTCCTCTGATCTTGTTTTCTATAAAGAATGCTGGTGGTGGCCTCTGTGATCTCCTAAAAGCCATGAACTAAAGAGCCTCATGATGAAAGTGAAAGAGGACAGTGAAAAGTTTGATTTAAAACTCAGCATTTAGAAAACTAAGATCATGGCAGCTGGTCCCATCACTTCATGGCAAGTAGATGGGGAAACAATGGAAACAGTGACGGAATTTATTTTTCTGGGCTCCAAGATCACTGCAGATGGTGACTTTAGCCATGAAATTAAAAGACACTTGCTCCTTGGAAGAAAAGTTATGACCAACCTCGACAGCATATTAAAAAGCAGAGACATTACTTTGCCAAAAAAGGTCCATCTAGTCAAAGCTATGTTTTTTCCAGTGGTCTTGTATGGATGTGAGATTTGGACCATAAAGAAGGCTGAGCACCAAAGAATGGATGCTTTTGAACTGTGGTGTTGGAGAAGACTCTTGAGAGTCCCTTGGACTGCAAGGAGATCCAACCAGTCCATCCTAAAGGAAATCAGTGCTGAATGTTCATTGGAATGACTGATGCTGAAGCTGAAACTCCAATACTTTGGCCACCTGATGTGAAGAACTGACTCATTGGAAAAGACCCTGATGCTGGGAAAGATTGAAGGTAAGAGGAGAAGGGGACGACAGAGGATGAGATGGTTTGATGGCATCACTGACTCAATGGACATGAGTTTGAGTAAGCTCTGGGAGTTGGTGATGGACAGGGAAGCCTGGTGTGCTGCAGTCCATGGGGTCGCAGAGAGTCAGACACGCCTGAGCGACTGAAGTGAACTGAAGGGCCATTACTGAGTACAATTCTCTCTTACTTAGCTTACTCTTCAATAAGTCTAGTTGTGCAGGTGCAGTCACTGCAGATAGACTGGAAGCAGAGTTTGGCTGGATAAGATGAGCACTCAGCGTGTGCAGTTGACTGGAGCATGGATCAGGCCTTCAGTAGCTGCAGTTAGAAATGAGTTGTGTGGGTTTGGTGTCTAGATTAGCTGGGGAAAGGACCTCTTCCCCTTTAGTGATGAATTGGGGTCACTTATTATTGGGGTCCATGACATGGCCTGAGGGATTCGGCCTTTTACCTTGAGCGTGGCTATTCTTGGTACATGGTACATGGTGCCTGATACTGCAATCTGACTTCCTGTTTTGGTTAGGGCAGAGATTTTCAACCTCCCTACTCACAGCCACCTGCAGAGCTTCTGAGAACCACTGAATTCTCTACTCTCGGAAGTTCAGTTTCAGATGAACTAGGGTGACCTCCAGACATTTGCAGTTTTACAGAAATGTGTTGCTGGGGATTCTAATGCACAGCCAGAGTTGCTAGCCACTTCTGTGCTGGGTGGTTCTTGACCCGAGGGTCTCATCAGTGAATAGGAGCAAAGCAGCATGACCTGGGAAAGAAAGATGTCTTTACTGTTTTTCTCACTGTGAATCCTGAATATTGTGGAATGTAAATCTGATCAAAGAAGGGCTAAGTAAGTTCCTCAAGTTGTGTGGACAGCTAGAGGAATCATACCATGGGCTAGAAAGGTGCTGTGATCTGGGGCTTAGATAGGATGCTGGAGCTGGAAGACTCCTCTCTGGGACTGGGAATTACTCAGGTGTAAGGTGATAGAGGGAAAGTTTTTGATTCTATCCTAATGTGACTCCTAGTTGCCTTGAGTCCAGCCAACTGCCCAAATATGTTAAACTCTAAGTCCATCGGAACTGCAAAGGCAGAAGTGCTGAGGCAGAGCCTGAGAAAAGGCCAAGTAAATGCAGGATCATTAATTAAAATGTAGTGATCTTTGCGCGCTGGCTATGATGACTCACATTTGATGCAAAAGCAAAAGATAACCAAATACGTTTTGAACAAGATTTTAAGACACACTTACAGGGTCAGGGATTTTTCTAGCAGCAAGATGTCGGTGATGTTTACTTGGTTTTGCTCAGATTTTATTTTATTTTTTAACATTTTCAGTTCCTGTTTCTTAGCTTTTATTTTTTTAAGCCTGTGTGCTTAAAAGGGTCAACCTTAGGTTAACTGGTGTATTTTTTTAAATCAAAGTTTGGAAATTAAGCAAACTTCTGTGATTAAAAAAGTAGTCACTCTCTGATCACTTTCATGTCAGACAAGGGGGCTCTGCCCATCCAGAGCTCTGTGCCTATCAAGGCAGCAGTGTGTGCTTTATCTTGTTGGACCTCATCTTTAATGAGGGGTTTGGGACTGGTGACCTATAACCACAGAATAAAGGCTGACAACTCTTGAGCACTTACTGCATGCCAGAGACTACACTGAATTATTTACATGATTATTTCATTTATTTCTTACCTTGACCCTAGGACACAAGGACTATTATTATTATTATCACTGCTTCTGTTTTAGAGACTAGGAACTGAAGCTTAGAGAAGTTAGGTAACTTTTTGAAGGTCACATAGCTGGTAAATGATAGAACTGGAGTTCTGATGCCAGACTTATATTTATAATCACTATGCTTATACTATCTCCCTAAAGAACTTTATCACTACTTTGTAAAATGAGTCTTGCAAGGCCAGCCCTCTGTGAGCCTATTTCTTCATCTCTGAGTGATGAGATGAATGGTTACACCCGCTCATAAGTGGCCAAAAGGCAAAACTTATTCCAAATGTAAGTAACTGGATAAGAGGGACTGAGGTTCACTTTTCTTGAGAACACAAATGTAAGACCATGAGCTGGAATTAACACTACAAAATGTAACCAGTTTATTTTACTTCAGAGCAATTTGCTAGTACCCCTATGTTCATAACAGTGTTACTCATAGTAGCCAAGAGGTAGAATCAATCCAGGTGTCCATAACCGGTGAATGGGTAAACAGTGTGTGTTATATACTTAAAATGGAATGTTACTCAGCTATTAAAAGGAAGGAATTCTGACATGCTACAACCTGGATGAACCTTGAGGACGTGACGGTATGTGAAACGAGACAGTCACAAAAAGACAAATACTGCATGATTCCACTTATCTGAGGTATCTAAAGTGGTCAGAGTCATCAAACAGAAAGTAGAATGGTGATTGCCAAATACTGGGGGAGGGAGAAGTGGGGAGTTGTTTAGTAGGTACAGAGTTTCAGTTTTGCAAGATGAAATAAGTTCTGGAATGGGTTGCACAACAATATGAATATAATTTACTAAACGGCACATTTTAAATTTGTGATGATGGTAAGTTTTATGTTATGTTTATTTTATCATAACAAACAAATAAATAACATTCCCCTGTAATAATCAGTGTACTGAAAATAAGATTTAAATCAAAATAACATTGCTGTCACAGAACTCTAAAAAATATTTATGATGTCTTGTTATGTGAGGAACTGCATACACAGATTTTATTTTTTTGAATATTAACTTATTATTCTGAGTTTATGGTGCAGCTATCAGGGTTAAGGACCTTCCCTGGTGTCTCAGATAGTAAAGAATCTGCCTGCAATGCAGGAGATCCAGGTTCAATCTCTGGGTTGGGAAGATCCCCTGGAGAAGGGAATGGCAACCCACTTCAGTATTCTTGCCTAGAGAATTCCACGGACAGAGGAGCCTGGTGGGCTACAGTCATAGGGTTGCAGAGAGTCTGACATGACTGAGTGACTGACACTTATCAGGATTAAAGGGGATGATAATTGTACCTACAATGTAGGGAATATATAATACATTTAAGGCAGCTAGCATAGTAATCACACAACAAATCTTAATTATTTTTATTGCTCTCTGGAAAAATAAAACATTTGGAGAAATGAAAAAAAAGAAACAATTTGCTAGTTACTTTGAGAAATATATAGTTTTTCCAATTTAATGACACCTAGCAGTGTATAACCATCCACCAGTCCTCTTTCAGCTCTAAAACTCTGCAAACCTATGATTACTATATATGATTACACCACTGACTGTATGGTATGTTTCTGAGGGACTATGGCTATTTCATTACTGTTCATACAGGCAGGATGGGAGTCTTTATGATATTTGCACAAGGCAGTATCTCATACTGATTCTAGAGCCACAGGAGACAGGGACCATGAAGGATTTTTCAGGCTGGGTTTTGTCAGTGGTTGGCTTTTTGTGGAGAAGGCAGTGCAGTGTGGGCAACTGGGCTGTTCTTCCAGTTCTGAGTGCCTGAGGGGCATGGTGCACAGCCCAACAACTCTCTGAGCAATTTGCTTTTCTCATTTGTGAAAACATAGGGTTGGATTAGATGAACGTTGTGTCTCTTCTCATCTTGTCACTGCTCCTTCTATAGACATACCCTCAGGAATTTAGGGGGACTGTCACCAATAGGGTCATAGATATGCCCCTTGAAGTCACATAATTAGAAAGGGCTTGGCCTTAAAAAGTTTTACTTGGATGAAAAGAACTTGTCAATTAAGCTTCTAGACTTGTCTAGATTGTATACAAGGGCAGCATAGGACAACAGGAGGACTAGAACTGCTTTTTGGATAGTTAAATACAAAACTTTTTTGGCTTATCATACTGTTCAAGGGGTTCTCAAGGCAAGAATATTGGAGTGGTTTGCCATTCCCTCCTCCTTGGAAGGAAAGCTATGATAAAACTAGGCAGTGTATTAAAAAGCAAAGACGTCACTTTGCTGACAAAGGTCCATATGTTCAAAGCTATGGTTCTTTCCAGTAGTCACGCGTGAATGTGAGAGCGGGATCTTAAAGAAGGCTGTGTGCGCTGAGTGGTCTTGGTCATGTCTGACTCTTCGCTAGCCTATGGACTGTAGCCCCGCAGCCCCTGGGGACGTGATATGGGCACCAGCAAATCACCAATCATCTTTTCTACCCTTTGTTCTTGTAGCTTATCCAGGAAAGGCAGTGTAGGGTAGTGGTTAAGCCCATAGGGTGTATCAGAGGGTCTGGGTTTGATCCTGATTCCATTAAGTTTACCAGGCACATGTTCTTGAGCAAAGTCTTGGTTTCTTCATCTGTGAAATGGGGCTTTTGAACTCTTCCTTGAAAGTGTGGGCATGGATTATATTATCCAGATATAGCACTTAGCAGTCAGGTTTGACTTTCCCAGGGTCTCACAATAACTTAGAATGAGTTAATCAAAAATTTATAGAAGCTTTTTAGTCAAAATCCCAAATAAGCTCAGACTGATATGTTAGTACCAGATGGGATTAATGGACTTAATTAGATGACATGAAAGTGAGACTCTTCACCCATTCATCTAGGATGGATTTGGTGGATTCTGTAGAAGACAATCCAGATGACTTTTTTTTTTCCTAATACATATTTATTTCCACCTTCCTCAGGAATCTGCTAGTTTTCACTGTTGATGACATTCTTTTAAAAAACCATATCCCAATGAGACATAGGACATGAAGAGTTACCCTGGAGGTATTGCTACAGTCCCCTTCAGTCTTACCTTCAAAATCATTCTTGTTGTGGAGAAGTGCCTATATCTTAAGGAGACACACCTGGCCTTTTCTAATAGATTTTTGGATTTTGTTTATTGTGCAATAAACATTTCTCCTTCATTGCCAGGGGAAAGTGAATCTGGAGGGGCTCATTAAGAATGGGTAAGGCTAATGTCAGGGTTCCCAGGTAGCTGGGTGGGTAAAGAATCCTCCTGCATTTCAAGAGATGCAGGCAGATGTAAGTTCGATCCCCAGGCTGGAAAGATGCCCTGGAGGAGGGCATGGCAACCCACTCTAGTATTCTTCCCTGGAGAGTCTCATGGACAGAGGAGCCTGGTGGGCTACAGTCCATAGGGTTGCAAGGAGTCAGACATGACTGAAGAGACTGTGCACACATGCATGCAAGGCTGTCTTTATGGCCATAGACTCCTTGCTGAAACATCATGGATATGGGCCCAGGAAGCCAGTGATTGATGTGAAAAGCTCCAATTTAATTTTGAACCTGGAGTCCAACCATTTTTCCCACATTAGGAGTTTTCATAATGGAAATTAGATATGATGTATTTTATTAATCAAGGAGCATTGTTGCATTATGCAACTACCTTTGATCATAGTGGGTGATTGAGAGACTAGGACCCCAAGAAGGGGGAGAAAAGTTATGGTCCTGCAAAGCCTGGGAAGATGCTGCTATGTGTTTCCTTGTTGAGCTGTTCTGCCATTTGGTTTATATTCCTTTGTTCTTTGATTGAAGACTAGGGGCTCAACACACAGAATTCAAAATAAAAGTTAAAGGACATGGAGAAGACTGAGAAATTCCTGAGTATGTGGAATGAAACATTTGGGTGTGGGTTGTCATCTTTGATCAATAGATATATACATTTTAGGTTAAGATAATAATATTTACTTGTACTTGTAAAATTTCTCTACTGTTGGTTGTTGTGACTGAAACTTTGATCCTAATCTCCATATCTTCCCCTTCCACAAAGTCAGTTTTTTTAATATCACAGTTTTTGACAAACCAGGTTATTTTTAAGAATCTACATATCCCATTATAGCAGAATAAACAGTACTACTGAAAGCTTTGAGAGTCTAATTCCAAATTACTACGAAAGCTTCAATCCGTTCCTTGATTTGCATTGTTTTCACAGTGATCATGCCCAGGTGTTTATCACCATTTATGAGCTGTGTTACCATCAGAGTATGTTAACGTTTAGTGGTGACTTGCTCTGTATCCTAGTGTTGAGAGCAGTTGTTTCCCTAAAACGCACACTCACAGACCTGGATGTGATTTTTGGTTTTGTCCACCACCTGCTTTTATTTATTTATTTATTTTATTTTTCATTTATTTTTATTAGTTGGAGGCTAATTACTTTACAATATTGTAGTGGTTTTTGTCATACATTGACATGAATTAGCCATGGATTTACATGTATTCCCCATCCCGATCCCCCCTCCCACCATCTGCTTTTAAAGTAAAACAGAGAAAGAGAAGGCCCTGAAGGAGCAGAGGTCGGGGCAGCTGTGACTACCATGATGGGTGGTGCTGTAAGGGAATTTCATTCTGGTGATTTTGAGCTACAGATGGGAAGCCTGCATGGAATGATGAACCACTGGGGAAGGTTTGAGCCCCTGTTGTGAGCTCAGCACTGTGGTAGGGGATGCACAAGAAAGCACAAGAAGTCTGTCTCCAATGACATTTGAGTCTGGGTGGGGAAACAAACCATGCCTACTTGGGGAATGGTGAAGCCCCTATGCAGTGCTCTGTGACAATGAGTTCAAACGAGTGACGGATCCTAGGAATTCAAAACCAAGAGGCTCTCACCATGGGCTGCTGGGCTGGAGCAGCATGGTAGAGGATGGGGATTGTACTGTCAGGCACAGACTGGAGAACCAGAGGGCAAATTCCCTAAGAAATACTTTTCTAAAAGTGGTATGGTCTGGAATCTTAACTAAATGAGTTCATCCTACTGAAGGTGGAAACGAAATCTTTGTGCATGGGGTTGTTTCAAAGGAAAAAAAAAAAAAAATCACCCCTCTTGTTTTGCTTTATCTGCTACTGGCATGGTACCAGCATGACACACAGAGGATTTTGACTTCTTCAGATGTCTTTAGTTACATTGTCCTTCTACTGATAAGGTGCAAGATTGGAAATACTGCCTTTCTTCTGACAAAAGCATTTTTTCCCCTATGGCCAATTCGTCTTGAAATGATAGTTCCTTCTTATTTATCCATGACTGGAAAGCTCCGACTTGTGAAGAGCTTCTTTGAGAATGACAGCAAGTTTATTTGGAGGAAAGTCATCCATGAGCTAAGAACTCAACCCCTTTATTTGGTTTTTCTTATGTAATATTTTTCTTTGGTTGCCTATGTTTTCACCTGTTCTTCCCTTCTGTACTTTTGCTCTGCTTGGTGGGATTGTCTATCTTGAATTTTTAGCTTCTTCTGTAGTTCTGGTATTTAGGAGAATTATCTTAGAATTCCTCATATATGAGATAAAGCTTCGCTTTTCTACATTCACCTTGTCAAATCTGAAGTTTTTGGTTCAATGCAAAATGGTACAGTCACTTTGGAAGACAGTTTGGTGTTTTTTTTTTTTTTTTTTTCTTTTTTGAGCCAAACATGCTCTTCCCATACAATTCAGCAGTTGTTCTATTTGGCATTAACTCCAAGATTTGAAAACATATGTCCTCACAAAAACCTACATATGGGTGTTTATAGCAGCTTTATTCATAACTGCCAGAACTTAGAAGCAACTAAGATGTCCTTCAGTAAATGAATAAATAAACCGAAGTACATCCAGTCAACTGAATATTATTCAGTGCTGAAAAGAAATGAGCTATCAAGCCATGAAGAAACACGAAAGAAATTGAAATGAATATAACTAAGTGAAAGAAACCAATCTGAAAAGAGCTGTGTACTGTTTGATTCCAACTATATACTGTTCTAGAAAAGGCAAAACTAAGAAGACTATAAAAAGGTCAGTGATTACTAGGGGTTAAAGGAAAGGGGAGGGATAGATGGGTGGATCACAAAGGATATTTGGGGCACTGCAAAGACTGTGTGATGCTATAATGATGAATACATGTCATTACACACTTGTCCAAACCCACAGACTGTACAACACCAAGAGTGGACCCTAATATAAACTATGGGCTTTGGGTGATAATGTGCCAATGGAGGTTTATCAGTTGTAACAGACAGAACACTCTTGTGTGTGGGGGGGTGTTGATAATGGGGGAGGATATGCTTTTGTAGGAACAGGAAGTATATGAGAAATCTCTGCATCTTCCTCTCAGTTTTCCTGTGAGCCTAAAACTACTCCCACTGCTGTAAGAAAATAAATCTTTAAATATGAAAAAACATCCAATATACTGACTTGGAGAAATTTAGTGATAGACTCCGGTGTAAGCTTTTAAATCATATTATTTGTATTTGTATGCAATGCCATCTTTAGAATTTCTTAACTCATAATTTTACTTTCTAAAAAATTTCTGGCTAAATGTTTTTTCAGTAATGGATAGTTTTTTAGAAAGAAGGGATAATAAAGATTTTTTAAAAACTCCATTATAAAAGTCGTATATTCTGTGCTGCTCTGAAGTAGCTCAGGAAGAGAATCCTCAAATGGCAAGTCTACAACTTTCACTGTTCCTCCCACAGTTTATTGGAGGCATGCTTGAAAAGCAGTGGCTTGGACGGTAAAGAATATGCCTGCAGTGCAGGAGACCGAAGTTCGATCCCTGGGTTGGGAAGATCCCCTGGAAAAGGAAATGGCAGTCCACTCCAGTTTTCTTGCTTGGAGAATTTCATGCACAGAGGAATCTAGCAGGCTACAGTCCATGGGGTCCCACAGAGTCAGACACAACTGAATGACTAACAATTTGAAAAGTATCTATAGATACATTAGATTTAATATTAGTAGTTAACAAGCTTTATTTTGGTTTTAGATATCTGTAACATGCAAAGTATGATAGGTTTTGGGTTGTAGATTAAATATGAAATATTGTCACGCCTGGTAGACCTAAGAGAGGGTACAAGGTACAGTGGGTGTGTGTATCTATCTGTGAATTCATTTATCGTGTATATATCTTTCTGGTGGGCTCAGAGGTGGATGTTGGCTGTGGACCCACAAGGAGAGAGGCTGAGGGAGGGAAAGGGGTGGGCCAGTTTGCAAACTGGACTAAAGAAACGAACGCGGCAATGACAGGCCCTCTGGGCCTGTAGAATGTGTATTCCCCTGCCCAAAGCACTGGAGAAGAAGCTCCATGACTGAGCTGCACGTTAGGTGTCAGAAAAAATGGGCAATTGACTTAATCTCCCGGACCTCCAGGTCTATCTTTGCCATGAAGAAGTGAATTTTCAAACTTCTCTTTTTTAGGAGCGATGTTTCTTTTTTTTTCAATTTTGAAGTAAAAGATAAAATACCCATATAGAAAAATTTTGAGGGATGAGGAACAAAGCATTATTATCATCCCAGAAGTTTCCTGTAGTTCCCATCTTGAGTTGTGATTACAACCTTATCTCATTCCACAAAGGAAATAGCCTTCAGACTTCTGTGAAAATCATTTATTTGCTTCTTCCTAAGTGTTATTGCCTGTATGTACATCTTTAAACAGTATAAATTAATATTGCTGGTTTAAAAATTTTACATAAATGGAATAATTCTATGTGTTTTTTCGTCTGTGTTGCCTTTTTCGTACAGCCTTATGTTTGCAAGTTTCATCCATGTTTTGGCACAAATCTCTGGTTTATTAATTTTTACTGCTGTATAGTTTTCCATTGTATGAATTCACCACAATGTATTAATCCATTGTCCTAAGGATGGACACGAGTTGCTTCTGGTTTGGAGCCATTATGACTCCATATGTGCTGTGAACGTTCCAATAGTGCTGTGAACATTCCTAGACATGCAGTCTGGGCACATAGGTACAGATTTCTCCAGGAGACTTATCTAGGAGCAGAATTGCTGGTCAAAGGGTGTGCATGACTCAAACTGTTTTCCAACGTGGCTATCACAGGTCTTTTCCTCCTCAAACAAAACCTGATGCATAAGGCCAGAAAATAACATAGATGACAGTGGAACTCTGACTGAAGCAGGGGTAAGGGACAGTCCCAGGGCTGGCTTTCTCTGTATGGTGCTCTGTTGGTACTCTCTTATCGGTCCAACACACCTGTTCTCCACCATTCTGTTTGCATCCATATTCTCTTTGTTGCTTTGACAGACAATCGATTCTAGGGATTTCCCATTCCAAGGGCAAAGTGAGATCCTGATCTTCTGATCTCCCAAGCAGTGTCTTTACTCAAGGTTATTTTAATTTGGAAAGCCAAAATTCTACTTTTAAAATCAGTGTTTCCTTAGATCCTTCCTAAAGAAATTCCTACTCCATATGGAAATTTTTTTTAAAAATGCACAAGATACTCCTTCTGGGCCTATCTGTCCTTATTATGATCCTGAATTAGCTTGACTTGAATCGAGAAAAATTACATCCAACAGTTATGTAAGAGAACATTTGAAAGCAATTGGATTAAAATATTTGAGCAGGTTAAGCCCAGAGAGGGTGAATCAAAATATTGAGTACTCTGGGGGTGTAAGGAGGATGTTTGTACAGTGTCTGATGTACTTCGAGGTTGACTGTCTTATTGTCAGGAAGCCATGGTGGTGGTTTAAGGATTTAGAGGGAATTTATGCTGTTAGGCATTATTATCCCTATCAAAATGCAAAACATCAAAATGGAGACTTTTCCCAATGCTGTCCTTTGCCAACAACTTACTAGTAAACCTGGATCGAGACTGGAATAGTCTGGGCAATAGACAGGCCGATGCATGTAATGCATATCATTAAAAATAGTTAGCACAAAGAAATGGTTGTTATTGCTCTATATCCAAGTCGGACTTAGTAACTAATTAAGTTTCTTATTCTTCTTCTTTTTCTCCCCTCATGGCCATACACAGTTTTTGAATTCTTATAACACAAACCATTTTAAAGAAAAAGTTAAATACAGAATGCATTGAGTTTGGTAGAGAAAGTTTAAAGGTCTGCATTTTCCCACCAAAGCTATTTAATATCAGCTGCAGAGTGGGTGTGTGTGTGTGTGGAAAGGTTGTGACCTCCCTTATTTTTACAACCATTGCCATGATTTCATAATACTGGCAGCAGTCACCCAGAGTGAAATAGACTTTATTACAGTAATTATATGCCAGAATGTGGGTATTAAAACAGAAAAACTTTTCTACTGATAATAAATGTCAAGGGAAAAATGACTTTACCCAACAACTAGCCCTTCATCAGTGTTTTTAATATATTAATGGCCTCAATGAAGATGGAGATATGTCCACAGGATAGAAGTTTAGACTCCATATTGCTTGTTGTTGTTGTTTTTTGTCTTATTTGCAAAATGTTAAGTAGCGCAGTTGAAAGAGAGAGGCATGTTTTAACAAGTTAGGTTTATTTTCCTCCAAGGCATAAAGTCAGATATATTTTTCACTTGAGCAGATATAGCTATTGTTTTTGCAGATAAATGAATTATGACCATAGCTGAATTAGTCTATTGTTTCTGGATCACTTCATTGCTTTTCCCTGATATATTTTGGTGGGTTTTTGAGAGCTGGGAGAAGTAATGTGATATGAAAATTTTATCTTGAAATATGGTAGTCTTCAGTTCCAATGAGGTGGATGAACCTAGAGCCTATTGTAGAGTGAGGTAAGTCAGAAAAAGAAAGACAAATATAGTATATTAATGCATATATGTGGAATTTAGAAAAATGGAACTGATGAACCTATTTGCAAGGCAAGAATAGAGACTCAGACATAAGAGAACAGACTTACAGACACAGCAGGGGCAGGAGAGGATTCATGGCTGGATTCATGCTGATGTATGGCAGAAACTGACACAATATTGTAAAGCAGTTATCCTACAATTAAAAACAAGTGAATTTAAAAAATATATAGCTCAAATAAAGGCAATAAAAAGTCTAAATAAGTAGCAGAAGGTGTAACATTTTGAAAATAGCAATATCTGAACTATAGGCATGTGGTTACTAAATTATACTCATCAAGCATTAATTGTGGGGTTTATCAATACATCTCTGAAATAATAAACATGATCTAAATGTAGAAACTCTATACCAGGAAAGCAGTTAATCCAGTCTGCAACTGAATTTAGTGAAAGGTTGATCAATTCCAAGAAATGCTAAAATTACAGTACTTTTTAGTCTTTGATTTTAACGGACTTTGAGGTAGGCAGTTGGATCTTTCCCCAAAGTGTGCTATTAGCTGGGAGAGAGAAAACACTATATGCAGAAAATCAGTAGCAAAAATCAGAGCAAAATATGGGTTCCTAGTCTCCATCATTTAAGAGTCTAAAGGTCACACTTTGGATTTTTGGTCAGTGGGTCAAGCCATATACACTGTTGGAAGATGACCTCCATTCCATTTTTCTCTGAATAGTGTTTCCTCCTGCTTATAGTTGGTGCTTAACAGATTCAGAGGGGTGATGAAGATGATTTTCAGTTTTGTGATTGCTCTAGCCTTCTGCATGGCTACATGGAAGGATCTGGCTTCAGAATCTCCTGGATGAGTTGTTGATGGTGACCTGGGGCAGCATCTCAGAGGAGCCCTAGGCCTGCTGAGAGGCATCTGTCACTGACTCACAACAGCCTTAGGTGCTTGCCACGCCCACTCAGTTTCATTGCTCAAAATCCAGACTAGTCCTCAGAATAGGAGACTGATTCCTCTTCTGTGTTTTGTGTTTTCTGCAGTGGGTTTGTCTTTAACAATGAGCCATTCATGCGCACCCGGGGAGCTACCCAGGACCAGGGAGACGGCTGCAGGCCCTGCAGGCAACTGGCCATGCTCCAGTCCAGATATTCTTGGGAATGTGGAATTATTTGAATCAAAGAGAAATAAATCTTTTGCAAATGTTAATATAAATGACTGTGGGAAGGGCTTGGTGCTAAAAGAGAAGCTGAGAATTCTTGGTGCCTACTGAGTTATTTTTTGGCAGGCAATACTACTAGGTTGCTATGGGAATGATGAAGACAAAATAATAGTCATATTTTTAATGATTGCTCTTGTGTCATCTTCAACTGCCATAGGTTGAAAAAAACTACTGCTAAAATCACTTTGACTACTCTTGTGTCATGTTTTGTTTTTTTTTCTCCTGTACTTAAATTTGCAAACATATCTCTCTAAATCAGTTCATGGATCCAGCTGGACCATATTCTATATAAGCATGAAGGAACCATTACTTTTGAAGTCTATACCTTTCATTATATGCTTTCTGTGTCATAGGTTTCAGTTAGAAAGGGTGTACCCTGGGGAATCTGAAATTCTGTGCACTTTTCTGATGGGATGGAGAGGGAAACTGTGCAGTGTGGGACAGAGGCCAGTTGACCTGGGCCAGGTCTCCCCTTTGCCATTTCTAGCTGTGCCAACTCAGGGCAATCAATAAACTTTCCTGAACTAAGTTCCTGCGTTTGTAAAATGGTGTTCATTACACCACCACTGAAGGGTTGTGAGCCCTATAGAAAATGGATGTAAATTCCTATTACAGGGATCATGAATAACTGAAAATAGGAGGCCAGTTCCTCAATGTCCATGGCAGGAATCACAACTAAATCTTTTTCATTTTTAATGTCCTGTGGGATCTTTCATTGCAGCACACAGGTTCTCTAGTTGTGGCACACAGGCTCCAGAGTGCACGGGTTCAGGAGTTGTGGCGCACAGGCTTAGTTGCTCTGTGGCATGTAGGATCTTATCTCCCTGACCAGGGATTGAACCCTTGAACCCTGCATGACAAGGTGGATTCTTAACCTCTGGACTACCAGAGAAGTCCTGCAACTCAACCCTTCTCTTTAAGCTAAGAAGCAGTCTCAGACTCCTCAATACAATGACCTAGGTAGCCACTATCTATTTATCAGAGTTGGCATGCAAGATTTGCCAAAGCACAATCCTTGGCATTTGATTGATGTTCAATAGGCGGTAGTCCTTAATTATTACTCTTCTTCTGTTATTACTATTAACAGGAGGCTGTGGATGTAATAGGGACGCAGAAGATGTGGGTTTGTTCCCTGGGTTGGGAAGATCCCCTGGAGGAGGAAATGGCAACCCACTCCAGTACTCTTGCCTGGAGAATCCCATGGACGGAGGGGCCTGGAGGGCTAGAGTCCATGGGGCTGCAAAGAGTCAGCCACGACTGAACTACTGAGCACGCATGCATTTAGATGTCACAGCAGGAAACACAGGCAGTTACTTTTTGCTTTGCCCATTATAATTCATTTTGCGTCTGGAGCCAGCAGCTTTGGATACTGCTGATAGCGCACCTAACTTGGGGTACTGGTCTCTGATCTTTGTATCTCTGTTGGTCCCTTTCTCCCCTTTCTTTGCTGGCTCCACCTCATCTCACAGACCTCCAAACACTGAAGTGTCTCAAGGCTCCTCTTTTGTTTTTTTATCCACCTTCACTATGATCTCGTTTGATCTCATGGCTTTCAATATCATCCAGATGCTAACAACACCAACATTTGGATCTCCAGGCTGGATTTTAGCTCTGAATTCTATTGTATATTCAACTGCATACTTGAGACACATCTCTAATAGGATGTCTGTAATATGATGTATCTATTAATTGGGTACCTCAAAAGCATCTCCACTCCAACAAGTTGGTGTTAAACTCCTGATTCATGATCCCTTCCCCTGCAACCCATATCCACTGCTCCCATAGTCTTTCTCATTTTAGCAAAAAGCAATTCATCCCAAGAGCTGTTCAAGAGGAAAAGCTCAAAGTCATGGATTCTCTTTCCCTCGTACCCCACGTCCAATTCACCAAGAAGTCCCATGGCTTGAACCTCCAAGAATCTTACTCCTTGTTACCCTCTCTACCACTCCCATCATAGTTCAAGCCATGATCTTCTCTCACCTGGACTATTGTCATAGCCAATAAGAGACTACAATTGTTTTTCAGCATGTAGGTTGTGTGATTCTTTTAAATGGAAATCAGACCCTGTCACTCCTCTGTTCCACACCTTCCACATCTTGCCATCTCACCTTGCATACAAAGCAGAGCCCTTCCGTTGCTCTAAAAGACCTCACATGATTGGCATCAACCACCTTTCAGACGTCGTTCCCTTCCACTGTACCTGCACCCATTCTGCTGTAGCCACACTGGTTTTCTTGCTGTTTCAAGCAGATCCTCTTCCTGCTTCAGGTCTTTGCACTATTGACTCTCTGCTTGAAAAGTGCTTCCTCCAAATACACACAAAACTTGCCTTCTCATTTCTTTCATCCCAGTTTATCAGCAAGACCATCTTAAATATAAAACATAGCAACCACACTCCTTACCCCTTCAGTCGACACCTCCTGTCCATGGCACTTATCAACATCTGACATATTATGGCTTTACTTGTTTATTTAAAGTAAATAAATGGAATGGTGCTTGGAATAATGCTTTGGTGTTCAAGTATTGAGAACAGAAGTGCCTCTTTAATTACCAATCTTACCTTCCCAAGGTGGTCTTTCCCCTTCTTGCATTCCCCAAATCCTATTCTTCCAGACATAGCTGAAATCCCATTCTTGTAAGTAAGACCTCGGACCTCCACTCCTATCAGAGGTGTTAGGTCCTTTCTTAAATTCCTAGGGTTCCCACCATCCAGTCCTTGGTTCACTGTTCATGCAGTTTGGACATCCACTGCTGCAGGGAATAAGTATCTGAATATTTTACTGTTCAACTTTGTATAAGCTTATATTTGAAATCCTCCACTGGGTTAGACTATATACTGGTTTGGAGTGAAGAAACTAATCCCTTGGGTAACTCAAGGCCTTGACCATATCTGGTACTCAATAAATGTGTATTTCTATCAGATTTTATTAACTTGCCAATGAGAATAACAGACAAAAATCATGAGTTCTACCCTGAGGAAATAGATTTACTCTGCCTTCTTAGTAGTTTTTTTTCCTTTAATTTCTTTCCCCCCAAAGAAATTAGCCGTGAATTAGGTCTCCCATGGTGTCTGCAAACATATTAGTAGCATAAGCTCTTTTGTGTGGGTCTGGCTTAAAGATTTTCAGGGAGAAGAAATCAAGTTGAGAAGGAACAAAGAAGAATGTGTTTTGAGAGTCTTAAAGGGAAGTGGTCAAGAAAGTCAATGTTTCAGGAAGATATTTATGATATTTCTATTTATGGTAGGGTAACAGCATAGTGAGTCTAGTAAAAGATGTGTGTGTGTTTTGTCCCTTGGTAATTGACATACCTCCAGAGTGATTCTAAAAATGCATGTTCCCATTTCATTTGGAATTAAATGTCTTAATAGGCATGTGCTCATTCTAAGGCTGTTAGGATTTTGAAGATCAGAACAGAGATTCATGCGGTGTGAAGAGAGACCAACCCCTGATGTGTGCGGGTAGCCAGCCTCACAGGAAACCCATTTCTGATCACTGTGCTGTGGAAGGTGGGGTGGAAGGAAGGGCTCTGGATGTGCAGGACTTCTGTGCTTCTTCCTCGAAGGCCATGGCAGTGAGAAAGGAATTACTCATCACAGAACTCTGTTAACTTGTCCACTCAGGTCAATAAATACTGCCATTTCCACTGACTCATTTTGTGGGAAAAAAAGATGACAGGCAAGAAAGAGGGAGAGAGTGGGTGGGAAGGGAATTTTGTAGTTTACTATAGCATATTCCCCTACCCCCAATATTTTATTGTGAAGATTCTGAAATAGACAGAAAAGTGAATGAATTACACAGTGAACACCTATATGCCCATTTAGACTCTACAATGAACATTTTGTTAGATTTATTTTATTACCTATCTCTTCATCCCTCTATCAATCTGTCTCAAGAAGAGCACTCTATGAGTTTTGACAAAGGCTTTCACCTGTGTGACCCAAACCCCTATCCAGATATAAAATACAGCCTTCACCTCAGAAAGTTCCTTCATGCCTCTCTCCAGGGGGTCCCTGCTCCCACCTCACTCCCAGAGGTTACCACTTTCCTATATTTATTTTTACTGTAAATTAGTTTTGTTTATTCTAGAACTTTTCGTGAGCTTTGTTTCATTCAAATTTTGAAATTCATCCATATTGTTATGTATATCCATTTATTTTTTAAACTAAAACAATCTCTATTCATTTTCTCATTTTCAGAGAATCAGGTTAGCAATGTATTTAGAAAGTAGTAGGGAAAAAGGGAAAGTGAAGGTTTGTTTTTTTTTTTAGGGAAGACTTGAAAGGGACCCAAATGACAGCTGTGTTGGCCCTTAATTTTCCATAAGAAGTCATAAAGGACCAGTGATTGCTTGGGGTTATGTAGACTAAGCTGAACAAGAACCCGGGTCTCTCGACTCGATGCTTGAAACAGTTGAGGAGCAGCTGAGTGGGATGGTTGTTTTGAGCTGAAGCTATGTGAGAAGCGAGAGTTTCAACAGAGATTTGCTTTAGAGGATGTGAAACTCCACTAACCTCATGTGACAAGAAATCCTCCGAGGCCTTGGTGTGGAGCCAGGGTGGGGAAGGCTGACGCGGCTTCGGGTTACCGGCTCCAGATCTGAACCACTGGCTGGGGGTGACTTTCTGCTTTGCAGTAAAATGAGACGTGGGACAGGGGAGCTTTTCCTCAGCAGCATACACAGGCAGGTTAATGCTAAAGGAACAAAAAGCCAAGAAAGGCATCTTCAGCCACATTGTCCTCCCATAGGAAGGGACGTGGAGCTGAAAATAAAACACCGGGGGTTGGGGGTTGGCGGGGGGTGATACCATGTCACAGACAGAGCCTTTGTCTCCAATTCAGCCCAGAATGACAATGACCTGGTGGTGCCTGCCTGCCAGCTGTTGGCTGGCCTTTGTGAAAGTCCCCGATGTCCAGGCCAATGCTTAGTGGGCAGGTATCCATATCATGAAGCCAACTGGCACCACCGCCACCTTTGTTGGTGAAATGAGCCCAATGTCAGGGAACTGAGGCTGCTGGGCCACTCTGGCTACCAGCTGGCAGGTGCAAGCCCCAGGGGCAGGTGCCCTAGGGAGACAAGGCCGGTGTTGCCGTGGTAACTGATCAAAAAAGGACTTTTCTCCTTCAAGGTCGGTTTGACCTCTTTTCTGCCTGGGGAATGCGGTGAGGAAGAAGAGACTTCGTGGCAACTCTGACTCGTGTGTGAATGCATTTCTCGTCTGTTTTGAATGCGCTGCTTCTCGTTGGATCTTATTAGTGTCGCCTGCTGGGCAAATCTGGGGGCTGGTGGATCTCTTGGGGGATGTTATCGTGGCCGGAGATCGGGTCACCAGAGAAGTCCCAGGAGAGACAGTCCAGTGTAAACCAAGCAGGACTGAACAAAGATTTCCAAAGGCGTTTCTGAAGGGCAGCCAGTCAGGTTGGACGGGTTCTTTGGGCTATTCCGGGATAAGAGATTAGTGCTGACTGTTTGCGGCTTGTCACCCTGGATGTCCTTTGGCCAGCCTGTCCTGGGCACAGGGGTGAAGGGACCCTTGTCAGCTTGCTGGGTGCCTCAGCAATTTGACACAATGAGTTCATTGTAAAGAAACAAACTTTCCTTAGCACTGGTGTCCTCTCTGTAGCTCTTACAGGCATGCCTTTACCTCCGGCAAACACATATTCTGGCTTGGATAGAAGAGTTTAGTTTAATGTTTGTATTTCTGTGTCTCAAACTCTGGTTCTGACTCAGGTCATTAGGTTGTGTCAGGAATTTTCCCACTTCCCATCTCGTGTGTGTGCTCACATGATGAGCTTCACTTTCTGTGCCCTTAGGTTCCTGTTAGGAGAAATAATAGTGTTATGATGGTGATGGGGGGGCTTCCTGAACTCCTGGAAATTTTTACTCCTATCTTCCCACTGGGAGGCTATCAAAATTATTCAGGTAGGATGGCACTCTGACAGTAGGAAATGCTAATGACTCTTGGTAAATCATGAGCAAATTGCTTGCAAATATAACCATGGAAATAAGCCTCTGTCTCCTAATGTGTGAAATGAAAAGATTAGATTGAAGGCTCTTTAAAACTTTGCCAGCTAGTTTCCTAAGATTTTTCATTTCGGCATGGAAAACAAAAGCTCTGAATAGATTCAACAAGTAACAAACTGACCTTACTTACAAATTTTTGCCCTAGATCCTATATTTAGTAAATATTTATAATTCATCTACTAAATATAGGCACTTGGGATATAGAAATGGGAAAGCAGCATTTTCTATCATTTTCTATCTTGGAGGATCTCATGGTTTAATGGGGAAAAATAGCAGGAAGAAATTATTCTCAATATTGGCAGGAGTCTGGGGACTTCCCTGGTGGTCTAGTGGTTAAGACACTGAGCTTCTAACGCAAACCTGTTTTACAAGTTCAGTCCTTGGTGGGGAACTGAGATCTCACATGCTACGCGGCGTGGCCAAAACGCACACACACATACACACACATATTGGCAGTTTCCATGCAAAAGAGTTACCTTTTGGTTTGGAAAAGCACTTTAATGGGCGTGTTTAATGTGGAAAGACGAGCCCTTCCCTCTCCTCCTTAACTGGCAAGGTCAGGACTAAGGTGATGTGAAGCATTTGCCTTAGATGCAGAAAGAAGGGGATGCCAGAAAACTTAGTGATCAAGATAAATACTATTAGAATGTAATACTTAAAAAATAAAAACTAAAAAAGTCCATGATGAACAAAGGATGCAAATTTTAAAGGAAGAGAGAATCTCATCCTGCAAGTGTATAATCTTATCTCACTTTCCTCACCCTAATTCTGGTCCTGGTTCCAATAAAACTTTATTTAGAAAGTATTCCAATCTGACTTTTTAAAACCATTGCAGTAAAATATCTCAAGATTTAGATAAGAGTGTTGCAGAGTTTAGGGTTTTGGAGGTTTTTCATTAGAAGGAGAAGGCCCTTGAGGGCATGGGGTCCCTGGAAGATGGTGGTGAGCACAAATGAGAAATTCGTCATGGCAGAGAATGGTTGATAAATATTTATGAAAAAATGGTTCGAAAAGGGTTTGACGTTATTCCTTACACTGTGCTGCAACTACTCACTCTCTCCCCTACGCCTCAGTTAGATGTCTGATACATACAATAATCCATGGATTCATACTGCTTTGAGGAAGAGGAAGGAAGAAGGGTGGTGTCCAGCACGGGAGGAAGTGGTCTAGTGAGAGGAGGGCAGATGGAGGAACCAGGCAGGATGAAGTAAGGCCGAGCTCAGGAGAAGCTTCGTCCCCTGAAATCCACTGGAGAGAAAATGGAAGGAACTTTGCAGATTCAGCCCATGCACTGAAATACGGCATGTTTTGCAATATTAAGGGAAAGAGAGACCCTCAGGTAACAGACACTGGAGCTGTACCTGTAAATCAAAAATTGTGTGACTGTACTGGATCTTTGGTTTACCCCTCCAGGTCCACTCACCCAGGTCCATTCACCATCCTTCTCTTGGCTTTCTTCCTGGGAGGCTGCCCTCTACAGATCATGTTACAGGGCTTTCTTACTCTTTGGCTTCCAGCTGGATTTGGCCCTTGACAAGTACCAGTAGACTTTTGGAGAAGCCAGGAAAGTGTATTTTATCCTTTCCTGAGGGTTTGCTATAGGCTGATTCCAATTCCTGCCAAACATCCCTCTCATTCCTTTGCCAGGCTCTGAGAACCGCTCCTTCCTGTTACCCTTTCAGGCTAGAGTTGGTACCAGCCCCTCCTATTGCCTGGGGATGCACCATCTTTTGTGATTTCCTTCCATACTGCTTCTTTGTAATCAGCTGATACAGACCCTGACTGATACAGTGTGAGAAGTATTAAAAAGGGTTGTACAGCCCATTATAGTTCCGAGGTGGAGGAAGCAACCAATTGCCCAGTGGGAGGAAGACGGGTGGGCTTCACAGGTGATGTCTGAGCCCAATCTTATGGGATGAGACATTTCCTTTGGATTAGGTTAAACCGCAGCCTACAAACAGTCTTACATCTGTCAGGCAGGTGTTGGTGTACGCAAATCTCGATGGTCTGCATGGTCTTAAAAGACAGTGATTATCCAGCGAGCTTAAAAGGCACAGAAAGCTGAAGCAATAAAATAGCAATCGTCCATATTCCTATAATTCCTATTGATAATCTGGCATGCTTTCTTCCAGACTTTTTACAGAGTTGAAATCACACTCTGTATACCATTTTGGATCCTAGTTTTCTCTAACATTACATAATAAGCAATTTTCCCACAACTGAAAGGTGCTGCAAATATCTGCTCAGAGGCCACTCCTTTTAGAGGTAGCACAATAACCTTAAGGAACTGAATGCTATTACATCATATAGACATACTGTGACTTTTAATAAATAATGCTCCAGTAATATTGCATTTTTATATCTTTTTTTTGCATTTTTATGTCATTAAATTTTTCTACCAAATTAAAAAAAATTGATACTAAAAAACCTGACTAAAAACATACCTGTACTTCAAGATGGTTGAATTACCATAGCGTTTTGGTGGGTTGTTTTCTTTTCCATAATATTGAGGAAGACTGAGTTTTCTTTTGGTGGGTGAGAAAAAGAGGAAGTGGTACCTGGGACTCCATTCTAAGGGTAGGCCTAGGAACTTGGCCAGGTAAGAATCCTTATGAATGGACATTAGCAGCAGTGATGCCCACGTTAGACTTTATGATGCACTCTATAATTCCTTTCCAAATTTTCCACACCTTCAGCATTAGTCCATGCAATATGGACTTATGTTGACAGTGACTGATAGAGGGAAGAGCCAAGAACAGCAAGTGTACAAAGGGTAAAGGGTTGAAAGAGTGGACAAGAGGGTCAGGGCTGATTAGGAGGATCCTGGACCAGGGGTTTAAAGAGAGAGGTGACTGGCTCTCCCCCAGGGGAACCATCTTGTGGCTGATTTTCTGAAATATTGGGCTGGCCCTTCTGCAGTTCTAAGAATTATGTCTGGATATCAAAAGAAAGAGCAGCCCCAATATAATGCTGGACTTGTTATATGTCATTCCAATAGGATGCACTTAGTTGTTCAGTCGTGTCTGACTCTTTGTGACCCTTTGGACTGTAGCCCGCCAGACTCCCCTGTCCATGGGATTCTCCAGGCAAGAATACTGGAGTGGGCTGCCATGCCCTCCTCTGGGGATCTTCCCGACCCAGGGATCAAACCTGTGTCTCCTCTGTCGTTGCACGCATATTCTGCATCAGGGAAGCCCAATAGAAAGTAATAGGGAAACACAGGAGGGGATGGATGAGGAGATAGTGTGAGGAATGGATTTGGTGCCATTGTGTGGGAAGATCCTGGGTATTAGAACTAGATGAGGGAAGTAATATTTTACCAGAAGAGTTGCTACAAAATGATTGAGAAGAGTACCAGTATCAGTATCAATATCAGTATCAATAAGAGTATCAGTATCAATTGATAAATTGAACAGGATTTAGAAAGGGAAAAAGATAACTCTGTATGAAGTGAAGTCGCTCAGCTGTGTCTGACTCTTTGCGACCCCGTGGACTGTAGCCTACCAGGCTCCTCCATCCATGGGATTCTCCAGGCAAGAGTACTAGATTGGGTTACCATTTCCTTCCCGAGGAGATTTTCCCAACCCAGGGATCCAATCCAGGTCTCCCACATTGGAGGAAGACGCTTTAACCTCAAAGCCACCAGGAAAGCTCTGTGTAGCAAGGAGTAAACTTCCCTTTATAAAACTGAAATGTGGCAAGGTAAGCTATGATCCGACTTACTATTTGCAATAGGTGCTTATAGGAAAGGGATTAATATTCCAATGGACTTGACCTCCCAAAATAACAAAATTACTTGGGTTTGTTTCCCTTTGGGTGTTCATCCCATGATTAGACTCATTCAAAACCTGAAATTATCTGTGCATTTCTTTTTCAGTGAAAATTCTTTTCCATTAGAAACCTGAAATAAGTCACTTATTTATTCTCATGCTATTATCCAGCCCATCTTTCAACTCACACTCAGCCTCTGTTTGACGTGAAGCTTGGGAATGGCTTAGAAAAAGCATCTGATTGAGACGTTTTTCACACGACTTTGCCAGAAGGGGTTTCTGCATTCAGCCTGGGAGGCTTCCACCCTGAGAACTGCCTTAACTGAACATTCAAATACGATTGCAAGAACTTGGATGTGGAATTCATAATAGTTTCTGAAAATAATTTATAGAGTGGTTCTCTTTTTCCTTGGGAAATGTAAACATAGCAGCTCTTAGGGAAAGGCTTGGAGAATTCTGGGAAAATACAGGCATAATGTTTCGATGAGCCTTTTATTGTCATATCGATTGGATAAGCTTTGGTTTGGGAATCTGTCTTAGAAAGAAGCATATCGGATTTTGGCAAGAAGACTGCTTTAATAAAATATAATCTTTAAAGCTCAGAGACCCATTACTTAATGCCTAAGTTAGGTTAAAGGGCCATTGCTTCTGCTACATCCCTAGAATCTTATGTTTGCATAGTATGAAACCAGTACTGACCACCCCTATCCAAAATCAACTAAAGAAAAACACAAAAATACTTCCTTCTGTCTAATAGTACAATACTCTTTTATGTGAGTTGCCTCTCGGCTGGAAAGCAGGAGTGAGTTCTCAGCATCCTGGAATCTATTTTTCTTGTATTAACACAGCATTGAAAGATCTCTAACACTGAGTTCAGGACTATTCATCTGAGCTTGTCAATGTTGCCTTCTCTTTTCTTATTAGTTTGATTGCAAATAGAGGACACCCATTTGAATGTATGTGGATTACATAACTTAGAGGATAAATTCTACTACTCTTCCATAAATTCTACAATCTGAATCAATATTCCTAAAAGAAGTCCACATGTTAGATTGATAGACTGAGACCAAAAGGATAAAATTTTATAAGAAATGAACATTAGATCTTAGGTTGTACTCCTGTTTGTGCTTAGTCACTCAGTTGTCTCCAAATCTTTGCCACCCCATGGACTGCAGCCCACCAGGCTTTTGTGTCCATGGGGATTCTCCAGGCAAAAATACTTGAGTAGATTGCCATGGCCTCCTTCAGGGGATATTCACAACCCAGGGATCGAACCAGGGTCTCCTGCGTTGCAGGTGGATTCTTTACCATCTGAGTCATCAGGGAATCCCAGATCTTAGGTTAAAATAGTTCAGTTGACTGGAGATGACTGACTTAACAGATGTCCATGGGAAAAGTCTCATGAGTTTTGTCCCCAGGAAGTTCAGTGGGAACTTGCAGTATCACATGACAAGCACTCAACTCTTAGAGTGCATTCATGGAGTTAGAATTCTATCAAGGGTAGGCCTTTATTTTAACCCTGGCCAAACCTCGCCTGAATTCCTTGTCTTTAAAAGGGTCCAACACAAAAATCAAGTGACTCTATCCTGTGGGAAACTGTTGCAGGAATTTCAGGAGCCGTGATTTAGCCCAAAGAGGAAAAGCTCGGGAGGAGTCCTGAATGATTGCTGTCTGGAAATATTTATCGGAAAGGGTGAGGGTTTTCTGGAATCTGACGGTCTGGCACTGAGCTAAGACTGGGATCGATGTCTGAAGATTGCAAGGTAAATCCTTTGGGGGTTAAAATAAAAGAAAATTCTCTGATGAATAAGATTTATTCAAAAGTGAAATGCCCTGGCATGGAAGGAGGGCAGTCCCCTGGTCCTGCAGAATGAGGCCAGAGATCAACCTTCTGGCAAGGAGGTTGTGGGGAGATAGAAGTGTGAGGATGCACTAGGTTGCCTTTCAGAGTCCGTCCATTACTAAGTAGGCAAAGTTTGTCTCTGGAGCTGTCCCATCTCCCGTTTACCCCAGCTGTTACTTTGGGAATGACAGGATCACCTGCATCCCACCATAATATTGATGACTTATAAGACTTGAGGTCTTGATAGATTGATACTTCAATAAATTTCCACCAAATAGTGTGGAACACTTCTTTTCATGCAGACCACACTTGCTTTTTGGCTTCCCAGGTGGTGCTAGTGGTAAAGAACCCACCTGCCAGTGCAGGAGATGTAAGAGATTCGGGTTTGATCCCTGGGTTGGAAAGATCTCCTGAAGAAGAAAATGGCAACCCACTCTAGTGTTCTTGCCTGGAGAATCCCATGGACAGACTGGTGGGCTACGGTCCTGAGGGTCACAAAGAGTCATACATGACAGGAAGCAACTTAAGAAAGATGGACACTTGCTTTAGCCTACAAACAAAGGCAGTGTTACAAGAATGGGAGATTTTTACATGAAAGAAGAAGCTCCTGGAGGGAGACATCTAGGCAGAGGTCAACTTGCACCTCCTAAATGAAAATATAAAATCACATCCTTCTATTCCATGGAGGTAGGAAATTGCAGATGATGCATCCTCATCTGCCTACTCTGGACAGTATGCTGGTCTGTTTCCTCAGGACAATAACAGTCATTACCTAATGGGTGCTGGAGAAATAGATTGCTCTCTACCATTCCTTTGTCTTGTTATGGGATCAATAAGATCAGTACAAACAGTAGCTGTGATCTTGTTGCTTGATAGAAATTTTTTAGCCACCTTTTCCCTCTAGGTCATCTTTATCTCGCCTTCAAACAGGACTATAAAGATGGATTATTTGAACATAGCTGCAATCATAAACTCTCAGCTCATTCCTTGTCTCTCTTCTCTCTCCCAGCCACCAAGGAGAGTGGAATAGGGAGGGTGTCTACCCTGCAAGAAGGCAGGATACCAAATATTTGCAGGGTGAAGAGACACCATCCCAGGAGATGGGAGAAAGGCCTGGAAGGGAGAGGAGAACTGAGGAGTATTTTTCTCTTCTATCTAGGAGGCTCCTGGGGACCTCTTTCTGAACCCAGCATCCATCCTGCTGGTCTCTTAGCAGAGATGCGCAGGGGTCCTGTAGAGGAATCCTGCAGCTGCTGGGGGCTCGCAGAAGATGGGCAGTGTGTCTCCCGGTCCTTGTTAGCCCCACAAATGGCCCATTGAGGGGGTGCAGGAGAAAGAAGAGGCATCCAGGCCTGGCCCTGGGGTCCCTCAATGGGGGCACTGTTCAGGCTTGGGTGGAAGCCAGCGCCGATACCACGCTGGTTGTTAAAGCCTCATTCTTTCCAAGGAGGCGGCTGGAAAGGCAGCAGAGCAGCTGAGGCTCCAGAAAAGGTACTTCTCTTGTTCTTCCCAAGGCTGGACGGACACACGAGAGGAAGCCACTTCCTTTTCAATTATTTTCTCTTGTTCATTACATTTACATCTCAAGCATTTTTCCTCTTCCTTCTTACTCTCTGTTTTATTACTCAAGACCCCACACTGATGGCTTTTCCCCTTCTCCCCCCTAGTCTCAACTGAAACTTAGAAATGATGTAAAAAGTTTCTCTGTTTTATACCAGTCTCCCTGGGCAGCCCATCAGGGAAGCACCCCCAGAATGTCTCCAGTTTGGCTTTTGCTCTTGAGTCCCAGAATAGCTCAAAGTCTCTTTGAAAATAAAGAATGTAGCTTTGGAGATAGCGAAGTCCTAGATGTCCACTGCAGGAAATGTGTTGTTTTCCCAGCCCACCATCTCCATTTCTCTGTTTTAAAACACCACCTCAATTTTCCTTTGAGAGCCACACTCAGCCCATGGATGTTGATGGGATTGATTTGACCATGAGCTTCCCTGGTTTCCAGGGTGGGCACAGCACCCTGGACTGATCGATCATTCTATCCTCCTGGCTTTGTGTGGGGATAGTTGGGACCCAGACTGGGCCACAACAGAGTCAATCCTGAGCAGAAAGATTTGGGAGAAGTATCAGGAAAGAGACTCTCCATTTCCACTGAGGTGCTGTCTATGTAGAGTCCAAGTTTGGAGCTGTGGTGATCACCTTTGCTTTCATATGGGAAGAGTCACTGTGAGAAATCCATAGGCCACAGAGGAAAACTGAGCCAGAGTGACAGACCCCAGCTAACATGGAGTGTAGACTGGATCCAGCTATGCCTGAAGCCAGTTTGCTGACCTGTCAGTAATGTTGATCAGAACATTTACTTTTATTCCTTTGTCTCATTTGAGCTGAGTTTCTGTAAACTAGTTTCTGTTAGCTCAACTCTTTTAGTTGCAACTAACAAATGCTAATTTTTTTCTGCTTCCTATTCCTTGCTCTTAAATCTATTTCTCACTTTGACTGTATAATCATAAGGGGTTTGATTTAGGTCATACCTGAATGGTCTAGTGGTTTTCCCTACTTTCTTCAACTTAAGTCTGAATTTGGTAATAAGGAGTTCATGATCTGAGCCACAGTCAGCTCCAGATCTTGTTTTTGCTGACTGTATAGAGCTTCTTCATCTTTGGCTGCAAAGAATATAGTCAATCTGATTTTGGTGTTGATTTAAGGGACTAGATCTGATAGACAGAGTGCCTGATGAACTATGGACAGAGGTTCATGACATTGTACAGGAGACAGGAATCAAGACCGTCCCCAAGAAAAAGAAATGCAAAAAAGCAAAATGGCTGTCTAAGGAGACCTTACAAATAGCTGAGGAATCAGGTGGAGAGGGAGGTGGGAGGGGGCATCGGGATGGGGAATACTTGTAAATCCATGGCTGATTCATGTCAGTGTATGACAAAAACCACTACAATATTGTAAAGTAATTAGCCTCCAACAAATAAAAATAAATGGAAAAAAAAAAGCGAAAAGCAAAGGAGAAAAGGAAAGATATTCCCATTTGAAAGCAGAGTTCCAAAGAATAGCAAGGAGAGATAAGAAAGCCTTCTTCCGTGGTCAATGCAAAGAAATAGAGGAAGACAATAGAATGGGAAAGAGTAGAGATCTCTTCAAGACAATTAGAGATAGTAAGGGAATATTTCATGCAAAGATGGGCTCAATAAAGGACAGAACTGGTATGGACCTAACAGAAGCAGAAGATATTAAGAAGAGGTGGCAAGAATACACAGAAGAACTGTACAAAAAAAGATCTTCATGACCCAGATAATCATAATGATGTGATCACTCATCTAAAGCCAGACACCTGGAATGTGAAGTCAAGTGGGCCTTAGGAAGCATCACTATGAACAAAGCTAGTGGAGGTGATGGAATTCCAGTTGAGTTATTTCAAATCCTAAAACATGATGCTGTGAAAGTGCTGCACTCAATATGCCAGCAAATCTGGAAAACTCAGCAGTGGTCACAGGACTGGAAAAGGTCAGTTTTTATTCCAATCCATAAGAAAGGCAATGCCAAAGAATGCTCAAACTACAACACAATTGCACTCATCTCACACACAAGTAAAGTAATTCTCAAAATTCTCCAAGCCAGGCTTCAATAATACATAAACTATGAACTTCCAGATGTTCAAGCTGGATTTAGAAAAGGCAGAGGAATCAGAGATCAAATTCCCAACATCCATTGGATCATCGAAAAAGCAAGAGAGTTCCAGAAAAGCATCTATTCCTGCTTTATCAACTATGCCAAAACCTTTGACTGTGTGGACCACAACAAATTGTGGAAAATTCTGAAAGAGATGGGGATACCAGACCACCTGACCTGCCTCTTGAGAAGTCTGTATGCAGGTCAGGAAGCACCAGTTAGAACTGGACATGGAACAACAGACTGGTTCCAAATAGGAAAAGGAGTACATCAAAGCTATCTATTTTCACCCTGCTTATTTAACTTATATGCAGTTATAACATCATGAGAAATGCTGGACTGGATGAAGCACATGGTGGATTCAAGATTGCCAGGAGAAATATCGATAACCTCAGATATGCAGATGATGTCATCCTTATGGCAGAAAGTGAAGAACTAAAGAGCCTCTTGGTGAAAGTGAAAGAGGAGAGTGAAAAAGCTGGCTTAAAACTCAACATTCATAAAACTAAGATCATGGCCTCTGGTTCCCGTCACTTCATGGCAAATAGATGGGGAGACAGTGGAAACAGTGGCAGACTTTATTTTTTGGGGCTCCAAAATCACTGCAGATGGTGACTGCAGCCATGAAATTAAAAGATGCTTACTCCATGGAAGGAAAGTTATGACTAACCTAGACAGCATATTAAAAAGCAGAGACATTACTGTGCCAACAAAGGTCTGTTTAGTCAAAGCTATGGTTTTTTTCAGCAGTCATGTATGGATGTAAGAGTTGGACTACAAAGAAAGCTGAGTGCTGAAGAACTGATGGTTTTGAACTGTGGTGTTGGAAAAGACTCCTGAGAGTCCCTTGAACTTCAAGGAGATCCAACCAGTCAATCCTAAAGAAAATCAGTCCTGAATATTCATTGGAAGGACTTATGTTGAAGCTGAAACTCCAACACTTTGACCATCTGATGAGAAGAGCTGACTCATTTGAAAAGACCCTGATCCTGGGAAAGATTGAGGGTGGGGGGAGAAGGAGACAACAGAGGATGAGATAGTTGGATGGAATCACCAACTCAATGGACATGAGTTTGGGTAAACTCTGGGAGATGGTGATGGACAGGGAGACCTGGCATGCTGCAGTCTGTGGAGTTGCAAAGAGTCAGACACGACTGAGCAGCTGAACTGAACTGATTCCTTGCCCAGGCTACCCTTATTCCATTCTTTGCTACCATATCTTGCAGTTTCCCCAAGCACTGTACCACCAGGGCTTCCCAGGTGGCACAAGTGGTAAAGAGCCTGCCTGCCTGCAGATGCAGGAGATGTAAGAGACGTGGATTCGATCCCTTGGTGGGAAGATCCCCAGGAGGAGGGCATGGCAACCCACTCCAATATTCTCGCCTGGAGAATCCCATGGACAGAGAAACCTGGTGGGCTATAGTCCATAGGGTTGCACAGAGTCAGATATGACAGAAGTGACTTAGCACATGGTATGCACATTCCAGTGCTAAGATATACAAGAATGGTCCAAAATTTCAGTCTAGAAGAAAACAGGAAGACTCATTTATTTAGTTCTTCTTTGACTAGATGGAGTGATAGGTACTACTGGAATCCCCACCTATGTTTTGGGCCTGTGGTAAAAACCCCAGCTTTTCCCATTCATTCAGCAATCATTAATTCCTTCACTACCACATGCCACAGAACTGCTTTAAACACTTTACAGTCAAGTAGAGAGACAGATGGTTTGAGTGCAAAGAAGTAGCGTAGGATTCATGATGAGAATCTACGCTTGCTTACATGGGGAACCTAAGGAGAGCGTGGTCAGTTCTTATGTTAGCAAGAGGAGGAAAGACTTCAAGGAACAGGTCATGCTTGAGCTGTATTTTCAAAGGTGAATAGAGATTTTTTTAGCTTAAGTAAAAAAAAAGTAAGGGAGAGGAAGACCAATCCAGTCCAAAAGAGAAATGTCAAATGTAAACTGTTACTTGACTTAAAAATCTACCACATGAGAGGACAAGATGGTGGAGGAGTAGGTGGATGTGGAGTACATCTCTCTCCATGAATACACCAACAGGAATACACCTTCAGACACAGACGTGAATGTAGAACAGCAGCTGAGAGCAGACAGCAGTACCTGACTAGTACTTTGTTGGCAAAGTAATGTCTCTGCTTTTTAATATGCTGTCTAGGTTGGTCATAACTTTTCTTCCAAGGAGTAAGCGCCTTTTTGTTTCATGGCTGCAGTTATCATAACAGACATAAAAGGAGAAATTCACAGGAATACAATAATAGTATGAGACTTTAAAACCTCACTCACACCAATGGACAGATCATCAAAATAGAAAATTAATAAAGAAACACAAGTCTTAAATGATACATTAGATGAGATAAATCTCATTGATATCTTCAGGACATTCCATCCAAATTCAGAAGAATACACATTCTTCTCAAGTGCACATGGAACATTTTTCAGAATAGAGCACATTTTGGGTCACAAATCAAACCTCTGTAAATTTAAGAAAATTGAAATCATATCAAGCATCTTCTCTGACCACAATGCTATGGGACTAGATATCAGTTACAAGGAATAAATTGTAAGAAACACAAACACATGGAGATTAAACAACATGTTTCTAAATAACCAACAAGTTACTGAAGAAATGAAAAGGGAAATCAAAAAATTCCTAGAAACAAATGACAATGAAAACATGACAATGCAAAACCTAGGAGATGCAGCAAAAGCAGTTCTAAGAGGGAAGTTTATAGCAATACAATCCTACCTCAAGAAAAACATTGAATAGACAACCTAACTTTACACCTAAAACAACTGGAAAAAGAAGAACAAACCCCCCGCCAAAAAAAAATTAGTGGAAGGAAAGAAATCAAAATCAGAGATCTGGGCAGAGATAAATGAAAAAGAAATGAAAGAAACAATAGTAAAGATTAATAAAACTAAAAGCTGTTTATCTTTGAGAAGATAAACAAAATTGACAAAACTTTAGCCAGACTCATCAAGAAAAAAAGAGAGAAGAATCAAATCAATAAAATCAGAAATGAAAAGGGATTATTAGAAATACAAAGGATTATAAGAGACTATTATGAACAACTGTATTGCAATAAAATGGATAACCTGGAAGAAATGGACAGATTCTTAGAAAAGTTCAATCTTCCAAGACTAAACCAGGAGGAAAAAGAAATTATGAACAACTCAATTACAAGCACTGAAATTGAAGCTGGGATAAAAAATCTCCCAAGAAACAAAGGACCAGGACCAGATGGCTTCATGGGAGGATTCTATCAAACATTTAGAGAAGAGCTAATGCCTATCCTTTTAAAACTCTTTCAAAAAATTACAGAGGAAGGAACACTTTCAAGCTCATTCTATGAGGCCACCATCACCCTGATACCAAAACCAGACAAAGACAACACAAAAAAAGAAAACTATAGGCCAATATCACTGATGAACATAGGTGTAAAAATCCTCAACATAATTTTAGCAAACAGAATTTAGCAACACGTCAAAAAGCTCATACACCATGGTTCAAGTTGGGTTTATTCCAGGGATGCAAGGATTCTTCAATATACAGAAATCAATCAATGTGATACACCATATTAACAAATTGAAAGATTAAAACCATATGATAATATCAATAGATGCAGAAAAAGCCTTTGACAAAATTCAGCACCCATTTATGATTAAAACTCTTCAAAAAATGTACATAGAAGGAGCCTACCTCAACATAGTAAAGGCCATATATGATAAGTCTACAGCAAACATTATTCTCAATGGTGAAAACCTGAAAGCTTTCTGAAATCCTAAGATCAGGAACAAGACAAGGGTGTCCACTTTCACCACTATTATTCAACATAGTTCTGGAAGTCCTAGCTAAAGCAATCAGAGAAGAAAAAGAAATAAAAGGAATACAGATCAGAAAAGAAGTTAAGCCCTCACTGTTTGCAGATGACATGATACTGTTTATAGAAAACCCTAAAGATAGTATCAGAAAGTTACTAGAGTTAATCAGTGAATTTAGCAAAGTTGCATGATACAAAATCTATACACAGAAATCACTTGCATTTCTATATACTAACAATGAAAAATCAGAAATAGAAATTAAGGAATCAACCCCATTCACCATTGCAACAAAAAGAAAATTAAATATCTAGGAATAAACTTACCTAAGGAGACAAAAGAACTGTACACAGACAACTATAAGACACTAATGAAAGAAATCAAAGATGACATAAACAGATGGAGAGATATTCCATGTTCCTGGGTTGGAAGAATTAATATTGTGAAAACAACTATACTACCAAATGCAATGTACAGATTTAATGTGATCCCTATCAAATCACCAATGGCATTTTTCACAGAACTAGGACAAAAAAAAAATCCAAAACTCATATGGAAACACAAAAGACCCCAAATAGCCAAAGTTATCTTGAGAAAGAAGAATGGAGCTGGAGGAATCAACCTTCCTGACTTCAGATTATACTACAAAGCTACAGTCATCAAGACAGTATGGCACTGGCACAAAAACAGACCAATGGAACAAGAGAGAAAGCCCAGAAATAAACCCATGCACTTATGGGTACTTTATTTTTGACAAAGGAGGCAAGAATATATAATGGGGCAAAGGCAGCCTCTTCAATAAATGGTGCTGAGAAAACTGGACAGCTACATGTAAAAGAATGAAATTAGAACACTTCCTAACACCATACACAAAGATGAACTCAAAATGGATTAAAGACCTAGATGTAAGACCAGAGACCATAAAACTCTTAAAGGAAAACATAGGCAGAACACTCGATAACATAAATAAAAACAAGATCCTCTATGACCCACCTCCTAGAATAACAGAAATAAAAACCAAAGTAAACAAGTGGGACCTGATTAAACTTAAAAACTTTTGCACAGCAAAGGAAGCTATAAGCAATATGAAAAGACAAGCCTCAGAATGGGAGAAAATAATAGCAAATGAAACAACTGACAAAGGATTAATTTCCAAAATATACAAGCAGCTCATATAACTCAATGACAGAAAAACAAACAACCCAATCAAAAAGTGGGAAAGAGACCTAAACAGACATTTTTCCAAAGTAGACACACAGATTGCTATCAAACACATGAAAAGATGCTCCATATCACTCGTTATTAGGGAAATGCAAATCAAAATTACAATGACATACCACCTTACACCAGTCAGAATGGCCATGATCAAAAAGTCTACAAACAATAAATGCTGGAGAGGGTGTGAAGAAAAGGGAATGCTCTTGCACTGTTGGTGAGAATGTAAATTGATACGGCCATTATGGAAGATGGTATGGAGATTCCTTTAAAAACTAAGAATAAAACCACCATATGACCCAGCAATCCCACTCCTAGGCATATACCCTGAGAAACCAAAATTGAAAAAGACACATATATCCTAATGTTCGTTGCAGCACTATTTACAATAGCTAGAACATGGAAGCAACTTAGATGTCCACTGACAGATGAATGGATAAAGAAGTAGTGGTATGTAAACACAATGGAATATTACTCAGCCATAAAAAGGAACATACTTGAGTCAGTTCTGATGAGGTGGATGAACCTAGAACCTATTATACAGAGTGAAGTAAGTCAGAAAGAGAAAGATAAATATGGTGTTCTAACACATATATACAGAATCTAGAAAAATGGTACTGAAGAATTTATTTACAGGGCAGCAATGGAGAAACAGACATGGAGAATAGACTTATGGACATGGGGAGAGGGGAGGAGAGGGTGAGATGTATGGAAAGAGTAACATGGAAACTTACATCACCATATGTAAAATAGATAGCCAAGGGGAGTTTGCTGTATGGCCCAGGAAACTCAAACAGGGACCCTGTATCAACCTAGGGGGTGGGATGGGGAAGGAGATGGGAGGGAGGTTCAAAAGGGAGGGGATATATGTATACCTATGGCTGATTCATGTTGAGGTTTGACAGAAAACAACAAAATTCTGTAAAGCAATTATCCTTCAATTAAAAAAAATTTAAAAAATATCTACCAGGTGCAAGAAAGAGAAGGCAGTTCAGTCATCTGTGTTTAGCACATGCCTGACTGCTGTACTGTGCTGTGAAGAACTCAGAAGTCTTTGGCCATACTCATCCTTCCTTTCCTTTCCAAAATTCAGAAAATACATGTAAATTTCTCTTGCTGGTGAGCAAGGCCATAGAGATGTTAGAGTTAGTTGTGGTGGGCACACATGGCATCCCAATTCTGGTCTCCAGTTTTGAGTCAGTTGTGAAGAGACAGCAGTGTCAGTAGTAACAGCATCTCCCCGTTTTCAAGATCAGAGTTAAAACTGTATACCGTTGAGATAAATGGTCCAGTGATGGTTCCTTGACTTCCTTGTCAGTCCTTCCAACAGCTTTGTAAGCACTCCATTCCCTTCACTAAATCCCTTTCAGTTGGAAATAACATCGTGAATGTGTTCCGTTGTCTGGACTCTGACTGATGCAATTCCCCACAGTAAGGTGAGGTCGGGAAGGGCCAAGATCCGCTTTTCTTATGCTCCACTGCATCCCTAACAGCAAGCACAGATTTGGCAGTAGCAGGTTCTCAGTTTTTTACTAAGTGCATTGAAAGTTATGAGATGAATGTGGACATACATATGCATATACATATAGTTAAATAATTCAAAAGATGCCATAAAGCTGTATATGGTCAAGAGTCACCTTTTCAGTAATGAGTGTTATATTGTCATAGACTAGTGGTTATTCTGGCCTACAGTGTCCATGGAAGATTCGATGCATGCTAAGTTGCTTCAGTTGTGTCCAACTCTGTGTGACCCTATGGACTACAGCCTGCCAGGCTCTCATCCATGGATTTCTCCAGGCAAGAGCACTGGAGTGGTTTGTCACGTCCTCCTCCAGGGAAGATTCGATGGAGAAGTCCTAACATGAAGAGATTGGATTTTGAGGGACAAGTAGAAATTGGATAGGAAAAAAAAAGTGGGGCATTTTAGAATGAGTCCTTACTGCTAATATCACTATACACTGATGACTAATGTGTACTAATCCTGAAATGAGGATTAAGTTCCCTTTGAAATGTATATGGGGTTAAAAGTGAAGGGAAAAGGTCTTGGCATGATGTTCCTGGGTTTTGCCAAACCCTAATGTTGTATTTGGAGCACTTCTCTGCCCTGTAGACCACAAGAATTCCCCTGTCCCTATCCCATACCCACATCAAGCATGTTTCTGAATCTTCTGGGAAGCCACACATTGAGCAGTCAGATGTCTGATCCCACTTCAGAACAAGCTCGTGTTCAACCAGCAGAAATTTCCACTGGAAGCTTTTGCCCCGCATGTTGGCTAACAGCCTCTGGTCCCCCTGAGTTCCAGAAGCGGGTGAAAGGTTTGGTGGACAGATATCTATTCTTCTTACAGTGATTACAAGGACAGTGATGTAACTGACAATGTCTCTACCTGCCAGTCAAACTGGTCAGTGTCATTGGAAGGTCACAAGGTTTACGAGCTCTTCCTTACATGGGAAGCAACACAACTGACACAAGTCTCTCATTTCATGGTTTAGCTATAACAGTAAGTAACTATTGCCTTTCAAAAATGGAATATAGGGAAATTTTGGGATTGTGTTAAGTAAACAAGCAAGAGTTTACAATAATTTGTAGTCCAGACATCAGATTGACTAGGAATAATCAAGTTAATCAGAGATGCAGTTGTTGTATAAAAGAGACAGCAAATGTCTATAGAAGCTTTTCAAGGTTGCAAAACCTGCTCTTATACCACATTCAGGTTAACAAAAGAAGTCGATGAGTGAAGCAAAAGCTGTGTGTCCGCTACATCTTCTAAAAAGGCACCTGAACACTTCTCAAGTGAATAGCTGAGGGCTGGGCTGTTTCTCTGGACCCTCAGACTTTGTTTGACTGATGTGAATTCTCTCTCTCCTGTGTTTAAATGAAGTCAAGTTTGTATACTAATGGTTTAAAATTAGGAAACTCCTAATTATAGGGGAGAAATACGGGCATCCAAAGCTGCCATATTTGGTATGCTCTGAGAATTTGCTTTGCTATTTAAGCTAACCCGCCATTCTATTGGGCTATTGATTACATTTCTTAATCTCTCTAAACTTCAGTTTCCTCATCTATAAAGTCCTTCTTGTAAAGTTAAATAAGAAAGTATTGTTTAGCCCAGAACCTGACATGGAGTAGACCCTTAGTAAACATCAGTCACACTTAAACAGTTATTATCAACATATGGAATGCTATCAGCTCAGAGAACTGTGGAGAGATTAATTGCTGAACCTTGATAGATTAGAGATCATAAATCTTGGAATGACTTCTGGTCTCGGCCCTTGGCTTGTTGTGTAACTTCAGTCACTTGTTAAGTCCAGGGGTGGGGAGAGACAGGACTTGGCATGACAGCAGGTTATTATGATAAGGGTTTGGAGGGGGTGTGATTGAACAGAAGCTCCAAAGGACATAGGTAGATTGCTCACCAGAGTGACTCAGTCCAAAGCTGAGTAGGTTTGTAGGATCCGTAATAAGGAGGTGGTGGTTTGAGCACCAGGCTTTGAGAAGAATAGGGACAAGCTAGAGTATGAATGGGATGATGAATGTTCTCTGAACAGTATATCCTGAGGCCCAGTAGAGGGATGGAGAGATAGATTTGGGGAAGTGAGGGAGAGGGTAATTGACTCAAGCTTCCAGTAATTTGAGGGTTGTTCCAGGTTAAAAGATGCTTGTTCCTTGGAAGAAAAGCTATGATAAACCTAGTCAGCATGTTAAAAAAGCAGAGACATCACTTTGCCAACAAAGGTTAGTATAGTCAAAGCTATGGGTTTTCCAGTAGATAAATGTGAGAGTTGGACCATAAAGAAGGCTGAACATGGAAGAATTGATACTTTTGAACTGTGGTCCTGGAAAAACTCTTGACAGTCCCTTGGACAGTAAGGAGATCAAACTTGTCCATCCTAAAGGAATTCAACCTTGAATACTCATTGAAAGGACTGATGCTGAACCTGAAGCATCAATACTTTGGCTACCTGATGCAAAGAGCCAACTCATTGGAAGAGACCCTGATGATGGGAAAGATTGAGAGCAGGAGAAGAAGGGGGCAACAGAGGATGAAATGATTGGATGGCATCACCGACTCAATGGACATGAACTTGAGCAAGCTCTGGGAGATGGTGAAGAACAGGAATGCCCAGCATGCTGCAGTTCATGGGGTTGCAAAGAGTCTGACATGATTGATTGACTGAACAACAACCACCACGGTAAATGCTAAGACTACTGGGTGGAAGTCCTGGGGAGTCATTTTCAGCTCTGTTGTCAGTTGGGATGAGAGTGGTGGAACCTTCTGGAAATTAGCAGTGGACTGGGCTATCTTCCAATGCAAACTTGCTAGAACTTTTAAGTTGGGCAGGCTGGTTCCCAGGGAAGCTGAGGAAAGTTCCTGACTAGTAGCATTTGGGAGGGATTCTTAGTATAGTCTTGTGGGTGGAAGTGATAGCCAAAGAAGACTTTCCCAGGGAAAGTCCCCAAGAAGTAGACATTAGGCAGACCTAGTTGGGGGTCTGGGTGGGAAGAGAAACCAGGAAGGAGAGAGAGCAGGATGAGGGCTGGGAACTGCAAGTGTAGCTAGCATAGATGTGATTGGGAGTGAATAGTGTGGACTGCAGACCTTTCAGAGCTTTTTATATTATCTTGAGGAGACAGGACTTTATTCTGAGGGTATGGGAAGCCCCAGCAAGCCTTTAAGCAAGGAAGTGAGATGGACAGATGACATTATACAAGGATTACTCTCCCTATTAAGAGCCCAAATAAAAGGAGAGAATCAACCTCTACTGAGAACCCACAGTGAAGCGGGTGCTTCAGAAAAGTGGTATCATCCCCCATTCACGATCACCCTCTGAATGAGTGTCATTATAATCAAGGGCATTGAGGACCAGAGAGGTTAAGTGATTGTTTCAACATTGTCCAGTTATAAAGTGACTAAGCAAAGACTCAAAAGAAAATGCATCTCATGTCAAAGTCTGTGCTCTGTTCCATTTCAGTAAAAATAGAAAAAATGGCTTTCTTGAAACATAATCAAATCCCAAATCCAAAAAGAATATTACTTGTCAAAAAAAAAAAAAAAAGAATATTACTCGTCTAGGGTGCCTAGCTGTGAACAATTCCCCTTTCACATGACCTGCTGGTATAAGACCCTCTTTCTTCTGGCTGGTGATAGACAAGGGACTAGCGGATGCTCTTTCCCAGGAATTTGGGATTGGGATTCTGAGGCAGCCAGTTTGTCTTTCTATGTAGCTGGACACTTGATTTACTAAGGTGCAGCCACATCTCCTCATGTGATGGAGAAGCAAAGAAAATGGGCAGTAGAGAGAGAAGAACACAGATGTATAAGCAGAGAGGAGACACAGAGATGGTCCTCCCCAGACTTCCCAGTTCCTCTTACAATCCATCTAAATTTCCTGAGGCCCCCAGTACCGTCATGACATACTTCTCTTGGTTTAAGCTAGCTGGAGTTAGTTTCTGTTCAAATGGGAAGAAATGGATTCAGCAGAGTTCCTGAGAGAGCTGAGAAGGGCAGACAGTGAAAGAATGTGGACTCTGCTGCCTCAGGGGCTGAAAATGGTGGAGAGATCAGCTATGCCTTCTCATCGTGCCTGAGAGAGTTACTAACCTTGTGAAATGCCTGGGTTTATCATGAGACCAGAGAAGACAGTGGGGTCTGAGAACATCTTGGTGTGGTATTCCATTGAGACACTGCACGGGGAGGTGGTGGGGCCCAGGCAAAGAGGAGAATGAGCGATAGAGAGAGGCAGGATAATTGTGGGGAAGGGATGGGCCTATTTCAAGTCTCAGAAGGAAGGTTTAAGCCAAGGTTAATAAGTCTATAGGGCTTCCTTGGTGGCTCAGAGGTTAAAGCGTCTGCCTCCAATGCAGGAGACCCGGGTTCGATCCCTGGGTTGGGAAGATCCCCTGGAGAAGGAAATGGTAACCCACTCCAGTATTCTTGCCTGGAGAATCCCATAGACAGAGGAGCCTCATAGGCTACCGTCCACGGGGTCGCAAAGAGTCAGACACGACTGAGCGACTTCACTTCACTTTAGTAAGTCTAAGAGAGCAGAAAGGCTTGAGCAGACATCTCGTTTATAATTGAAGTAAGAGGCTTAACTAATATAATACTGCAAAGTTCTATTTATTTTAGTTTTTAAATTTTATTTTTAATTGGAGGATAATCGCTTTACAATGTTGTGTTGGTTTCTGTCAGGCAACAACTTGAATCAGTCATAGGTATACACATGTCGCCTTCCTCTTGACATTCCCTCCCACCCCCACCCCCATCCTACCCCTCTAGGTTGTCACAGAGAATCAGGTTGAGCTCCCTGTGTTATATACACAGCAACTTCCCATCAGCTATCCGTTTTACATGTGGAAAGGTATATATTTCAGTGCTGGTGGGATGAATTGAGAGACTAGTATTTTATTTTATTTTTAAAGAAGCAATGCAGGAAAGTATTCTTGTAAAATCTAAGTTATAAATATATGTGGAGTTAAAAAAAAAAAAAAAAAAAGGAAAGCACCCCCACCTTCATCACCAAGTATGTAAGAGTGAAATTCCAGGTGGAAGCTGGCCAAGCCCTGAGGGTGAAGTGTCCCTGGCCGCAAGAAGTAGGTGAGAGATGAGCACACAGCACTGTTCTTCCTCCTGGAGGATGCAGCAGCAATGTTTATGGCAGGATTTGCTTTTAGTTAGCATCCAACAAGCATCAAAAAGGTCAAAAAAGGTGCATGTTCAGTTGTGTCTGACTTTTTGTGAACCTATGGACTGTAACTCGCTGGGCTCCTCTGTCCGTGAAATTTTCCAGGCAAGAATACTGGAGTGGGTTGCCATTTCTTACTCCAGGAGATCTTCCCAACCTAGGGATTAAATCTTTGTCTCTTGTGTCTCCTGCATTGGGAGGGTTACTTTAACACTGCCCCCCGGGAAGCATATGTGAAGCATTATTTGCTATCTCATAAAATACTTTTGTTTATTTTTTGAGAGAAAGGTGCAGAGATTTCTTATATATCCCCTGCCCCCCTGCCACACCTTCAAAGCCTCCTCCATTATCAGCATCTCCCACCAGAGTGGTACATTTGTTACAACAGATGAACCTCCATCAAAACATCCTAGTTACCCACAGACCATAGTTTAAATTCATTCCTGGTGGTGTAGATTCTAAGGTTTATACAAATGTATAAGGACATGTATCCACCATTACAGGATCATGCAGAGTATTCTCACTGCCCTAAAAATCCTCTGTGCTCCACCTTTTTATCCCTACCCCCACCCCCAACCCTTAGCAACCACTGATCTTTTTACTTTCTCCATAGTTTTGCCTTTTCCAGAACATCATATAGTTGGAATCCTATCCTGGAGCAGGATTCTCAGCCTCCTCATCTCTTCCCCACAGTGGTACAGGCAAGAGAGAGAGGGCCCTGAGCCCATCAACCTCCGTGCTGCCTGGCTCCCGGCCCCGCCCAGGCTAGCCCCCTGCTTCAAGGAAGCAGGTGGAGCTAGTGGCTGCTTATTCCAAAATCCCACTTTGTTGCCTGGCAACCAAGCATTTTTTCAACTGTTTCTGAGTGAGTCATTGGGAAAGGGACCATCAGAAGTTCGAATTTTTGTTTTTTGACAACTATTCTGATACAGAGTATTCTCTATACTGATATATTGATGTATATCGATATATCTCTATACGGAAGGTTTTGCTAAGTTTGAAGGACTGGCCAGTTGGGACTGGCTGGGTGAATCTGTTCATACTGTTCATGTTCATGGGATTCTCATGGCAAGAATACTGCAGTAGTTTGCCATTCCCTGCTCTATAAAGAGGCTGAGCACCGAAAAACTGACACTTTCAAATTGTGCTAGAGAAGACTCTTGACAGTCCTCTGGATTACAAGGAGATCAAATCAGTCAGTCCCAAAGGAAATCAACTCTGAATATTCATTGGAAGGGCTGAAGAGCTGAAGCTCCAATACTTTGGCCACCTGATGCGAAGAGCCAACTCCTTAGAAAAGACCCTGATGCTCGGAAAGATTGAAGGCAAAAGAAGACAGCAGCAGAGGATGGGATGGTTAGATAGCATCACCAGTTCAATGGACATGAGTTTGAGCAAACTCTGGGAGATAGCCAAGGACAGGGAAGCCAGTTGTGTTGCAGTCCATGGGGTCACAACGAGTCGGACACAACTTAGTGACTGAACAATAACAACAGGTGAACCTTGTGTTTGTCTAGGGGAGATCTTAGGCATCAGAAAAGTATTAGCAACCAGCACACGAGGTATCGCCAGAGTTCAGTTTATTTATTGATTTAAAAATGAATGTTTTAAAAAGACAAAAATTTTAGACAAAAAATAAACAAATAAAAGCCTCTCTCTTTCCTTGCCCCCAATCCCAGTGAATATTTATGTCCCCACCCCTAATTACATGTCGAAATTCTAACCCCCAACGGTGATGGTGTTAGGAGGTGGGCCTTTGAAAGATGTTTAAATCATGAGGGAAGAATCTTTATTTTAGCGCTCTTACACAAGAGAGACTTCAGCCCCTTCCACCATGTGAGGACACAGCAAGAAGTTACCAGCTATGAAGCAGGAAGAGGACTCTAACCAGAGATGACTCTGCTGATGCCTTGGTATCCTTGGGGATGGAAATTGACTATCCTTGGGAATGGAGGTGGATATTTCTATGCCTCTTACAGCTGGTTTTAGATGATATTTCTCGCTGAAATGCAAAGAAGAGGAAGGAAAATCTGCAAGATGTGAATGCTATGAGAATGAACAATTTGGAGCCCTGGCAAAATTCCTGCATTTGACCTCTGTCCTTTGCTATTCAGAAATTGATTTTCCAGCTTTGGCATCACCCTTCTGTTTTTCCCCCAGGTATCTGACTCCTGGACATTTTGTATCTGAGGCTCTTTTCTACCAGAGGAAATAGAGAAGGTTCATTACAAGCCAAGCTGTCTTGCTATTTACTAACCACTGAAGATTTGTTATGGCAACACGCCAGTGCTAATGTATTCAATTCAAGGTTTGGGATTACATGTAAATTTGGGGTCAAGCTAACAACTGAGAATAGAGATGGGAATAAAGATGGGAGGGGAGGAGCAGGGTGTGGCAGAGCAGGGCAGTGGTGGGCGGTGGAGGATGAGAAATAAACAGTGGAGGCTGTGAGGTGACAGTCTTATGGGCTCAGTGGCTGGAATCACACCTACTGTAGAAACAGTGAGAGTCCTAACAGGACAGAGGCGTTAAGTCCCTAACAGTTGGCTTGTAGAATCTGCGGGGCAGTTAGTTACCCAGGCTGGATATAGGGGGGTTAAAAAGTTGGGAAAAGTAAATGAGAGAAAAATCTTGCCCTGCTGAAGACAGGGTGGAGGGCTCAGCACGCGTCCTGGGGGTGATTGTGAATGCAGACTTTCTCCAAGCTGATTAAATGGAATTAAACCCACAGCCTGGGATCTTACAACCTCCTGTTGCTCTCATCTGTCCAGACCCTTGTTCTACCTCTTCAGAGCCTCCTGGAACCCTGAGGAATTTATTAATGAGGTCCAATTACGGGAAATTTCTGGTTTTTAATAAACTTCGGATGCACAACTGAAGGGCTTGGCTCAACCCCCCTGAGAAAATGTACGTTACACAAGATTTCAGATGAACTGCACACTTGATCTCCCTACCGATTCCCCCATCCAGCCCTCTCTCCACTTCTCATCATCCATAGCATCTCCGCCCGTGCTCTCCTGTTTCCCCTCTGCCCTCACCTTCCTCCCCCAGGTTTCACAGAGAGCCATGGACTTCAGCTGCTCCTTATTTTAAAAACAGCAGAACACATAGAGCCCTGCTAACCGATGGGCCTGGGTGGAGTCTGTCCAACCCTCCCCAGCTCTAATTTGTGGCTTTCTTTCCTAGGTGTACTGGGAAGACTTTTCCTGGCCATTTCCACCCTTGGTGACTGCTAGCAAACAATCTTTGTTTCCTCTTTGAGGATATTTTTGAAGACAGATTAGAGGCTTGAAAAAAAAAAAAACCACTTGGAATAACTCTTTAAACAGGTTTTCCGAACTCTGGAGGAAGGAAACAAAGGAGGTGGGTGGAGCATCAGCCCTGAATACTGTTCTATTTCTCATCCTGTGTTGCCTGGGGCCCTGCGCGGCTTGGGCTCTCCCCAGCCTGTGGAAACTTTGCGGACTTCCGGGGCTTGGTCTCTGCAGAGGCGGCTCTTCACCCTGGGAGAGACGGGCCCTCCACCAGCTGCTGTGGGAATGGCACATCTGGCATTCCGGCAGCCACTTCCTCTCCAGGGAGAAGCCTGGGCTCCACCCTGTGTGGTTTCACAAAGGGATGCTGGGGCTCCTGGGAAGGGCAGGAGCGGTTGTGAGCTGTGAACATCCTCCCAAGCTCCTGTGGGGTCTGCAGGCTCCACTCAGCTGATTAAACAGTCTGCATCTGGGGCAGATATTTAAAGGGACGATTGCATGGCATGGCCAGATTTTTCATAGCTGAAGATTGTATTTAACAAAGTCGAAAGCCCAGTTTAAAAAATAAAGAAAAAAACAGCAGCATATAGGTAGACTGAAATACTGGTCTTCAGAGGTAGCAGCCTCTTAAAGCAGTCCCCATCCACTCTAGCTGGCAGGGATCTCTTTAGTATGCCTCCATTCTTTTGGTTGCAGGTGACAGGAAAGCAACATGATCAGTATAGATTGGACAGACGAGGGCATTTACCAGCTCCTGAAATGACAGTGGAAATATAGTTCATGTGAAAGTTGCTCAGTCGTGTCTGACTCTTTGCGACCCTATGGACTGTAGCCTGCCAGGATCCTCTGTCCATGGGATTCTCCAGGCAAGAATACTGGAGTGGGTTGCCATTTCCTTCTCCAGGGGATCCTCCCAACCCTGGGATCGAACCCAGGTCTCCCGCATTGCAGGCTGATTCTTTACCATCTGAGCTACCAGGGAAGTACAGAAATATAGCTAGATCTCAGGAATGAATGGAAACTGGGATGTGCTAAATCGGGGCTGTACTGGTTCTCAAGAGCTGATCATTCAATTTTCAGGAATTTTGTAAACACAACCACTGTTAAAAATTAAATTATATAAACGTGAAAAAAACGGAATTAAACACAAAGGTGGTAAATTCTTTTTTTTTTTGGTGGTGGTAAATTCTTAAAACTCATCACTTCCTGATAATTTTACGGCTCTTTGCTATTATCTCTGCTCTTGACATTCTTTATATCTATTCTTTGTGTCTGGTGGAAACAGTATAGAAAGGTGTGCTATTGCTCATCCCTTTCCAACTCTGTTTTTCTGTGATGTTAAGTTCGAGGCTTGAAATTGGCCATGGTGGAAGCCTTTGCACCATAGAAATTCTCAAATGCTACAAATCTGGGCTTCATCTACTGCTTTGTTGTTTGTCTAGAATCTAGACTGAAGGATATGCAAATTAAATTTAACAGTAAATCACATTTGTAGTTGTTACATTGTGAATGGCATTCAAAAAAATGAGAATATAATTCCTTCCACTTTTGAAAACTATTCTCTGTGGTCTTTGATCTAGGACAGATTTGCACATGGCCACTTACTTGGAACATATATCATTAGTTGTGCCTAGCTGGTAGGAATGTTATTGTTTTTATTTATTTAAAATTTTTAAAAATTTTGTTATTATTTTTTGGCCATGCTGCAAGGCATGCAGGATCTTCATTCCCCCACCAGGGAAATCGAACTGGTGCCCCTGGCAGTGGAAGCACACAGCAGTAACCACTGGGAAGCCAGGGATTTCCTAGAACTTGTTTTTATTGCCTGTTTCATTTGGAGGAGAGACAACCATTATATCTCCACTGTACTGCATTGCTTTTCTTGTTGGTGGGAGAGAGATTTGTATTGTCTTGGTGCCTCTCAAATCACACCATTATACACGTATATAATACCACACCATTATATGTGTCTGTGTGTGTATGTGTGTTTATCCTCATTTGGGCTCCCCTGGTGGCTTAGACAGTAAAGAATCTGCCTGCAATGTGAGAGACCTGGGTTTGATCCTTGTGTCAGGAAAATCCCCTGGAAAAGGCAATGGCAACCCACTCCAGTATTCTTGCCTGGAGAATTCCGTGGACAGAGAAACCTGGCAGGTTACAGTCCATGGAGTCTCAAAGAGTGAGACACGACTTTCACTTCCACTACTTTTCACATATGCTCATTTACACCATAAACATTTAAAATAATCTCATTTAATTCTTAAAACTAAATGTTTTTCTTAGAAGTGTATTGCTTTTCTTGTTGGTAAGAGAGAGACTTGCAGGTTATCTTGAAAAGAAAGTGAAAGTGTTAGTTCAGTCGCTCAGTCGTGTCTGACTCTTTGCAACCCCATGAATCGCAGCACACCAGGCCTCCCTGTCCATCACCAACTCCCGGAGTTCACCCAAACTCATGTGCATCAAGTTGGTGATGCCATCCAGCCATCTCATCCTCTGTCATCCCCTTCTCCTCCTGCCCTCAATCCCTCCCAGCATCAGGGTCTTTTCCAATGAGTCAACTCATCGCATGAGGTTGTCAAAGTACTGGAGTTTCAGCCTCAGCATCAGTCTGTCCAATGAACACCGAGGATTGATTTCCTTTAGGATGGACTGGTTGTATCTCCTTGCAGTCCAAGGGACTCTCAAGAGTCTTCTCCAACACCACAGTTCAAAAGCATCAATTCTTCTGTGCTCATCTTTCTTCACCGTCCAACTCTCACATCCATACAAGACCACTGGAAAACCATAGCCTTGACTAGATGGACCTTTGTTGGCAAAGTAATATCTCTGCTTCTTAATATGCTATCTAGGTTGGTCATAACTTTCCTTCCAAGGAGTAAGCGTCTTTTAATTTCATGGCTGCAATCACCATCTGCAGTGATTTTGGAGCCCAAAAAGTGTTAGTTGGTGGCCCTCAAATTCCAAGCCAGTATCTATCTCCAAAGAGTCAGACAGCATATTTGATGTGTGTATATTTGCTCTCCTTCAGAACCTTCGGCCTACAGTCTTTATTATCACTGTTTTCCACTGATGCTAGTAGACAATCTTGGCCCTCCTTCCCAACTTGGGTCATGAGGACAGTAGTTCATGAAGTTCTTGTTCAGAATCCTACTTACAGATAATATTATCTGTGAAACTCCTTGAAGGAGAGCACTTCTGCTGGGATGGTATGAGTTCTCCACGGATTGTCCCAGCTGGTAGGGCAAGGCAGGGCAGGGCGACGGAGCTGATCCTATGCAGGTCAGGCAACCCAGGACTACTGAAGGGAAGACGTCACTGAACCCATTACTGCGCTGAGAGATCAACCCAATCAATCCTAAAGGAAATCAGTCCTGAATATTCGTTGGAAGGACTGATGCTGAACCTGAAGCTCCAATACTTTGGCTACCTGATGCGAAGAGTGAACTCATTAGAAAAGACCCTGATGCTGGGAAAGATTGAAGGCAGGAGGAGAATGGGAGATGGTTGGATGGTATCACCAATTCAATTGACATGAGTCTGAGCAAGCTCTGGGAGAGGGTGAAGGACAGGGAACCTGGCATGCAGGAGTCCATGGGGTCACAAAGAGATGAACACGACTGATCAACTGAACAATTACAACTCTGCCTCCACACTGTTTCACTGAAACCATTTAAAGGGCAGCATACAAAAGGAAGACTTTAAAAAAACATAATTGTGCTGAAGTATACCTTCCAATACTTTATCTCACTCTTTCCTTCTATACTGAAAGTTGACTTCTTCTTACTCAGTTTTCCAGGCATAAGCAAAAAAAAAAAAAATCATTTTGTTTTAGATATGGAAGCTTGCTAAAACTCTCCATCTTCTCTTCTGAGTAAGACTTTTTTTTTTTTTTTTAAATAAGAACATTTTAAATATTTCCCACAATGATTTCAAGATATCACTTTTCAGACATTTGGTTTTTGGTTTTATGACAAGTTGCTCAATTGTGTCTGACTCTTTGTGACCCCATGGACTGCAGCATGCCACGCTTCCCTGTCCATCACCAACTCCCTGACCTTACTCAAACTCATGTCCATCGAGTCAGTGATACCATCCAACCATCTCATCCTCTGTCGTCCCCTTCTCCTCCTGCCTTCAATCTTTCCCAGCATCAGGTGGGAAATTTTCAAATGAGTCAGTTCTTTGCATCAGGTGGCCAAAATATTGGAGCTTCAGGTTCAGCATCAGTCCTTCCAATGAATGTTCATTTCCTTTAGGATTGACTGGTTTGATCTTGCAGTCCAAGGGACTCTCAAGAGTCTTCCCCAATACCACAGTTCAAAAGCATCAATTCTTTGGCATTCAACTTTCTTTATAGTCCAACTCTCACATCCATTCATGACTATTGGAAAAAACATAGCTTTGACTAGATGGACCTTTGTTGGCAAAGTAATGTCTCTGCTTTTTAATGTGCTATCTAGGTTTGTCATAGCTTTTCTTCCAAGGAGCAAGAGTCTTTTAATTTCATGGCTACAGTCACCATCTGCAGTGATTTTGGAGCCGAAGAAAATAAAATCTGTCACCGTTCCCAGTGTTTCCCTCTCTATTTGCCTTGAAGTGATGGGACCAGATGCCATGATCTTTGTTTTTTGAATGTTGAGTTTTAAGCCAGCTTTTTCACTGTCCTCTTTCACTTTCATCAAGAGGCTCTTCAGTTCCTCTTTGCTTTCTGTCATAAGGGTGGTGTCGTTTGCATATCTGAGGTTATTGATGTTTCTCCTGGCAATCTTGATTTCAGCTTGTGCTTCATCCAGCCTGGCATTCTGCATGATGTATTCTGCATATAGGCTTAATAAGCAAGGTGACAATATACGACCGTGATGTACTACTTTCCCGATTTGGAACCAACTCATTGTTCCATATCCGGTTGCTTCTTGATTTGCATACGTGTTTCTCAGTAGGCAGGTAAGGTGGTCTGGTATTCCCACATCTTTAAGAATTTTCCATAGTTTGTTGTGATCCACACAGTCAAAGGCTTTGGCATAGTCAATAAAGCAGAAGTAGATGTCTTTCTGGAACTCTCTTGCTTTTTCTATGATCCAACAGATGTTGACAATTTGATCTCTGGTTCCTCTGCCTTTTCTAAATTCAGCCTGAACATCTGGAAGCTCTAGGTTCATGTACTATTGAAGACTCCTTTGGAGAATTTTGAGCCTTACTTTGCTAGTGTGTAAGATGAGTTCAATTGAATAGTAGTTTGAGCATTCTTTGGCGTTGCCTTTCTTTGGGATTGGAATGAAAACTGACCTTTCCCGTACTGTAGCCATTGCTCAGTTTTCCAAGTTTGCTGGCATATTGAGTGCAGAAATTTCACGGCATCCTCTTTTAGGATTGAAATAACTCAGCTGGAATTCCATCACCTCCACTAGCTTTGTTTGTAGTGATGCTTCCTAACCACCCCACCCCTATCCCCATGGACTTTGCATTCCAGGATGCCTGGCTCTAGGCGAGTGTTCACACCACCATGGTTATCTGGGTCATTAAGATCTTTTGTGTATAGAACTTCTGTGTATTCTTGCCACCTTTTCTTAATATCTTCTGCTTCTCTTAGGTCCATACCGTCTCTGTCCTTTATTGTACCCACCTTTGCATGAAATGTCCCCTTGGTATATCTAACTTTCTTAAAGAGATCTCTAGTCTTTCCCATTCTATTGTTTTCCTCTATTTTGTTGCACTGATCACTGACTAAGGCTTTCTTATCTCCCCTTGCTATTCTTTGGAACTCTGCATTCAGATGAGTATATCTTTCCTTTTCTACTTTGCTTTTAGCTTCTCTTCTTTTCTCAGGTATTTGTAAGGCTTCCTCAGGCAACCATTTTGCCTTTCTGCATTTCTTTTTCTTGGGGATGGTCTTCACCACTGCCTCCTGTACAATGTCACGAACTTCTGTCGTTTCAGCCTTTGTGACAAAGGGCAGCTCTAGTTTTTCATAAGTTTTTTAAGAAAAGATTTGGCCTCAGTGAAATTTTTGTACTTTCTTCCTTGCTGATTTCTCCCTTCTCTGAATTTTAGAAAGTTTGTGGTCAGTGCTCCATAGTTTGTTTCTGTTTGTTTCTTGTGTGGAGTTCTTTTCTACCCTCCAGCAAAGTATAAGTTATGGGAGGCAAGGATAATAATGTTACTTTTCTGTCCCTTAACATCTGCTAAAGTGCCAGAAAAGTAGTTAACATTCAAAATGACCCTGTTGATTTGCTGGCTTATTGGCTGCCAGCTGTAAGAACTCGTCTTCCTTCTAGTGTCCGGACACCTCTGACATGCCACTTTTCATGTACTGACAATGGGAGAAATCAAATGAACAAGCTTATTAGAATTGTGGACAAAGTAAGCGTGTCTTAGCTCTGAGTGACATTCTGAAATACCTCTTCTGAATGAAATTCTTGACTATTAGATATGAATGTTTAACATCGGTTTTTTCTACTCACAAGTTCCCTCAACTCCTGTCACTACTATTTGGTCGTTACCATTGTGGACAAAGAACGTTGCCTGCCATTCCAGTAAAGTGAATGTTGCCAACCATCAAGATATAAAAAAGAAAAAAAAAGTAAGAAAAAGACTTCCTTAGCAATCTACTGGTTAAAATTCCATGCTTCCATTGCAGGGGGGTGAGGGTTTGATCCCTGGCCTGGGAAGTAAGATCTTACATGCTGCACGGTGTGGCCAAAAGTTAAAAAAAAAAAAAATTAGCTACTGCAGCTTCCAGCCCTCCCCACTCCCACCATCGTGCCTTGAGGGGAGATCAGGATGGAAAAAAACCAGAGTACTGGCCCTATATAGAAAAGATGCCTATCAAAGGAATAATTTCAATGAGCCCAGACTCTTGCAACTTTCCATACATAAAAAAGCACTAAAATCTTTAACTTGAACTGTCTGCTTTTTTGTGATTAGCAGTCATCTTTTGATATTTGACTACAGGTTTGTTTGTTTGTTTCAGCAAAAACTCCTATATATCCTAGTTTTCCCTTAACATCTTTGAAACAGGTACTCAGAGCTATGTAAAAGGCTGTCTCCTGGCCTATAGTCCTCAGTAATGTCCCTGAATAAAACATTCTCAACTTTTAGGTTGTGTGTTTTATCAGTTGACACCATGTTTTGAATCTGCTGAGGTTCTAAATAAGAAATGTCACTATCATGGACTTCCAGGTAAATTTATCAAATTAAATTTTTTTTAATCCATGGACTAAGGACTCCTTTTTTACTTTATAACTCATGACTAATGAATCATTTGGCTGAGTTATGATTTTGGTAGAGTTCAGTACAGTTCAGTCACTCAGTCATGTCTGACTCTTTGCAACACCATGGATTGCAGCACACCAGGCCTCCCTGTCCATTGCCAACTCCTGGAGTTTACTCAAAATGATGTCCATTGAGTTGGTGATGCCATCCAACCATCTCATCCTCTTGTCCCCTTTTCCTCCTGCCTTCAATCTTTCCCAGCATCAGGGTCTTCTCAAATGAGTCAGTTCTTGGCATCAGGTGGCCAAAGTATTGGAGTTTCAGCTTCAGCATTAGTCCTTCTAATGAACATTCAGGACTGATTTCCTTTAGGATGGACTGGCTAGATCTCCTTGCAGTCCAAGGGACTCAACAGTCTTCTCCAATACCACAGTTCAAAAGCATCACTTCTTTGGCGCTCAGCTTTCTTTATAGTCCAACTGTGACATTCATATATGACTACTTGAAAAACCATAGTTGTGACTAGACAGACCTTTGTTGGCAAAGTAATGTCTCTGCTTTTAATATGCTGCCTAGGTTGGTCATAACTTTTCTTTCAAGGAACAAGCGTCTTTTAATTTCATGGCCACAGTCACCATCTGCAGTGATTTTGGAGCCCCCAGAAATAAAGTCTCTCACTGTTTCCATTGTTTTCCCATCTGTTTGCCATAAAGTGATGGGACCGGATGCCATGATCTTAGTTTTCTGAATGTTGAGTTTTAAGCCAACTTTTTCACTCTCCTCTTTCACTTTCATCAAGAAGCTCTTTAGTTCTTCTCTTTCTTCCATAAGAGTGGTATCATCTGCATATATGAGGTTATTGATGTTTCTCCTGGCAATCTTGATTTCAGCTTGTGCTTCCTCCAGCCCAGCATTTCTCATGATGTACTCTGCATATAAGTTAAATAAGCAGGGTGACAATATACAGCCTTGACATACTCCTTTCCCGATTTGGAACCAGTCTGTTGTTCCATGTACAGTTCTTAACTGTTGCTTCCTGACCTGCATACAGATTTCTCAGGAGGCAGGTCAGGTGGTCTGGTATTCCCACATCTTTAAGAATTTTCTACAGTTTGTTATAGTCCACAGAGTCAAAGGCCTTGGCATAGTCAATAAAGCAGAAGTAGATATTTTTCTGGAACTTTCTTGCTTTTTCAATGATCCAGCGAATGTTGGCAGTTTGATCTCTGGTTCTTCTGCCTTTTCTAAATCCAGCTTGAACATCTGGAAGTTCGTGGTTCATGTACTGTTGAAACCTGACTTGGAGAATTTTGAGCATTATTTTACTTGTGTGTGAGATGAGTGCAATTGTGTGGTAGTTTGAGCATTCTTTGGCATTGCCTTTCTTTGGGATTGGGATGAAAACTGACCTTTTCCAGTCCTGTAGCCACTGCTGAGTTTTCCAAATTTGCTGGCATATTGAGTGGAGCACTTTATAATTCAAGGTACACTATTTTGTTTTCAAATAGTTGAAAGGACTAAAGTATTTGCCTTCTAAAAATAATTTTTAAAAACCCATAAAGCATGGTAATATGTTCAAGTGTCTAACAAGACAATTTTAAAAGAATTTTGTTTCAATAAATCTCTGTAGCTAATAACTTAATATTTGGTATTTAACAAAGTGACAAATTTCATGACAGCATTCTCCTTTGTTTATAAATATAGGATATGATGGGATTTGGAAAATCAACCCAAGTGTACTGAAGCAGCACTTAAATAGATCTTTCATACCCATGAATTAGCATTTATGTGAGATAATATTGGACTTGTTCTTACGGAAAATCCAAATTGGCCTGGGTAGCACGGGCACTGGATATAGATTTCTTTCATAGCAGGAAAACTACACTAACATTTACTAAGTGCCTACTATGGGCAGTATTCCCATAAAGCAAGTATTAATCAGATAAAATGTTGGTTTCAAAGACCCACTGAAATTAGGATATAAAGGAAGATATGACTTCAATACCAACTGTGTGCATGCATGTGTGTGTGTGTGCTCAATTGTGTTCGACTCTTTGCGACCCCATGGATTGGAGCCTGCTGGACTCCTCTGTCTTGGAATTTTCTAGGCAAGAATACTGGAGTGGGTTTCCATTTCCTACTCCAGGGGATCTTCCCAACCCAGGGATTGAACCTGAATCTCTTGCATCTCCTGCGTTGGCAGGTGGATTTTTTGTTGTTGTTAACCACCTGGGAAGCCCCTTTATACCAATAAGGTGAAAGTGTTAGTCACTCAGTCATGTCCGACTCTTTGCAACCCTATGGAATGTAGCCCACCAGGCTCCTCTGTCCATGGAATTCTCCGGGCCAGAATACTGGAATGGGTTGCCATGCCCTTCTCCAGGGGATCTTCCCAACCCAGGGATCAAACCTGGGTTTCCCGCATTTGCAGGCAGAATCTTGACCATCTGAGCCACAAGGAAAGCCCCAGTAAGGAAGTATTTATTGAGTATCTATTGTGTACCAAGAACTGTAGTATCACCTTACATTTGTGATTATAGATGAGCAAAGTGATGCTCAGAGAGGTTAAGATCATTTGTTTAAAGCCAGGGTTTGTAGTCAGGTCTAACTCCAAATCTGAGCTTTCCTTTGCATCTGATTGCCTCCCATGTAACTGAAACCACTATTTCTTGTTCTGATAGCATACTTCTCCCTTTGATTCATTGGGTATGAGACTATGATCTGGGAAGGAGTATCACCCACCAGGTTTATTGGGTGGAGAGTGAAGAGTTCAGACCTTAGCAAAGGTCAAAATATCCTATGGATGGGAATTTTAGTTCCTTGACTTACAGGAATTTTGAGTGAATTGGCATTGGTATTTCTAAGAAGTGCTTTGAGCTTTTCAGATGAAAGGCTTTAGGTAAGTATTAACTGTGGCTATTAGAGACTGGCATGGAATTTTATATGATGAAGAGTGCTTACTAATTAAAAGATAGCTAGTCATTTGGAGATTTGTTTTCTGGTTTAATCTCTTATTGGTTCTATAATAAGGGCTAGAAAAGTGCCTAAAGTTTTATTACAAAGACTCAAAAGCTAAGTTTGCATGTTCTGGATGATAGACTTTCGGTGCTTAAAATAATAATAATAATAGTAATTATAATAAATCCTGTTTACACCTTGTCTTTGCTTGAAGGGCTTCAGAGTCTCTACAAACTTTAGCGTTTAGTAACTATATTTGTTCACTGGCCTATGACTTATCTGAACATCTGAGAACACTTTAGCAATAATAGGAACTGACAGGACCACAGAATTAATTTGACGTCGTCTCCATTTGGAGCATACCTGTCGGGGAGAAGAGAGGAAAGCTGAATTATTTTTATGTAGCTTGGGTGGCCACAAATCTTCTAACTCCTTTTATCTTCCTAGCCAATCATGGATCAGCCCTGGAGGGTATTATTATAAAGTCCCCCAGGTTAATGTTTCCCTTTGTCTATTGTTTATTTTTAAATGACCCAGGCAGTGGCTCAGAAAGGAATGCAATTCTCATAAAACATTTTCCCACATTAAACAATTAAAAATTATTTGGGGGTTGGGGAAGAGAGAGAGGGAAAGCAAGAGAAGGAACTTGGAGTTTTAGAGAAACTACTGTAGAAACTATTGGTATTTTTCTTTTGTGGTTATAAATAAGAAAGTCAAGGACATGTTAAGTGCCATGGCCAAGGTCATAGAGTAGATGGGAGTCACTGAACAGGGACAGATATGGACTGATTGGGTCATGATGTGCAATAGTACACACTTTGTTAAAAGCCATAATTTGATATTTATTCTGAGACCCTGGCTTCAAAGACATAGATACCATCTGCCACCATCTTCTTTCTCTCAGCTGTTTCCACTCCCTCTTCTTTTAATTCTCACTTTCATTATTTAAAAAGGCAGAGGGCTCCTCAGTTACCTCCCCAGTTCATCCATGCTATTAATTAATGTAATGATTAATTACTGCACACATCAAATTAATTAATTAATTAATTAATGTAGCTGCTGTAATCATCTCACCCCCAAATGTATACTGGCTTAAACCCGATAGATTTGTTCTCTTGCTGATGTAAAGTCTGAAACAGATGTCCTGATTGATAAGGTTGCAAACTCCAAGCAGTGATGTAGGAACTTGAGCAACTTTGTCTTGTGGCTTCACCATCTTCAACATGTGGCTTCCAAAGTCACTGAGCATGAGTATCCATCCTCAAGACTGGAAAATAGCATGGAGGAACACAGCTGGAAGGTCTTCATGTGCCTGGTCTAGGAAAGGCCAACATCATTTTGTTTTCCATTAGTTTGGCTACAATTTGGTCACATGGCCACACCTATTTGCAAGGGAGTCTAGAGAATGTAGTGTGTTGCATGTTCAGGAAAAAGAAATGGGATTGTTATCTGACTAGAGTGCCTGACTTAGGCACTTTCTCTTGCTTTAATTCTGGGGTTTCTTCTCATCAGTTCTTCAAAGATTCCTTCTGTTCCTCTTCTTATGTCCTCTCAGGAGAAAGTATAATCAACTTGCCTTAATTTACTTTTTTTCTTATTTAGTTATTTAGTATTTATTTACTAATTAAATTGTAGTATTCAACCATCACAATTCATCTCCGTAACTTTTTTATCTTGCAAAACTACAACTCTGTACCCATTAAACAATAACCCCCTCCATTCTTCCCTCCCCCCAGCCCCTGGCCACCACCCCTTTCCTTTTCATCTATATGAACTGATCTTTTTTTCTTAACATTCTATAAAACGTCACACTGATGACATGATGCTAATTAGATCAGATGAACAGGAAATAGCATCACCCATTGCCCGAAATGGGCTTTAGGCTGATGCTGCCCCTTAATCTCCAGATGAAACATAAGCTTCTGTGTATGATCTCTCAAACCCTCTCATGCTGTCTCACTGCAGTTCTGGGTCCTCAACCACCATTTAAGTAATGCCACTTGCAAAACACTCATGAACTTGCAGAGAAATTTCTCATATAAGAATCTCATAAGCAATCTGTTGGGTTGTTTGTTTTTAAAATTTTTGGCCACACCATGAGGCATATGGGCTCTTAGTTCCCCAACCAGGGATCAAACCCATGCCCCCTGCACTGGAAGTGCAGAGTCTTAACCACTGGACCATCAGGGAAATCCTATATACAACCTGAAAGATAGGCATCATTCATGCCATTTTACCCATATGGAAACAGATCCAGGGAGAAAAGTGAGCTTCCCCAGGTCACACAGAAAATACAGGATAAAGACTTCAGTTCAAGTTTATGTAGAATAAAGGCTTCAACTCAAAGTCTATCACTCCTGTAAGTTTTTTAGAGCTCTGTTTTTTCCATCTAAACCATCAGTTGCAAGTACTTAATCCTGCTGTCTTCATTTCCCCCACGGCTCCAGCCTTTTGCCTCCTCTGTTGTTTCTGGCAAAAACTTAGAGCTCCTTCATGCCCTGCCATCATATCTTGAAATTCAAGACTTCGCCAGATGGAATGGAATGCCCCGGAATGACATATGCTGCAAGGCTGAAACTGAAATGGTGAAAAGATTTGTTGACTGGTTACTTATTTCTTTTTCTCTAATGTAGGAAAAGTAATGTGTGTGCAGATTGTGGAGCCATGGGCATTACATAAATAAGCAGAAAGATAAATTTTAAAAAAATTATCTACCACTTAGCTAACAGTTTTTGAGTCCCAGCTAGAAAAACTTTTGTTTGGAGTTGTGAACAAGTTAAAGAATGAATAAGAGTCTCTGCTCTCAAGGAACCTTAGAATAACAAGGGAGATAAATCTAAGGTCTAGATAACGATGATAAAACATGGAAAATGATAGTGCCAGCAGGAAGCAAGAGATTCACTAATTACTTCAAATGATGACTAACAGTATACTCAGCTGGAGAGGCTGAAGATTGAGTCAATGAAGGAAGTGAAAAATCTGAACTAGTCTTTACATTCATTAAAGTAATTATTAACTTGACAATTAATCTAAGCACAACCTACTACTGGCCACTGCTAGATATATGTCAAAGAACATAATACATACAGTCCTCCTCTTGAGGGAGCTTATTATCTAGTAAGAAGGAATGCCACCCCACGAGTGACTACACTGTAAGTATTTACTGACAGTAAGGATAAATGTTATAAAGTACAAGGTATAGAAAAAAGAAGAATAGGGAGATACAGCATGGTTTGCACCAAAGGTATAAGATTTGAACATAGTCAGAGGGGGTGTTGAAGAAGACATCGAGATAGAAGGAGCAAAGTATGAAACTACACAGTTAGACAGTGTCAGCTAGGGTGGAGCAGACAGGAGGATAAGTATTAGTACTAGCCTCCCCCATCCCAGAGGCTCCTCAGATGTCTGGAATCTGAATTGATTTGTTAGAAAATGAGCAAACCCATGAAGGCTGAGGCAATCAAGGAGAACATGTGTGACCCAGACTAGAATAAGGCCACGTGAAGAGAAGTGACACAGCCCTTATTTTGTCCATCAGATCACTCTGGTCCATGTGAGAGGCAAGCCAAGAGAAGATCAGCAGCGGAGCAGGTGGACTCACAGTACCTTTCCATGGAAATCCTTTCTATGATCCATGGCTGAAAGTCATGTCTATTTGCTCAACTCACAGTGAGAAGTGCTAGGAGCAGGAGCTTTGAAAGTGGGTCAGGAAAGAGTGGGGAGGGATGTATCTTCACATCCATGTAAATCTGAAGATGAAAGGGGAGTGCTTCCCAACACATCCCAGGACAGTGCAAGGAACAGCCAAGAGGAACACTGCTGTTTGTTTTACATCTTGAACAGGACAGAAAGGAGACCTTTCTCTGGACCCTGAATGTTTTTCTTTGTCTTCCTCAGGTGGAGCAGTTTGGCTGGCCCATCTGGCTCTGTTCTGCCACAGTGGATATAGCAATTTTGAAGTGAGACTATTTACTCAGTGCAGAAAGGCACGCCCCACCAGAAGGAACATCACCAGATCTCCCTGCACAGTTAGTTCTTCCTGAATGCCTTCTTTAGCAAGATTACACCTGGCACACAGACCCTATCTACTTGCTGCCTTCCTTGCAAACCCACCGGTGGGCAGAGCAGTAAGATGACTGGGCACCATCCAGATGGTTAACAATAAAACAATTATTATGTAGCCATTAATCTTGTCAATTACACTTTAACCCAGGCAGTGTGTAAACGGAAGCTCTATCTGCTTCTATATTTTTCCTTTTCTTTCTCTGCCTCCTTTTCCCCCAGAAAATAAAAAGTGATTGCATGCTCTCATTTTCTCAACATCATTGCTGCTTCCATTTTTCCATTTATGGAAACAATCATACCAATATGGAAATTCCTTTAACATAAGCATTGATTTTATCTTTCATTTTTTTGTGATTTCTAATACATACAACACTCTAGAGGGTGAACGGGAAACTGATTTTTTTCTCTTTTTTATAAATCTATGATTCCTTTTTCACTTTGAGCTCTCCAGCTGAAGGACCAAACTACTATAAAATACCATCCTGAGTACTATAATCAGTAGAGCAGGCATGTTATTAATGCATATTTTGTAGAATGTCTGTTTATAAGCAACTATTTCCCATTCATCTTTGTCTAGGTAGATGCCACCTAAAGACGGCCTTGTACATTTGAAAACCAGTAGCAGTTACCTTTTTGGTTAAAGTTGATTAAAGGAAAAAAATGTGAAGAACAGTTCAAGAAGCAATTAGACATAGCATTGTTCAGGGCAGACGGTGAAGGGGTCAGAGTTTTTCTTCGTTGCCTCCAGCCTTTCTTTTTCTCCCTTCAGTGCCCTTGACCTCTCTTTCCCCTCCTCTTTTTCCAAAACCAGTTCTAGGAAATGACCCATATCAGTTATTTATCCCTTTATGTGAATTAATGAGTCCAGAGAATGCTTAGTCCTGCTATGTTTACCCTGAAAGCCTTATCTTCACTTATGGAATGAAAGGAATTTCAGGTATCAAATCACAACTCAAAGTTCAAGTTTTCAAGTTCTGTTCACACAGAGGTCTGAAAAAACAATTTCTTATTGGAAAGAGGGCAGTTTTTAGCAGGCTCCCATCCCAGAATTTAGAGGTGACTGCTCTCTGCCCTCCCCTCTTTGAAGAGACACCCTCGGAGAAGAGGGTAGGAGGTTGGGGTGGGGAGGACAAATAATAGCACAGGGAGATTTCTAACATGTTGTTAGAAATAAGGTGTTTGAGACCATTTCCGGTGAACCCTAATGAGTTGTCAGTGAATCAGGAATGTGAAAAAGATCTGAAACGGACCCTCTTTGTCTTTGGGGCACAGAAGGAAAATCTGCAGGAGGTGTCCTTGTTCAGGGCAGCCCTGCTACCTCATTCTGGCAAGAAACCCATAGTGAGATCTTGCTTACCTAAATTACCACATTGTTTCCAGAGAGGTGGGAAATTTTCGTGTTGCTGGGCATGAATCTGCAAGCTCATTATCTCAGATTTGGTCATGCTCATCGGGTAATACAGTACGCTTTCTAGAAAAGGGCTACACTTGATGTTTTGTCTCAGTTCTGTCTCTAAACGTGAAAGTGTTAGTTGCTCAGTCATGTCCGACTCTCTGCGACCCTGTGGATTGTAGCCTGCCAGGTTCCTCAATTCATGGGATTCTCCAGGCAAGAATACTAGAGTGGGTAACCATTCCCTTCTCCAGGGGATCTTCCTAATCCAGGGATCAAAACAGGGTCTCCCCATTTCAGGCAGATTCTTTACCATCTGAGCCACAATGCAAGCTAAGGCTAAGCGTAGTCTAAGGCATTTATATGGGGAGCTCAGTTTTGGTAAAATGGAGTTGACCAGTGAATTACTGAGATTTCTTCCACCTCCTCCAATAATCTGATGATCTCTAAAGTAAAATTAATTGGTGCAACTTGATATAATGTTGTTTAAGACAAAATGCTTAGGGTCAGAACTCTGGTAGAAGGTTAGAAGCCAAGTATGTAAGGGATAGGGGCCATTTTCCATTGATTGTTGCCTCTCAAACTAAAGTGATTCCACGGTAAAGAGAAGAAACAGAAGCTATTGGTGGCAAATTAATACTAGCTGCATCAGCAATAAGATTGTTCAGAGAAATACTTTTACAAAGGGTGGAAAAGAACAGATCAAATCTGGGAAAGTAAGGAAGAGACCAGTTTCTTTTAACAGCAGTGCTTTGAGCTGACAAACAGCACAAGCTCTTCTTTGGTGAAATGATTAAACTGAGACAGGGGAGAGTTCCCTGAAAAACCAAGTCATAAGTCAGCACCAGTCAGACGATCACAGAGTATTTATTTCACGGCTGATCAACTGTTTGAAAAGTACTCTTAGCAGTCTAGATCTTCAGGCTAAGGGCACTGAATCTCATGAAGAAGTGGAAGGATCATAGAGAGAAATTTAGAGAAATCTAATGATTTCAGGGTATATAAGGATTTTGGTCTTCAGTGCCATCATGGATACATTCTTCAGTACCACCTCGGGCTAAAGAATGGAGTTCGTGAATCGGAAGTCCAGTGTGGAGGTCCATGGGCCAGTCATATCTTATTCAGTAAGGACTGACTAAATCTCCTGTGTCCTTAGGATCTTCCCAGGGAAGACAGAATGAAAGACGATACTTCACAACATTGGAGGAATGTAGAATTTAGAAGAGACTGCAAAAAGACACTTATAGTGGGTAACAGACTTGGAAAATTTTAACCTTATAGTTAAAGACTGTATCGACAGCTTTGATAAGTCATCTCAAGAGGAGAAATTACAGGAGAGATTGAATGGGTTTGTTGGGTCATAGTCAACTCGTCATCACTCCAGAGCTTGTGTATTTGAGGGGTGGGGTTGCTTGGTGACCTCATTCCATACATAAAGACTCATGCATATTCTAGTCAGAATGTTGATGGCTATTTTTTTCTCATTAATGAAAACAAAGATTTAGTGATGAAATGACTCTAGCAACTGGGTCCAAGTTCCTCCAACTTCTAAAATGACCAAATAAAGATGAGAAAGGGATTCTATGACTAAAAGTGACAAAAATCTGTTGATTTGCCAATATTTATTGAAAATCTATTCTGTGAAAGGCCGTATGCCAGTTTTTGGATTCCTCCTATACTTTCTACTCTTATAATCCTGAGATTTTTGAGCCGTGTGTTCCGATGCTCAGAAAGGTCTGCCCATGGGCTGCAGCATAGATTTGCATTGGCGTTTCAAGCACAAGATGGTTTTAGTAGTTAGACGATTGATGGAAACTTACATCCCTTCTCAGGGCCCCCTTGCCAGCAGGCAGGGCTATTTTTTGTTGTTGTTGTTGCCAACTTGGAGTCCTGTAGTTAGCAACTTCAGAAGGTGTAAATATATTTAGAATTTCTCCTTCTCTTCCTTGCTTAGCCCCAATGATTTTCCTTCCTATCATCTTTATAGGTGAACACTTGCAAAAAAAGGAAACAAACAAAACAAAGAGAATCCTTGTATTTTACAAGTCTGTTTAAAAACTATTAATAGTTTAGTAAATTCTTTTTTAAAACATTATAACCAAGTTTCATTTATTCCAAGAATTCCAATATATTATACATAAATTATCACATTAACCAAAAAAAAAGAAAAAAAGAAAGAGAGAGAGAAAAACCCATATGTTCATAAGAATAAATGTAGGGAAAATTGACAGAAAAAAATAGCATTTATTCTTGATATAAACTCCTCAGAAAACTAGAAATAGAAGGGAAGTCCTTAACTTGATAAACAGCATGTACAAAAACTATGGCAACATCATGCTTTGTGGGGAAACATTGAGTGTCTTGGGTTCGGGTCTTCAGAATTAGAGACTGAGATAGGGACTCCTGAGTGAAAGTTTTCAGGAGAAACTTGACCGAAAGGGAAGGAAACAGGATCAGCAGGGGAAAAGGTTGGACAAAGATGATCTTTCAGCTAATGCTAGCCTCAGCTCGTGAACAGGGAACTCTGAAACACCAATAGCACCACAGAGTTATGTTGAGGTAAGGAGGCAGGTCTTTTTGGCCCCCCATATCTGTGAGTCCTTGGCTGCAGCCCACTGGAGGGCTAGGCATAACCTCCCGCATATTTGTGTCCAGGTGGTTGCCACTTGCCAAGGACAGCTCTCAAGAGCAGAGTGCAGCTGTGAGCTCATAGCAGCCTTTCCCCCTCCGGCACGTGGGAGAAGGTGCACCTGCCCAGTAAATGGGGTCTGGGTGGAGCACCAGCAAAGTTTACGCGATTGACTTTTTATTTTAAAGATAATTTCATTCACCTGAAGCTAGGAAAAGCTTAATTTTAACTATTTCTGGGGTTCTGCTTGTTTCTCAGGTTAGTATCATTTTCTTTCTTTCTGTCTTTAGAACTTCCCTAAACATTTTCTGTAGTGTAGGTCTGCTGGTAACAAACTTAATTTTTCCATATTTGAAAAAGTCTTCCTCTTTCATTTTTGAAGTAAGTTTTCACTGGGTATAAATTTTGGGTTAGTTGTCACCCTGCAACCCCCATCCCCTGGCCCAGCCCAGTATTTTAGAGGAATCTCTCTTCTGGCTTGTGTAGTTTCAGATAAGAAGCCTACTGTCATTCTTATCTTTTCTCTTCTGTATGTATGGTTTCCTTTTTCTTTGACTGTCTTCAAAATTTTCTCTTTATATATCCACTTGATTATGATGGGTCTAGATGTGTGTGGGTGGTGTGGGTTTTCCTTCTCTTTCTCCTTCTTCTTTACTTTGTTATTTTAATATGTTTTTTGGTGGCAATCCTCTGAGCTTCTTAGACCTGTGGCTTATATATTTCATGATCTGGGAGGAAATTCTCAGTCTTTATCTCTTCAAATATTTCTTATAACTTACACAGGTTAGACCCATAGTTCCAAGAGGGCAATAATTTTTGCTTTTCTTCACTCACTTTTTGTCTCTTTGTTTTTGTTTGGGTAGTTAAACATTTCTTTTTAAATTTAAGTATAACTGACATACAATATTATATTCATTTCAGGTGTACAATATAATGATTTGATATATGAATATATTTAGAAATGACCACACATTGTTACATAGTGTTTCATTTTCTTGTGATGAGAGTTTTAGGTCTACTCTCTTTGTAACTTTCAATGCAAACAGTATTATTATTTTTTCTTTTTTAAAAAAAATTGAAGTGTAGTTGATTAACAATGATGTGTTAGTTTCAAATATACAGCAAAGTGATTTCATATATATATATGCATATACGCATTCTTTTTCAGATTGTTTTCCATTACAAGTTATTACAAGATATTGTGTATAGTGTGTGTGCTCTGTAGTAGGTCCTTGTTCCTTACTTATTTTATATATAGTAGTGTGTATATGTTAATCCTGAACTCCTAATTTATATCTCCCCCCACTCCACTATCCCCTTTGGTAACTATAAGTTTATTTTCTATGTCTGTGAGTCTATTTCTGTTTTGTAAATAATTTCATTTGTATCACTTTTTGATCCTATAGATAAGTGATACCAATATGATATTTGTCTTTCTGTCTGATTTACTTCACTTAGTATGATAATCTCTAGGTTCATCCATATTGTTGCAAATGGCATTATTTCATTCTTTTATAATGGCTGAGTGATATTCCATTGTATATATGTACCACATCTTCTTTATCTGTTCATCTGCCAGTGGACATTTAGGTTGCTTCTATGTCTTGGCTGTTATAAACAGTGCTGCAATGAACGCTGGGGAGTATGCATGTATCTTTTTGAATTGTGGTTTTCTCTGGATATATGCCCCAGTGTGGGATTCCTGGATCATACAGTGGCTCTATTTTTTAGTGTTTTAAGGAACCTCCATACTGTTCTCTACAGTGGCTGTGCCAATTTACATTTACACCAACAAGTGTAGAAGAGTACCCTTTCCCTCAAACCCTCTCCAGGATGTACTGTTTGTAGACTTTGATGATGGCCATTCTGACAAGCGTAAGGAGATACTTCACAGTAGTTTTGATTAGCATTTCTCTAACGTTAGGCATCTATTGATGTGCTTTTTGGTCATTTGAATGTCTTCTATTTAGATCTTCTGCTTAGTTTTTGATTGTGTTGTTTGTTTTTGATATTGAGCTCCATGAACTTTTTGTGTATTTTGGAGATTAATCTTGTTGTTCGCTTCATTTGCAAATATTTTCTCCCAGTCCTTAGGCTGTTTTTTTATTTTTGTTTATGGTTTCCTTTGCTATGCAAAAGTTTTAAAATTTAGTTAGGGCCCATTTGTTTATTTTTGTAGGTTTTTTGTTTATGTTTGTTTTTATTTCCACTGCCCTAGGAGATGAATCTAAAAAAATATTGCTGCAATTTTTGTCAGAGTGTTCTGCTTATATTTTCCTCTAGGGGTTTTATAGTAGCTGATCTTATGTTTAGATCATAAATCCATTTTTGAGTTTGCCTTTATATATGGTGTTAGAGAATGTTCTAATTTCACTTTTCTATGTGTATTAATAGCTGTCCAGTTTTCCCAGCACCACTTATTGAGGAGACTGTCTTTTCTTCATTGTATATTCTTTGCCTTGTTTATTGTAGACAATTGACCATAAGGGCATGGGCTTATTTATGGGCTTTCTATCCCATTACAATGACCTATATATCTGTTTTTATGCCAGCACCATACTACAAGCAGTATTATTAATTACAACTAACATGCTGTTTGTCTTATATCTACAAGGGTGTTGTTGTTTTCTTTTCCAAGGTTTCACATATAAAAGAGATCATACGGTATTTGTCTTTGTCTGTCTGACTTCTTTCACTTAACATAATGCCCTCATTGTTCAACAAAATTTTTGCAAATGGAAAAGTTTCATTCTTTTTTAATGACCTAATAATATTCCATTTTTTAAATTTGGGGAAATTTTAATGACTATTTTTGTGAGTTTACGAATCTTTTTTCCACTTGGTTCCTTTGGTTTGTTGAGTTTATTGATCATCCAGTTAAAGGCATTCTTTTTTCTGTTATTATTTTTTATTTTTAGCATTTTCATTTTTTTTTTTCCCCTAGAGTATTGACTGCTCTGCTTAAAAGTTCCATCTGGTTTTTCATGCTGTTCACCTTTGCTAGTAGAACCTTTAAAGATATTAGTTAATGATTTTAAATTACTTCTCTGATAGTTGCAACATCTGGTTCATCTCTAAGTCTCTTCTGTTGGCTGCTTTGTGTTTTGAAAATGAGTTGTTTTCCTTAATATTTTGGTGTATTTTCTAATTTTGATTGATTGCCTGATCTAACAAATCTGAGGTAAATATTTGTATGACTAGAAATGGACATGACACTTCCTTCATTAAGCCATCAGTGGGGAAAGAGAGTGATAGTCTTATTCAATCTAATCAGGAATTGATTTTGTGTTTGTCTTTTTGTTTTGCTATAGTTACCATGGGGAAACAATGGAAACAGTGACAGACTTTATTTTCTTGGGCTCCAAAGTCATTGTAGATGGTGACTGCAGCCATGAAACTAAAAGACACTTGCTCCTTGGAAGAAAAGCTATGACAAACCTAGACAGCATATTAAAAAGCAGAGACATTACTTTGGCAACAAAGGTCCGTCTAGTGAAAGCTATGGTTTTTCTAGTAGTCATGTATGGATGTGTGAGCTGGACCATAAAGAAGGCTGAACACTAAAGAACTGATGCTTTTGAACTATGGTGTTGGAGAAGACTCTTGAGAGTCCTTTGGACTGCAAGGAGATCAAACCAGTCAATACTAAAGGAAATCAGTCCTGAATATTCATTGGAAGGACTGATGCTGAAGCTGAGCCTCCAATACTCAGGCCTCCTGATGGAAGAACTGACTCATTTGAAAAGACCCTGGTGCTGGGAAAGAATGAAGGCAGGAGGAGAAGGGGATTAAAGAAGATGAGATGGTTGGATGGCATCACTAACTCAATGGACTTGAGTTTGAACAACAAGCTCTGGGAGATGGTGAAGGACAGGGAAGCCTGGAGTGCTACAGTCCATGGGGTCACAAAGAGTCGGACACGACTGAGTGACTGAACAACAACATAGTTACCTTCAATGTATCACCAGCTTCAAATTCCTCTACTACTTTCTGGTGGAGGCTGAATTACCGGAAGAGATTTTCAATGTTCTTGCTCCATCTGCAGCTTTAAGCCTTCCTGTATCTCAGAGGCATTTCTCTCTGCTCCTGATCTTCAACCAGTAGACTCTGCTTCTTGTTTTTTGGTGCCTGTTAGCCTGGTTGTAGGAGCAGGCGATTTCTTTGTTGTCCTGGTTCAGTTTTTGTCTTGGAGAAGTCCTGTGGCCCTGTACCTTGGCGGGGGTGGGGTGGGGTGTGTCTTAAAAAAAAAAAAAAACAACCCAAAAACCCTTCCATGTGGAAAATATGTTCAAACTGATTTAACAAGTGAAATCTTCAACACTGAAGCCAAAGGAGTTTCCAGCATTAGCACTGTGGTGAGACCAATAAAAAGACTTCTTCAATAGGCAGTCTCTGTCGTTTTGTTCATTTTGCTCTTGTATAAATGTGAAGCAACAGTCTGGGGCAATGATACAACAGTCCAAGGAAGACCATTACATATAAAATAATACAAATGGTACTGCTGCAGTTGTGGGACCCAGTGGTACTGGGTGAGGAAATATTCTAGATCAATGTTGGTACTTTGGGGAATTTGGTTTGACGTTAAAGTGCACAGGGCCATTTCTGTGGCCAACAGACCTCTGGCCAACAGACTTCTAGTTTTCTTGGAGAGGAGGGATTGGTAGTAGATAGCAAAGGCAGGCAAAAAAGAGGTACTGAACATCTTTCATGTTACCTATTAATCAATATGTTAATAATATGTTAAATAATATGTTAAATAAAAAATATAATATCTTAGTAATACCCTATTAATCAATATGTAGCAATCAGAGAGAACTCTCTAGTGTGTCTTTCTTTTAATTATTTCGTGATCTAGCTTAATGGAGGAAAGTACCAAGTCTGTTTGCCTATTCATGGAATAGGAGCTATTTTACTGTTTTATAGAGCTGTGTTGTGATGTCATTAATATTATATTTTTGGTGCTTTGCCATAATAGGAAAGTATTGGAAGCAGCCTAAATGCTTGAAAATAGAGGTTTAGTTAGAAATGTAATATTCTGTACCTACTAACATGTAAGAAGAATTATTAGTGACCTGGAAAAGTACTCATTACATAAGGTTAATTGAAACAAAAAGTTCAAAAAATGTGTACATGCAGTTGTTTCTTAACTGTGAAAGAAGATAAAGTTTGTTTAAGGAAAAGGCTAGAATGAATCTACCAGAAAAAATTAAAGTCACTAATTCTGAGTAATGAGATTATGGGTGATTTCCCTTCTTATCATCTTAATCTTCTTAATGTCCCAGATTTTCTTTTAATGAGCAAATAATACTTTTAAAAACAGAAAAAGAAAAAAGTAATAATGTAAATGTGACATTTAGCAATTACTAAGGACTAGAACAAATGGCGTTATTTGTTATTTAGTGATTATCTTCATGGGAAAGCCTTTAATGTTTGTACAGGTATGAGAGAAAGCATACTATTTTTGCTTCAGATGTTTTCATAGCTGTTTTACATAATGACATTAACCACATGATTCATCAATTCTGGATCCTGTTGCTACCTTCAAAGTACACCATTTATACCTTTTACATATACAAAGAAGTAATTACATGCTTTCTGTGTTTATGTCTTACCTTTCTCTTCTTTGGTTAGAGGCCAATTCTGTGTAATTTAAATGATACATGTATTTTTGTTTTTAATAATTTAGGCATTAGGAAGCTCTTCTTTCCATCAGACTAAATCCGTTCAACTCTTTCTTGGGTGGAAAAGCATAACAACCAAATGCCATTTCCTAATGGGAATTGTTTCTAGTGAGCCCCAAAGAGTATTATAGAGATTTTCATAGATTTTGGAGTCACAAGTCATCAGTAGCTCTAGAAGCATTTTTCTTTTTTAGGGAAAGCTCTAGAAACAACTAACACAGTACCTGACTTGTAGAAGGTTCTTAACAAATACTGTTACTATTATTGACATTGATTTTTAAAAATCACTACTAAATTTTTGTGTCTGTGGACACAGATGTGTATATAGGACATAATGATGTCCTATACTAGATGTGAATTGGGTAGCCTACTTGTTGCAAGAAACAGATCAAGGGTTTCTGCACTACTTTTTAAAATTAAATTATTAAATAAATTATTTAATTACTAAAATTCAAAGTTTTATATACCTTTGTTTTTCCAAATTCTGATGTTAATCATCTTTGTTTCATTAGGGCTTTTTTTCCTCCTGAGATTTTATCTTGTTTTTCATTTTGAACATATTCCTGTTTCCTTATTTTGCTTGACTCTCTGTCTTAGTTTCTCTGTAGCAGACAAAATAGCAGCTCTCCCAGTCTGGAAGGAGTAGGAAATGAACCTCATCATTCAACACCGCCCTAGCTCTTGGTTGTCTCTCAAATCTTTGTGATGGTCCAAGCCAATTATTTCATTTTTAATGGCTTCCAGTAGTTGAGGTTGTGCCAAAACCTGTCAGTGTAACAAACAGGAGCATCTAGATTCACGCACCTAGACGCAGGCTGATTGAAATCCAGATCCTTGGTAGCAGCTTTTAAAATATGCAAATATATATACAGTCCTATGGGCCCCCCAAGCATAAGCCCCCCTGGCCATCTGAGTCAGGCGATCTGGAAGGTGCCTTCAGGGGGCTCCAGACAGTGGAGTGTATAAGCCCCCTTCAAAGAGATGTCAGCAAGCTGTGGGAAGGCAGAGGGAGAACAAAGATGGCGCTCACAAGCCTCTCCTCTGCGACACCTGAGAGGCGCTTTTCGGGCCTCTTGTGTGGCGAAACGGAAGCTTGCGCCTCAAGTCAACGCTCCAGGGCGAGCAAGTGGGCATCCCTCACAGAAAGTCTGGGCTGCTGTTTCAGTTAGCAGCCTGAACTGTACCCTGAGGTGGTAGCCTGCCAAGAACTGTCTTTCCATTTGTTGCAAGCCTCTGGGACCCAGAAAAGCAAGCCCACCGTGACCACCAAAACCAGGTAGCTGGAGTGTCCCCTGCGCAGTAGATGCAAAACCTGGGCTTCCAGACATTGTAAATATTCCCCTCCTAGAGCTATTCATGACCTGGAGCGTGGACGTGGCGCCCACCCGCTGGAACTGGAATGAGTCAGAGAGGGAGTGTATAAACGCCCACAGGAAAAAAGAGGACAAAAAGAAAGCAAAAAAAAGCCTTGTATTAAAAAACAAAACAAAACAAACAAAAGTTGGTGTTCCCTGACTAGCACGAGGATTGAAGATGGCGCCCCACAGCCAGCAGGTCCCTGAGGTGGACTGAATTCCATGATTGCCTTTCAGGAAAGTTCAGCAAAGGAGCCTCATTCACAATAATGTGAACGCCTCCGGATCAGCTGCGGAGCCATGGGGTGAGTGAGCCCACAGCCAGCCCCTTCAGGGTCCTTTCTCAGATTTCTGTTACCTGGTGGGCCTTGGGGCACCTTTGGTTTTCAAAGCTAAATGTTTTGGTGGCTTGTCTCTCAGGTACTTGTCTTAAAAGCTGGGGTGACTGCTGTGGGGTTCAAACCCTTCCCTCCTCAGGGAGAAGCTCTGGGTTTTGAGTTCCCTCCTGTGGGTTGCCTCACAGCTGGTGGGATTTTGGTGAGATTATGTACCCGACTTTTCTACCGCTTCCACAGGAGTGTTCTCTCCGATTGTTTGCCTGGTGCATAGAATCAGTCAGTTTTTAGTGTCTCCCCAACCGCCGCCCCCAGGCACTTGTTCTATACTTAGCTGCAAATTCGTTATGTCTGTGAGTGGATGTGAGCCCAGGATCCTCCTCGGTTGCCATCTTGAACAGAAACCTGTGTTTCTAATACCTATTTCATATACTGAAAGGACATAGACTTTAGACATCATTCATTTGACTTGAGAATATGAGAAGAAAGAAAGAAGGAAGAAAATGAGAGATGCATGGAAATGACGTTCATGATTCCTTTTATTTTTTTTTCCCCCTTAGTCAAGGGATTGAATCCTGTATGCCACATTGTTAATTTCCCCTTATGCAACAAAATTTGAGGAATAACCTCCTTAAAACCTGTGTGTGTGTGTTTTTTTTTTTTTTTTTAAATAACTTGGTAGGCTGAGTTTCCCAGTGTCATAAAGTGTTTCTTAAGAATTCCTGTGGGTTGATTTTTGTGGGACACACTATTAGAAACAAAAGAAAAACATTTTCTGGATAGAGTCAGCCTTGTATCACAGATAAGAGTTGGTCCAAGTCAAGTTCTAATTGAAGGCATTTCTGCATGACTAAAGACAGTGCAAAAGTGCACTTCCCCCTCCACTTTATTTGCTTTTTGGTAGGAATTTTGGTATGCTGGCAAGTAAGTTAATTGTTGCCAAGACTTAAAAATTTAAAAAGGAAAAAGACATTATCTATCAGGTGGGGAGTTTACAAGCCCATCCATGCTTCTGTGCAGTGGGGGAATTTAATATGCTGTAGTTGTGACTGAATTATGGAACAGATAAGTGACCAAGTACCCTGCATCCATTTTTCCTAGGGGAAGCTTCTTCATACTTCTAAGGAAAGGCTGGAAGATCTCTCTGCAGAAATCTCCCTGCTTCCATTCTTGCCTTCCTATGGCCTGTTCTCTCCACAGAAGATAAAGTAAGGCTTTAGAAAGATAAAAAATTGGATTATTTCACTCTCCTGTTTAAAATTGTCACAGGGTTACCCACAAGGCATAGAATAAAATCCAGAGTTTTTACCCTAACCCCCAGAAAGCCCCATAACCCATTGTTTGACCTCCCCTTGGTCATCTTCTGCTTTTTACTCTCATCTGCTGTGCTGTAGTCTCAGTGGCCTTCCAGTGATTGAATTTGTTCCTGCCTTAGGTTCTTATCTCTATCTACTCTTTCTGTCAGCCATGTTCTTGCTACCTCTCTTTTCTTAGCTGCTTCCTTCTTTCAGTCAGATTTCACTTCCTCAGTGATACCTCCTCTGATTGTCTATTTTACAAGATGAACTGGTAGCCAGCTTATACTTCTATTTTTTAAAAAAATATTTATTTGCTTATTTATTTAGCTGTGCCGAGTCTTAGTCTCAGCAGATGGGATCTTCGATCTTCATTGAAGCATGTGGGATGTTTTTTTTAGTGGCAGCATGTGAACTCTTAGTTGTATGTGCAGTCTAGTTCCCTAACCAGGGGTTGAACCTAGGACCCTTACATTGAGAGAGTGGAGTCAGCCACTGGACCCACATGGAAGTCCCTATCCCTGTTTTTAATCTCTGCATAATACTTTTCACTCTAAGCTACTTCTCTTGTTTGTTTATTTATTGTTAACTTCCCCTTCCTGCCTGGAATAAAAGCCTCATGGGTATAGGGAGTTTGTCTAGTCTTATGAATCTTTAATCCTACTGCCTAGTACAGTGCCAGGCACATAGAAGTGCTAAGTTGCTTCTGTTGTATCTGACTCTTTGTGACCCTAAGGCCCTCTAAAAATGTGGAATAAATGATGTTCAGTGGAGGTAACAGTAAGGTCATAGAATATCATTATGAGGATTAAATAAGATAATGTCTATATAAAGTGCTTAAAGTAGGAAAGTGATATATAATATACTCAGCAGGATTTTTTTTGCTTTTTGTTTCAGCCATGCCATGTGATATGTAGGATTTTAGTTCCCTGACCAAGGATCAAACCTGTGCCCCCTACATTGGGAGCTTAGAGTCTTGACCTCTGGACAACAAGCAAAGTCCCAAAAGTGATATATAATATACTCAATAAGTGATAACTGCTGTTGTTGTAATTATATTTTTTAATTTCTTTGGTTATTTATCCTCTGATCTTTATAATTGGGAAGTTCCCTGTAATCCAACTCTTTTGCCCACTGTGGTCTGATTTTCTTCTTTGTGGGCCACAGAGAATTGTACTCATGAGGTATTAGAAAATAGCAAGTTTAGCCCTTGGCATTCACTTCTTAAGTTAAATAATTCCTTCTTATTAAGTTAAATAATTCTAATTCCATGCATCTTTTCTTATACTTGGAGAAGTGACTTAAAAAAATCTTTGTGTTATCCCTGTCAGAGCCCTGTGCCAAGGATACTGAATGGAGCCCTCACCACATACTAATTAGAAAATTCCTGTACAGCTCTAATTTGTCCAGACATAAAGGAAGTTGCCCACAGAATTTTCCCTTGAAAGTGACAATTTCACAATAGTAGTTCCACCTACTCTTAAGGGGCAGGAGTTCCTTGGATAGACATTCATATATGCATTTTAAAAAATAAAAATGAGATAAATAATGGGTCTGGTCTTTATTCAACTCTTAAGTTCATGAACTATTCTTAGAGAGCTCCTTCCATAGCATCTTAGGTTTCCCAGTCATAAGAAGACCATAATAATTGAAGTTAGAATCTGTGAAATTATTTCATATCCAAAGTAAATATTGTTATATTCCAAAGGGAAAATAGAAGTGATCTGGTCTGGGTATTTCAGCACATGCAGAAGGTTCTGATTTTCTCGGTTCTGTTGTGTTTCATTTAGACCCTAAGGATGGAAAGCACTATGACTATTGCATCTTTCTTTTGATTCTTTGTGCAGGATTCTAAGGATTGTTAATTTTCATAGCAAACAGTGGTTGTTTCATTAAAAAAAGAAAAAGGGATGTACAAATATTTCCTCAGTACGTCAGAGGAATTAGTGGGATTTTGAAACTATCTGAACAGTTTATGTTATAGAATTGCAGAATAGAAAAGGAATTTGTCAGCTCACTCTGGGTGTGGCCAAACTTACTCATATTTGGCTGTTTTCCTAAATTATTTCTCAATATGGAATGTACATTTGAAGAAAAGAGACAGAATAAGAGCATGTAAAGACATTACAAATGCCAGTTTATCCCTTTGTATGTACACTTTTCCTTCCTTCATAATAAAGTCAATTATGCTTTTTCTTTTTACTCCTGGTAGAAATTGTGATATTAAGGCCATCCTAAATCTGAAATACCATAGAGCAGAGGTCCCCAAATTCTAGGATCTAATGCCTGATGATCTGAGATGAAGCTGATGTAATAATGATTGAAATAAAGTGCACAATAAATGCAATGCACTTGAATCACCCCAACACCATTCCCCGACCCTTGTCCATGGAAAAGTTGTCTTCCATGGAACGAGTCTGGTCCCTGGTGCCAAAAAGATTGGGGACTGCTGCTGTAGAGCATTCATGGCTTCCATCTAGCACTGCTGTCTTGTTATAGAAATTTAAATTACATTACAGGCAATAAAAGAACAATATTAATACTGTGAAGCACCAAAATCAGTGAGATAAAGGATAGGATTGAGAAAAATCACAGAAGTGGCTAAGGAAAAGGCCTGAGTTGCAAGAGATTAGAAATTAAATTATGGATATGAAGAATAGCCAGTGGGGATCCAATACACAGAAAAAAGCTATTCATGGACAAGAAAAGAGAAAAGAAAAAAAAGTAAGAGATTTAAAGATATACTAGAAGAAAACTTTCCTAAAATTAAAGAAGATCTGAGTCCTCAGATTTAAAGAGTTTATGGTGGTCCAGGAAAAATTAATAAATTATAACCACATTTCACAGAGAAGGCAATGGCAACCCACTCCAGTACTCTTGCCTGGAAAATCCCATGGGCAGAGGAGCCTGGTGGGCTGCAGTCCATGGAGTCGCGAAGAGTCGGACACGACTGAGCGACTTCACTTTCACTTTTCACTTTCATGCATTGGAGAAGGAAATAGCAACCCGCTCCAGTATTCTTGCCTGGAGAATCCCAGGGACGGCGGAGCCTGGTGGGCTGCCGTCTAAGGGGTAGCACAGAGTCGGACACAACCGAAGCAACTTAGCAGCAGCAGCAGCAGCACCACATTTCAAAATACATTCTGGTGAAGTTAAGTAAAGGGAAAAAAAAATTCTACAATGTCTACAAACAGAAACAGGTCACTGTTATTCCTGTTCTCTCCCTATTTCCATAAACTTTGTGACTACAAAAACAAAAGCAGCCAAAGAGTTCACACTAATTTCTGATTCTTCAGGAGCATTTTCTGATGAAAGACAATGAAATAACATCTATAGAAGATTATGTGGAGGAGGCAATGGCACCTACTCCAGTCCTCTTGCCTGGAAAATCCCATGGACAGAGGAGCCTGGTGGGCTGCAGTCCATGGGGTCACTAGGAGTCGGACACGATTAAGCGATCTCACTTTCACTTTTCACTTTCATGCATTGGAGAAGGAAATGGCAACCCACTCCAGTATTCTAGCCTGGAGAATCCCAGGGACAGGGAAGCCTGGTGTGCTGTCATCTATGGGGTCACACAGAGTCGGACACGACTGAAGCGACTTAGCAGCAGCAGCAGCAGAATGTTATGGGGGAAAGAGTGTCACCCCGCCGAGGCGTCATTCTCATGTGAGGCCAGTACCAAAATATTCTCAGGAGTGGAGTTATTCACGAACTCTTCCTGGAAAATTTCCTGAAAACATAACTCAGCCAATCAGAATAAAAATAATAACAATAGCGTAAAAAGAGACGAGGGTGTTAGTCACTCAGTCATGTCCAACTCTTTGGGACATAGCCCCCCAGGCTCCTGCGTCCATGGGATTCTACAGGCAAGAATACTGGAGTGTGTTTCCATTCCCTTCTCCGGGGGATCTTCCCAACCCATGGATTGAACTGTTTTATAACCAGATTCCTTACCATCTGAACCACCAGTCGCTCAGTCATGTCCACCTCTTTTGACCCCATGGACTGTAGCCTATCAGGCTCCTCCGTCCATGGGATTTTCCAGGCAAGAATACTGGAGTGAGTTGCCATTTCCTTCTCCCGGAGATCTTCCCGACCCAGGGATTGAATCCGGGTCTCCCGCCTTTTAGGCAGACGCTTTACTGTCTCAGCCACAAGGGAAGTCCTCTGAGCCACCGGGGAAGCCCATAAAAAGAGTAAAAGAAACCAAATTTATAGGTGAAGTAAAAAAAATTGGGGAAAAACCCACAATTGATTTAGCTTTAAAAGTAAGGGCAACATTCTAAATTGCAAGTGTAGAACATCATATACTGACACCTGAAATAAATAAATCTTTATTAATTTTTTGCTATACTGTGTGGCTTGTGAAATCTTAGTTTCCTGACCAGGGTTTGAATCTGGGCCCTTGGCAGTGAAAGCATGGAGTCCTAACCACTGGACTGTCAGGGTCCCTGAAATAAATATAAAGTATGATTCAGCTGTTGGTAAACTAAGAATAATTAGAAGCCAGAAACAGAATAAAGAGTGATTCCACAGGAGAGTGTGACCCTGAAGTGTGTCTGTCTGGTACAACATCTCTTTATGTTGATCCCTGGTGGATTTTGCCTAGATTTTAATGGGCCAGATGTTCTCAAGGGGAGCAAAAACAGGAGCTTAATCAAGATAAGGGTAAATTGAAGAGTTCTGCATAAATCAGAGACTCCTAAAATATGTCATCTTCATTAGGTATAAGATCAAAGATAAGGAAGAACTATTCAATTAAACATCCGGATACCATTGGTTATCCTTATGATGGATTAAAAAATGGAAAATGCTTTCCTCTTCATGTCTTACATGAAAATCAGTTCCAAAGAGATTCATGACTTAGGAATGAAAAGGCAAAATTTAAGAGCTTTCAGTAAAAATAAAGACTATATGACTTCAGAACAGGGAAAGATTTCACACACAAGACAAAAAAGAAACTAACAATAAAGGTAAAGATTAATATATGTATAATTATAATTTATATACAGTTTGGCATAATTGTTATATTAAACATATATATTGATATGGGCTTCTCTGGTGGCTCAGACAGTAGAGAATCTGCCTGCAAGGCAGGTGATCTGGGTTGGATCCCTGGGTTGGGAAGATCCTTTGGAGAAGGGAATGGCAATTCATTCCAGTATTCTTGCCTGGAGAATTCCATGGACAGTGGAGCCTGGCGGGCTACAGCCCATACGGTCACAAAGAGTCAGATGTGACCGAGTGACTAACACACACATACAATTTAGCATTATTAAACGTATATATTGATACATTGTTTAGGAAAATGCACATGTGGTAAAACTATGAAGAAAAGCAAATTATTTGGTGTAGCATTAACTCAGCACTGGGGACCAGGAAAGGGAACACAGCCCTCAAAGCTCAGGATATAGTAGAGGGGGCCTGGGTGTCATTTTATTATTTTCATATATATAAATATGTATATATGTGCATATACTTATATGTCTGTCTTATCTGTATCTGTGGGCTAACTGGGATCAACTGGGCAATTCTTGCTTGCGGTCATTCATGTTGTTGCAGGGAGATGTTGGCTGGGGCTGCCCATTCAAGGTGGCTTTCCCGTGTGGTCAGCAGCTGGTACTGGCTATTGTTTGGGAGTCCAGCTGGGACTGCCTACCAGGATGTCCACATGTGACTTCTAGTGAGGTTTGTGCTTCTCTTAGTGTGGAGGCTAGTTCCACCAATTAGTGTTCTTTACGTCTCAGGATATTGCCAGGCTCTAATGAACCAGCCTCAAAAGTCATATGACTTCGTTTCTGCCGTATCTATTGTCCAGCTAGTCACTAAGGCCAGCTTCAAGGAGAGAATCAGGATACACATCTTGATGGTAGAGGCAGCATGCGTGTGCAGAAAGGGAAGGCATTGGTGGCAGCCATCTTCCATGTTGGAGGAGTATTTGCCACCCCCTCCTACCTGTTGCCTGCTTATTGAGCCACTCCGGGGACAGCCACTCTGTCTCCAGGAAAGGTGTAAATCTGCTTTATTAGGTCTTGACTTTAAGATCTAAAAGTCAAGTGGCCGTATAATGTGTGCTTTTTTTTTTTTTAATTGTTAATTTCTTTTTCAAAACGAGCTTACTTCTGGCAATCTATAGCGATTTAATTTTGCAAATGACTGGCTTTGATATTCATTCTTGAACTCATCTGGACAGTGGAGGTGGCATTTGAGGAATGACAGCCAGCATCTGCTCCCCCTCACCCCCAGCCCCTTTTTGAATTGTACCTTGCCATTCTTGAATTACAGAAGATTTCACCATGTTCACATGCAAGGTTGTGTGGGTGGTTGGAGGGGCTGTCACTACACTGGGAAAACGCTTTGAATTTGAAAGAATTTTGCATTTCTTTGAGGGCTTTTATTTGTGAGCTTGAGCAGTCTAAAGTGTCCTTGTGTACAAGCCCTGCCTTTGCTTAACTCCTATTATTATCTTGCCTTGGAAGGTCATGCCAACTGCTTAATTACATGGAGAGTTATGAAACAGCTAGGGCACCAGCACATTATTCAAGTATGGGCTCCTAAAGGAAAATAAACTCTTCTTCTTCTTGCACTGAGGACAGCTGCCAATAAACCAGGCATGTTTGTTTGTTTGTGGCCACATGTATAGCTTCCTTGTATAAAGGGATTCCATGGCTGGCAAAAATCCTGGATTCACCTTTCCTGACAGCAACAGTGGTTGTAGTATAATAGAACTGTTTTAATTCAGAAAGAGATTAAATCTGAGTACTTTTGAGTCAGACTTCTCCTTTCATTAAATGTAAACAATAAAACCTCTTTATGAAGGCTTTCCTACTTTACTCAGAAGTAGACTAATGCATTTCATGTATACCTGTAATCAAACATCAGGCTTAATAAAAGTGTATGTTTATTAAAGAGATGATTATGTAGTTTAAGGTTCCCATAGTCCACCTGCCCCTCAACTATCAACCTTCAGAAGAAAACTAAGAAAACCCATGTTCTGAGAGGTTCAACCAGTCAGATTCCTGTTTTGGACCAACTCTCACCTTGGAAACACGTAGACTTGGCATTTTAAGCATTACCTTTGTTTTATATGTGTTTAGGCAGAAGAACGTGCTAATTCTAAAAGAACTCTTTGCAAAATTAGATGCTGAAAGAGAAACAGAGCAGAAGCAGATCCTTTGAGAAAGAGCTCCTCTGCTGAAGAAGTGTTTTTCACAAGGCACTGAGATAGCCAGGAATTCTTGCTCCTGCAGGAAACAGCTTGCCCCGTTGCATAGGGTGGGGCCCTCTCTTATTTCTCTAAACACTTTTGGAGGAAAAAAAGAAAAAAATCAGGCTCAAATGCCAAAAGACTACTTTAACCCTCCAATCCCAGAACCCAAGGTCAACCAGAGGTCACACATGCAGTGCTTAAGCCAAAAGGTTGGCCTGCTCTCCAGGCAGTGTCTGTTCCTTCTGAAATCTATAGCGAAAATTGAAGCCATGGAAACGCTGCTCACTCATTCTAAGTCAGGGCTACCTGTCATTTATTAAGTGGTATGAGGTGCTGGTCAGGGCGTGAAGTTAAATATTAAAAAAGAAAACCAAACTTCTGCTCCCACCTCTACCCCTCCTTCTTAAAAACTAATTTAGACCATATCAAGTTTTTATAAAGACATTCCTAATACCATTGTGCTGTAAATCCTGTCTGATCCAACCTTCAAATATTTATGTAAACTGAAATATGTCTGAAAAGAAGTCAAAACAAAACAAATATGTTCCTCATCTCGTTACACAGGTCCCTCCTCCCTCATTTACATTCAAGTGTAAACCTCTCCAACTGGTTCCCAGCTGTTAGAGCTGGTTAATTAGTGATAATTGCAGAGACTATTTCTTTGAATGTGCTGATGGCCTTATGTCTTGCAACCAATTTAGCCTGGAGTTTTCAGCATGTGTGAAATGCTTTGGTAGCAGTTTTTTTAAATCATTACAGATAAGGGCAGTTGGTTTAGTCTCCCTACAACCTGCCTTAGCAATAATGAGTGCTTTTGATACAGCTACAGGTTGGTCATGCTGTGTTGTTCCTTAAGCTGTGAATTCAGGTTTTACTGTCATTAGAGTGAGCTGTTTCTCCTGGGATCATTTTGGGTGAAGTGCTTTAACTCAGTTCCAGATGCAGTTTGCTAATGATAATTTGCGTCACTTGCAAGTTGTAGCAACCTCAGGATCTCATAGTCTATCTTTTGGCTCCTGATACCATGTAATTAGAAAGAGTGGAAAACAGGAAAGAATTTTAAAGTGACTGTATTCACATTACAGTTCTGAAACCCAGGGAAAGAAAAGAGGAACCATTATTTGTATTAATGAAGGAATAGTCTTTGGAAGTTACCTGGTAACCTTTTTTAACTTTTTATTTTATATTGGAGTATAGCCTATTAACGATGTTGTGATGGTTTCAGGTGGGCAGCAAAGGGACTCAGCCATACATATACATGTATCCATTCTCTTCCAAACTCCCTTCCCATCCAGCTGCCACATAACATTGAGCAGAGTTCCCTGTGCCATACAGTAGGTCCTTGGGTAACCTTTTGATATGGAATTGAAAATGAAAGTTAATGGTTTTTGCCCTCACAAAATTGATTTGTTTATGCGGTTTTTATTGATTCATCCAACATTTATTGAATACACTGTGCTATGTTTAGAGAGATGAGAATAAAGAAGAGTGGGTGGGGCACAGCTCCTGCTCCAGGGAGTCACTCACATATCATATCTTATTTGAGAATTACTGTAATCCTGTGGGGTATGCAGAGCCCGTGTTCATCGCCCCATTTTATAGGTGAGGAATTTGAAGCTTGGAGAGGTTAAGTGACTTGCCCAAGATGACATACCTCGTGAGAGCCTAGATGAGGCACCAAGGCTCTGACTCCAAGTCTGGTCTTTTCTCCTTGCGTGTATTGAGGTCTCAGTGGTAGGGAAGTGGGGAAAATGCAAATAGGCCTGTGAAAACAAAACAACCACAGCTACAAGTCACCCACCTGTTTGGAGCTGCACACACCAGAACTAGATCTTCTGGGCAGTGAATAGTGCAGATAAATAGGGAGAACTCCGGGGTGCTGGGAGTCGCTGCAGGCTTCATTCCAAGCCTGGAGCACATTCCACGCCTCTGCTACCTCCTTATCTGCCCCCATGCTCCAGTGCCCTGATGCCAGCAGGGGGAGTAGCCCCTTCTGCCTTTGCAGTGCCCCATCTAAACTGGACTGAGCAAAGCTTTGAAGAGACTAGGGTCTGCATAAGCAAGATACTACAGATGAAGTGAATGGCATGTGACACCTAAAGTCTCACAGCAAGACGATGGCAAATGATTTTCTTGTCTTGAGCAGAGACCTGGAGTGAAGCAGGAGATGGCAGTTTTAGGAATCTTGGGCCAGAGTGGCAGCGCTGGTGGCGACAGCTCCGTGACCGGGATCAGGCCTTACTGGGCATGTGCCTCCTGCAGACAGTACTTAGGTTTGATGTTCTGCTGTCACCATCCTGAAATTTTTAATCATTTTTGAATAAGGGGCCCAACATTTTCATTTTGTACTTGTTGCTCTTCAGTCTCTAAGTCATGTCTGTCTCTTTGTGAACCCATGAACTGCAGCACACCAGGCTTCCCTGTCCTTTGCTCAAACTCATGTCCATTCAGTCAGTGACGCCATCCAACCATCTCATCCTCTGTTGTCCCCTTCTCCTCCTGCCCTCAATCTTTCCCAGCATCAGGGTCTTTTCCATTGAGTCAGCTCTTGACATCAGATGGCCAAAGTATTGGAGCTTCAGCCTCAGCATCAGTCCTTCCAATGAACATTCAGAACTGGTTTCCTTTAGGATTGACTAGTTTGATCTCCTTGCAGTGCAAGGGACTCTCAAGAGTCTTCTCGAGCACCATAGTTGGAAAGCATCAGTTCTTTGGCACTCAGCCTTCTTTATGGTTCAACTCTCACATCTGTACATGACTACTGGAAAAATCCATAGCTTTGACTATACAGACCTTTGTCGACAAAGTGATGTCTCTGCTTTTTAATATCCTGTCTAGGTTTGTCATAGCTTTCTTTCCAAGGAGCAAGTGTCTTTTAATTTTGTGGTTGTAGTCACTGTCCACAGTGATTTGGGAGCTCAAGAAGATAAAATCTGTCCCTGTTTCCATTTTTCCCTCTATTTGCCATGAAGTGATGTGAGCCCTGCAAATTTTGAAGCCTGTCCTGACCACATGTTTCACTTCATTGTTTATGCTCCTTTAGTGTTTGAATATTAGGCAGTATTAGTACTACTGAGTATCAAACCCATTTGAGTATTGGTATTTAAATTTAGCGGAGACCACATATACTCTTCAGGCTGCAAGTTGGACCCACTAGAGAAGGCGAGGATGAAAGAGAGAAGAGGACATATTTTTCTTACTCATCAGGTAACAGAAAATAACCTTAGCTTGGTGGAATAACAGGAGGGAAAGTACTGAAAGTACTCAATTCCTGGTTTTGTTTAAATCTAGTAAGCTGTAGCAGTGAGTCTCTGTGTAGGGAGAAGAGAAACACTGAATTGAGTTATTTGACCTATGCTTTTCTTACAGCATTTTCAATATCCAGTATAAATAGAGACTTCTTATCTTGAATCCCTTGAATTTCTGAGATATCAGAGGAGTTGCATAGAATGGAATGCAAGAGATATTTGGCTTAAGAGTTCTATAGAATAGACTTTTAGATCAAGATACATGTAGAGGCAATCTGAGAGATTTATTCAGATACTTGGAACATGAGTGGTAGGGCAGGTATTTGTTTAACTTCAATTAATAGGCAACAGAAATTGATTCAAGTTTGTAAATGTTCTTAGGGAAGCGCTGGCTGATGATTATGATGGTAGAGAAATAAATAACAGCAATCGCAACAACAGTGACAGGTTCTATTTAGTGAGTGTTTTCAGAGGATAAGATGGTTGGATGGCATCATCGACTCAGTGGACAAGAGTTTGAACAGGCTCCAGGAGATAGTGAAGGACAGGGAAGTTTGGTGTGCTGCAGTCCATGAGGTTGCTCAGAGTCGGACATGACTTAGTGACTGAACAACTTACCAAAGGACTTTTCAAGTTGTTAACTCACTTAGAGCTTATTATTGTTATGAGCTTGCCACTTACATTATACTAATTTGACAAATGAGGAAACTGGCACCGTAGAGTCAAAGAACTTTGCTCAAGGATTCACAATTGGAATGCTTTGCTGTTGGATTTTAACTGGCTGTCTGGCTCCAGCACTAATCTCAACTGAGTTGTTTTGCCTCCTAATGTTTTTCTGTTAATGCTCCTCCCAACAAATGAAAATATACATAAAAAGACATTTTCCTGTGGTTTCAACTCTTAGAACCTAAGTCTTCATCAGCACTTGCCCCACCACTAATTTTAACCCAGTTGGTTCAGGGGAGGGTTGAGACAAAGTAAATTTGGGTACTTGCTGATGTGGATTCTAATTGTAATGAGCAACTTGTGAGGAAGAGGCCAGGACTAAATGGGCAACTGTGAAATGTGGTCATCATTTTTGTCATTGACTCTCTCCCTATAAAGTTGCTTGGAGTGATGGGAGTCACACTACCTTTGTGCACAGTCAGAAGACAGTCCTGGCTGACTTGTCCCAAGTGGTCAAGGAGGGGCATGTTGAGTTCTTGCTGACTCATCAGTGCTCTCTAAGTGGGGAATCAGGAAATAGCAGGTGCATCCACATTGGTGAGACCCAGCCAGGAGTCAGAGGCCTCCACTTCTAGATTTCTAAGGAGTTGCCATTTCCCCGTCTGTTTTAGGACCATGAGTTCTGCGTAGGTCTTCTTAATGGGCTGATGTCCTTTAAATAGGTGCACAGTGTACCTCTGTTGATTTTTCTGAGGACTGCTGCTCTGTCATCCAGTTCAATCAACTTAGCTTTGCACCATTCCATATAAAGAAACAGGTATTGAATTTCACTGGGACTTCATTTTAGGCTTATCTTGACCTTTATCCTTATGGTCTCTTAACTTTCAATGGGTATTCAGCATTTGAAATGCCTGCTTTTAAGTGTAATGTTTATTCAATCTCAGGTACTAAAAGAAAGATTGGCAGTCCAAACAGATTTGAAAACAAAGAGGGAGAGTCAAAACAAATTTGAATAAAAGTTTGTTTGTGATTAATGTCTTTGAGTTTAGGCACTCAAAGAGTGCTTAAGAAGTCATTCTAACTTCTTTGCTGTTTGAGATTGGAGGGGAAGGAGGGGTTTTAGGATTGGATTGTACTCTGGGGCACCGAGCTGCTCCTTCCTGAGACCTCCATTCTTTTACTTTCCTGCTTAGAGATTAGTTCTTTTTTGCAGCATAAAGTTAGCAGGTTTGGGAAAACAGAGTGGGTCTACCCTTTTGTCTTAGGTGGGTTTAGGAAGCAGACCCTGAGAAGAGTATTCCTGTATAAATGGTTAGTAATAAAGTGCTCTAAGGAGAAACGAGGAAGGGAGGGAAGCAAAAGCAGGAGGGAGGCAGGACAGGTAAGGCTTTTAGAAAAACTAAGCAAACTTGTGACTTCAAGTGAGAAGCCACCCTTAGCTGGGTCCCAAGAGGAGCGCTAAAGTCTAAACTATACTGCAGTTTGTCCTAGCTCTGGGCAAGAGAGGTGGACTTTCACTTTCCTGCTTCAGGCATTCATTATCCATGAGCCCTGGGTGGCAGGAATGTAAACTCCCAGGCACTTCCGGCTCTGGGTGCTTCCAGGCCAAGTGAAACTGACGTTCAGGGTAGGCCTCTGCAGAATGGCTAGGGAAAGCAGTGGGAGTGAGGCTTGCAGAGCTGGGTGACAAGGACATAATTCCGGGTGGAGCACAGCAGAATTTGCTGTAGACAAGGGCTTCCCTGGTGCCTCAGGCAGTAAAGAATCTGCCTGAAGATCCCCTGGAGAAGAGAATGGCAATCTAACCCACTCCAGTATTCTTGCCTGCAGAATCCCATGGACAGAGGAGCCTGGCAGGTTATAGTTCATGGGGTCGCCAAGAGTCAGACACAACTCAGAGACTCATACTTTCGATTATTACTTCAAGCGTGGACCTTGGAGGAAGAGGGCAGTTGTATACCTAAGGGCTCGTGGAGGGAAGCTATGCAGAGGAGTTTTGGAAGGGATGGAATAGACAAAATGTGCTTGAAAGCATGAAAAATAGCGAGAACCCCTCAAATCATGAAGGCGACAGGGTTTGGAGTGCATCTCCAGAGTAGGAGAACCAGTGCTCTGCCTGTTGCTGGCAGCTCAGAGAGGTGGTAGGACCCCTAAGGGGAAGGCTACCAGTTTTCATTAAGGATCCAGCCTTGACATAGAAGCAGGACAGTCACTTATTTTTCAATGGTTAATGAGCATCTCAAGGCTGGTCACAATGGAGAAAATCTGGAGGCTCTTCCAACATTTTCTGGGCATAGTTCAAACTCCTGATTGCCCTAGATGAAGAGAGAGATCCAAAATAGGGTTCCTGATCCCATTTTGGGTCAGAATTTTTGATAAGTGCAGGATATGTCTAGAGGACTGTACATTGATCCTTAGAGATCTCAGTTGAGCTCCTATAACTATAACCATTACTTTCAGCAAGTGGGACTCACAGAATTTACACAGAATGTGTGTGTGTGTGTGTGTGTGTGTGTGCGCGCGCGCATGCGCGCACACGCAGTTGCTAAATCATGTTTGACTCTTTGCAACCCCATAGACTGTAGCCCGCCAGGCTCTTCTGTCTATGGGATTTTCCAGACAAGAATACTGGAGTGGATTTCCATTTCCTTCTGCAGGGGGTCTGCCTGACCCAAGGATCGAACCTGTGTCTCCTCAGCAGGCAGAGTTTTTACTATTGCGCCACTAGGAAAGCCCTATGTAGAACATAGCTAATTTCATTTCTTCTGAACACAGCTAATTTCTCCAATCCAGAAAGCTGGACCCTCTTGGACAAGTATGTTGATCATTCCTAGTCAGAAAACAGTTTCAGTTAACTAATTATTATGCCCAGTCCAATGTTGTAAGAAAAATGTACATTTCCTTCAAAGGTAAGACTTCTCCCTATCACTGCTGCCCCATCCCTAATGCGGACCTCCAGTGGAGGAGGAGGAGAGGAGATTTGCTTCTCCATTGTGTTGCCTTGTGTTTCTCAGCCCTTCTCATCCACTCTCTGGGCTGCCTCTGGCTCTTCCTGGGTTGGAGGTAGGGGAAGGAGAAGAGAGAAGGAAGTAGGAAAGTTCTTACTTAACTACACTGTGAGATGTATCAAAGCCTGCAGGTGGCTATAGCCAGCTCTTTTAGGGGAACTTTGTGAGTCCTGCAGTTACGGTCTATTCATTCTGGGGGTGGCTTTGCAGTTCTCTTGCCTGGGCTCACAGTTTCTCACCTTGGGACTCTTGATGGCCTGCCTTCCTATGGCATCACTTTGCCCCTCCAGACAGTCCTCTTGGCTAGGATGTGAGATGATCTCAGGCCATCTCTGTCTTCTGTGGCTGATATCTGACCCACAAGAAACACTCATATCTCTTCTCTGAGTGTCTGGGAGCACTGTTCCATCATGATGCAACCATGCTCTTGTATTCATTGTGACAGCAGCCTGCTAGCCTTTACTACTTGCCCTTCACATGTCTCAGCCCTGAGACAGACATCTTGTCTGCTGCAACAACCATATTCAGGACACATGGATCAGTCTCTTAAGTGGACCACTTATGCCCCTTTTCTTGACTTCAGGTCCAGGGAAAGCACTCTGACCCCTACCCCATGGGATGGGCATAAGACCAGAGTGCCACCATAGTTCTCTTCCCAAATCCTCCTATCTTAAATGACCATTCATCTTTCAGTTTAGTGGAGTTTGCTCTTAATGTGATAAAGGGCTAATAATTTTAAAAACTGGTTTGTACATACTGCCTTTGCAAACTCTATTCTGAGCATCGCATCTCTTTTGGAGTGTGGTATCTATTATCTGGTACAATGAGGCTAAAAGACTTCTGTCTTAACACTCAGTCACATTGTACAAGAGATCAGTGAATAAATGTTACATTTATTGATTCTGTCATTTATCCAATGAACACTGAGTACTTTCACTGTGCTGATACATTTAGACTAGATGTATGGCTCCATTTGGGCTTCCCAGGTGGCTCAATGGTAAAGAATATGCCTGTAATACAGGAGACCCAGGTTTGATCCCTGGGTCTGGAAGATCCCCTGGAGAAGGAAATGGCTACTGACTCCAGTATTCTTACCTGGGAAATGCCCTGGACAGAAGAGTCTGGTGGGCTGCAGTCCATGGGGCTGCAAAGGTGTCAAACATGACTTAGTGACTAAAACAACAACATGGCTATATGTAAGCATACATATTATATAAATATGAAGTCCCTAGTATGCATAAAAAGTATAAGTTACTATCAGTTGTATATGTTGCGTGGTAGTTTTATGGGTATTGAGTATGAAATAAATATATTAGTTAATAAAGAGGATCCATGGATTAATGATGAGAATGTGTCATAAACCAAAGATTATAGTTTACCCAATTCTGTGCATCCAAGTTAAAAAACTTAAAGTCCTTTGGGGAGCTCTGAGTCCAGACCCTAAATACAATAATCACCAAGATTTCTCAAGTATGACCATGTGCTAGACACTATGCTAAGTGTCTTACAAACAGTATTTTATTTAGTCCTTTTAACAGCCCAATGAGGTTAAGTACTGTTTTTTCCCCCATTTTACAGATAAGGAAACTGAATCCCAGTAACTTTCTCAAATTCCTATGGCAGACTATGAAATCAGATTCAGGTCTGCCTGACAGCCAACTCACTCCCATTTCCCAGACGGGAACCGTCCACGTTTCATCCGGGGTGCTACAGGATAGAAGACATGACATGTTGGAGTGGAAAGAGCTTTGCAGTCAGTCAGAGCTGGTTTCTGAGTTGGCTGTGTCATTTATTAGCCGTATGATTTGAGTCAGGTTTCTTAATCTCGACCTCTTGATCCCACCTATGAAGTAGAGGATAATAATATTTACCGTTCAGAGTTGTGATATGAAGTAATGACTTTGAAGCAGTTGGCATATGGAGGCCCTCAAAAATCATATATATATTATCGTTCCCATTCTTACTCTTCACCTGAAAATGTTTTAAGAGCACATAAAAGGAGACAGGCCAGGCTTGGACTGCAAACTACAGTAATCTAGGGCTTTTTGGTTTGGGGAATCAGGCTCCAATGATCTAGGACTTATCCTTACTAGGGATTGTTCTGTTGTGGTTCTTAAGTAACACTGTGTAGCCGAGTCACAGAGCACACTTGGGGAAATGCTCAGGACCCCAATTTCTTTTGGACTCGAACTTCTAAATATGGCATTCTCCTTCCCTCCAGAAAACATACAGTCTTCACTACCCCTGAGTAGTACATGGTGGTATTAGGCAAGATCTCCTTTGAGTAATAGAGTGGTTGGCTTGTGGCTGGCTTGGGCATGATAATGCTGTTGAGTCTCTCTGTTAGGGATCAAAGTATTCCCCAGTGTTCTCAGCTGACACCAAAGGAGTAATAGCTAGAGAGAGCAGATGCAATCTGCTATTTTTCCACAGAGCCATACAACCTTGTCCTCCCATTGTTGCCCTCTGGCATCTGAGATGGTGGCAGGGGCATAGCCACATAGAACTTGAGTCGTGACAGTACAGTTGCTGCTTCTATCTCTGTCCCCAAACTTCCAGCTGTTATAAGTCTCTGGTTGCAGCAGGAAAGCCAGAAGAGTCAGGAAAGCAGGACCTGGGCAAAAAGAACAAGGAACCGCCACCCCAGGCCTTCATTCTCACACTTCTCCATCGATAGTATTTGGGTATTGGAATGGGGGTCTGACATCTCTGACACCTAGTCAGCAGACAGCTTCCTGAAGCCCCCTTCTCTTCCTTCCCCACATGGCTCATTTAAGTTATTCATAGAACCTCTTACAGATCTAAGAAACTAATTGTGAAATACCTTTGTGATTACAGTTCAGACATCTAATTAGAAGCAAGGAATTAAGCTCCCAAATACCACAAAATGAAAGCTTGAGATTCTCCTCACAAAACCTCTGCTTTCCACGAACGGGGGCTGACTCATCCATCCACCTTCTGCTCCCCAGCCCTTGTCTTTCATGCTGAAGTCAGCCAGTTTCTTCACCTGGATTTGGAAAACTGCTGAGGCCTGGTTCAGCTTCATTCCAAAATTGCCTATCAATAGCAAGGACCTGGAAAGTAACTGCCTGTTGCAGGGAAAACAGGATAAGGGCACATTCCTTGAGTTTGAGAGTCTCATGAAGACTGTCAATACTGTGTTCCTTCTAATGACAGCAGACTAAAAATGGACAATTAAATATGAAGCAGAAGGACTATCTTGCTGTTGTGATTTCATTTTAAATGTATCTGGGTGATACTGAAGTATGTGACTTATTTCCTTCTATGAGTTGAGATAAAATGGTTCTAATTTTCTTGCTGTTTTTCTGGCTTTAGGGCCCTGTGAAAGAATGTTTCTTCTCTTGCTTTTGGTGGGAATTGGATGTTTGTCGATTTAGCATATGCTTAAAATATTTTGGCTTTGGAAAACTGCACTGATAGCCTTTTCCCTCTAGTCAACATGAATCTCATTTTCCTCCAGCTCTCATAGCTTGTGGCTCCAATACAACATTTCTCATATTCTACTTTATTCTATGGTGATTTTTATTTCTGCTTTTCTCATGTATCAGATATGCAGTTCTATGTGTGGAAGAACTGTATCTTATATATCTTTGTACTCGCCTGAGTCCAGTCTGGTACATTATGTAATGTAGGTATTCAATACATCTTAAGTTGAATTCTGAAAGATCATACAGAAGGGGGAACTCTGAGTGACAGCAACAACCATCTTTGTAGCAGATGCGCCAGGGTTCAGCTATGGGCAGCCTGTACAAATGGACATCCCCCTGCTTCTCTCTGCTTGTGGGTATTCTCTGGCCATGAATGTGAGCTTGGAAGCAGACAGATTAGACTGTAAGTGCAAGAGTATTGCCTGAGGAATAACCCTCAGCCAAGGAGGGACAGGCCTGGCTAGATAAGTAACCCTGCTTCCTTACTTTCATTCTGAAAAATGCTCTGTGCAGTTTCTTAGAGGGTTACTATAGCAGGAAGTTCTGGTTCCCCCATAGCAGTTGCTGGTTTTTTTTTTTTTAATTGAAGTATGCTTGACATACAGCTTTGTGTTAGTTTCAGATGTACAACATAGTGATTTGATATTTCTATGTATTGTAAAGTGATCACCACACCAAGTCTAGATAACATCCGTCATCAACCATAGTTTCAGAATTTTTTTTCTGATGTGAACTGTTAATATTTACTCTCTTAGCCACCATCATATATGCTATACAGTATTATTAACTATAGTTGCCATACTATATATTATATTCCCATGACTTGTTTATTTGATGACTGTAAGTTTGTACTTTCTGCTTTCTTTTACCTATTTCACCCACATCCCACCTCTGACAAGCACAATCTGTTCTTTTTTTTTAAAAATTTTTTATTTTTTATTGGAGCATAGTTAATTAACAATGTTGTTAGTTTCAGATGTACAGCAAAGTGATTCAGTTATACATATATGTGTATCAATTTTCAAAGATTTTTTCCTGTTTAGGTTATTACAGAATATTGAACAGAATTCCTTGTCCTGTACAGTAGGTCACTGCTGGTATTTTAAATATAGTGGCATATACATGTAAAGCCCAAACTCCCAATCTTTCCCCCTACCCTTCCTTCCTGGTGACCATAAGTTCTTTTCCTAAGTCTGTAAATAAGTTCATTTGTAGCATTTTTTTTTTAGATTCCACATATAAGCCGTATCATGTGATATTTGTGTTTCTCTGACTTACTTCACTTATTATGATAATCTTCAGGTCCATCCATGTTGCTGCAAATGGCATTATTTCATTGTTTTTGATGGCTGAGTAATATTTCACTGTATTAGGTGGGCCAAAAAGTTCATTTGGGCTTTTCCATAAATTCTTATTGAAAATGAATTTTTTGGCCAATCCAATATATATGTACCACATCTTTATTCATTCATTCGTCGATCGACACTTAGGCTGCTTCCATGTCTTGACTATTGTAAATAGTGCTGCAATGAAAATTGGGGTGCATGTATACTTTCTTTTTTTTTTTCTCTGATATATGTCTAAAACTAAGAACAGAGCTTCCATATGGTCCAACCTGTGCTCTATATCCATGAACTTCATTTATTTTTAGATTCCACATATAAGTGAAAGCATACAGTATTTGTCTTACTCTGTCTCACTTATTTCCCTTAACATAATGCCTTTGAATTCCAGCTATGAGTTTGCAAATGGCATGAGTTCAACAACTCTTATATACACACATACACTCCATATTTTCCTTATCCATTCATTTGTTGATGGACACAGGTTATTTCCATATCTTGGCTATTGTAGATAATTATGCAATGAACATAGGGGTATATATATATCTTTTTTAGTTAGTGCTTTTATTTTCTTTGGATAAATACCCAGAATGAAATTGCTGGATCATACTGTAGCTCATTTTAAGTTTTTTTGAGGATTTTACCTACTCTTTTCCATAGCAGCTGCACCAATTTAGATTCTCGCTTATAGGACAAGAATTCCCTTTTCTCCACATCCTGGCCAACACTTATTTTGTCTTTTTGATAATAGTCATTCTAACAGGTGTGAGGTAATGTCTCATTGTGTTTTTGATTTGCATTTCCCTGATGATTAGTGATACTGAGCATTTTTTCATGTATGCCATCTGAATGTCTTTGGAAAATGTCTATTCAGATCTTTTGCTATTGTATTAGTTCTTTACATTTTTGGATATTAACCCCTTATCAAATATGCGATTTGCAAATATTTTCTCCTTTTCTTCTTGTTGGTTTCCTTTCCTGTGCAGAAGCTTTTTGGTTTGATACAGTCCCATTTGTTTATTTTTGCTTTTGCTGCCTTTGTTTTCAGTTTCAAAAAAAAAAATTATTGCCTAGACCGATGTTAAGAAGTTTACCACCTATGTTTTCTTCTAGGGGTTTTATAGTTTCAGGCCTTATATTCAAATATTTAATCCATTTTGAGTTAACTTTTGTGTATAGTGTAAAATAGTGGCTCAGTTTCATTCTTCTATGTGTGGTGTCCAGTTTTCTCAACACTTTTTTTTAAGCAACTGTCATTTCCCATTGTATATTTTTGGTTTCCTTTTCATAAATTAGTTGACCATACAGGCATGGGTTTATTTCTGGGCTTCCTGTTCTGTTCTCTTGATCTATTTGTTTGTTTTAATGCTAATACAACAGTGTGTTGTTTTTTTTTCACATATTATTTTAATTGAAGCATAGTTGGTTTAAAACTTTTCAGGTATATAGCAAAGTGATTCAGTATATATTTTTAAATTCAGATTCTTTTCCATTATAGGTTATTACAAGAAACTGAATATGGTTTCTTTCTTCCCTGTGCTATGCAGTAGGTAGGTACTTCTTATTTATCTGTTTTATATATACTAGTGTATATATGTTAATCCCAGATTCCTAATTTATCCCTCCCCTCCCCTTCCCGCTTTGGTCATCATAAGTTTGTTTTCTGGGAGTCTGTTTCTGTTTTGTAAATAAGTTCATCTGTATCGTGGTTTTACATTCCAGATAGAAGTGATATCATATGATATTTGTCTTTTTCTGACTTGCTTCATTTAATTATAATCTCTTGTTGTTGTTCAGTCGCCAAGTCACGTTCTTCTCTCTGCAGCCTCATGGCCTGCAGTGTGCCAGGCTCCCCTGTCTTTCACCGTGCCAGAGTTTGCTCAGATTCATGGCCATTGAGTTGGTGCTGATGTTTAACTATCTCATCTTCTGCCACCTTCTTCTTCTTTGCCTTCAGTCTTTCCCAGGATCAGGGTTTTCTCCAATGAATTGGCTTTTTACATCAGGCGACCAGAATATTGGAGATTCAGCTTCAGCATCAGCCCTTCCAATGAATATTCAGGGACAATTTCCTTTATGATTGACTAGTGTGATCTCCTTGCTGTCCAGGGGACTCTCAAGAGTCTTCTCCAACTTCACAGTTTGAAAGCGTTAATTCTTCTGCACTCAGTCTTCTTTATGGTCCAAGTCTCACATTTGTACATGACTACTGGCAAAACCATAGCTTTGACATATGGACATTTCTTGGTCAAGTGGTGTTTTTTATTTTTAACATGCTGTATAGGTTTTTCATAACTTTCCTTCCAAGGAGCAAGCATCTTTTAATTTCATGGCAACAGTCACCATCTGCAGTGATTTTGGAGCCCAGGAAAATAAAGAGGTACATAAAACAGGATGCTGTGAATGAATCTAAAGCTTTTTGGAGCTTTTAAACAGGGGGAGAGTGAAATTCTACTTCTGGTCAGGAAATAGAGTTGATGCCTCATAGAGGGGCTCAGAGTAGAGAAGTGGAAGTTCAAGCTTAGACCGGTACATGAGGCGTTCACTAAGGAATAGAACCATACTCTGTTTTAGACCAAATGACCAGAAGAGGAACATGATGTAGTGGAGGAAAGGGTTTCCAAACTCACAACACAGAAATCTTCAGAAGAGTGAGAAAGAGGCACTGATCATGTGCCACAGGAGGATTCAAGCCTGGATTGGTGAGGACACTTGGTCCATATTTGAGAGTCCCTTGGACTGCAAGGAGATCAAACCAGTCAATCCTAAAGGAAACCAATCCTGAATATTCATAGGAAGGACTGATGCTGAAGCTGAAGCTCCAATACTTAGGCCATCTGATACAAAGAGCCAGCTCATTGGAAAAGACCCTGATGCTGGGAAAGATTGAAGACAGGGAGGAGAAGGGGATGACAGAGGATGAGATGATTGGATGGCCTTACCAACTCAATGGACATGAGTTTGGGCAAGCTCTGGGAGTTGGTGATGGACAGGGAAGCCTGGCATGCTGCAGTCCATGGGGTCACAAAGAGTCAGACACAATTGAGCAACTGAACAACAACAAAAGAGAGTGGGGGACAATGGGTAGAAGAGGATCTTGGGCTGCATTCCAAATAGGAACCAATCTTAGGCTTGGGTTTCAAACCCCAGTGATCTAGAACTTGTCTGGTTTTGGTTACTTTATATTTATTTCTTAGTAAAAGTACGTGTATGTAACTTGTAGCAACTGAAACATAGGGCCAAACTGTGAAAGTAGTGTTCTTCTACATATCTGTCAACACAACGTCTTAACACATCCTAGTCTTATGACTGGCCATGACACAATCCCAGAGCCAGGGACATGTGATAAAGAGAAGGGAGAAGGCCAACAGACAGAATGGAATGGATCTGCTGTGTGCATATGTGTTCCTTCATGAATAAACTTTATTTGGTTACAAGATCTGTTCCTGGAATCAGTTTTAAGGTATTGTGCTAGGTGTACTTCCGGTGCACAGAATTGAGAATAACAGCAAATCCCTCCTCTAGGTTTGACAGTTTGGTAATCGGTGAGGTGGTTTCTTTGGAAAATGGAGCCAGGTTTCTCCTAAGGCAAAAATAAAACAAAACATTATTCATGAGCATGCAAGAGCAGGTGGATGGTATTGGAAGATCTCAGTTCTAATTCACCAGATCTGGGGCCTTGGGCAAGTCTTCACCATATGCCTCTTCCCTCACCTGTAAAATGAGGGGTTGCCAAGCCATCCCGAGTAGACCTGGGACCCCAGATAAGATGATTGGGTCTGGAGAGGCTGGATTCAGGGCTGGCCAGAAGAGGCCTGTCCATGCGGGCATATTCTTGGACCAGAGCTTTGATTCAGCGCGTTTAGTTGTTTTGGCCTCTGTTGAGATGAGGAGGTAGGAATATTTCTGAAAATCCTTCTACTTGAAACTATTTGGGGTCTGATACAAGTTCTGTTTAAATGCTTCCTTTCCCTTCTCTTTATCTGTTTCTTTTTCTGTGTTCCTTCAAAAAAGAATCAACTTTGTTGACGTGTAAGTGAATATCTTTGGTTTCAAGATAATTTTTCCTTTTTTAAGATGTCCTGTGGAGAGTTGTAGAGGGGAAAAGCAAGCTGGGTTTGAACAAGGGAAGTGAGAAGCCTGTGTGGGCCACCTGTTTCGTCTGACCCACACCCATGCTCTGGGTTTCTGTACTTTGGAAGTTCTTCTCAGATGCTCTAATATATTTTAGTGCTATGATGGCAGGGCATGGTGGATTCTTTCACACATGTAACTGGATTGTTGACCATAGGAGGGTACACAGACTTATTATAAGGTGTTCAGTTCAGTCACTTAGTCGTGTTCAACTCTGCAACCCCATAGACTGCAGCATGCCAAGTCTCCCTGTCCATCACCTACTCCCAGAGCTTGCTCAAACTTATGTCCATTGAGTTGGTGATGCCATACAACCATCTCATCCTCTCTTGTCCCCTTCTCCTCCTGCCTTCAATCTTTCCCAGCATCAGGGTCTTTTCCAATGAGCCAGTTCTTTGCTTCAAGTGGCCAAAGTGTTGGAGCTTCAGCATCAGTCCTTCCAATGAATATTCAGGACTGATATCCTTTAGGATCAACTGGTTGGATCTCCTTACAGTCCAAGGGACTCTCAAGCGTCTTCTCCAGCACCACAGTTCAAAGGCATCAATTCTTCGGCACTCAGCTTTTTTTACAGTCCAACTTTCACATCCATACATGACTAATGGAAAAACAATAGCCTTGACTAGAAGGACCTTTGTTGGCAAAGTAATGTCTCTACTTTTTAATATGCTGTCTAGGTTGGTCATAACTTTCTTTCCAAGGAGCAAGCGTCTTTTAATTTTGTGGCTGCACTTATAATCTGTAGTGATTTTGGAGCCCAAGAAAATAAAGTCTGTCACTACTTCCACTGTTTCCCCATCTGTTTGCCATAAACTGATGGGACCAGAGGCCATGATCTTCGTTTTTTGAATATTGAGTTTTAAGCCAGCTTTTTCACTCTCCTCTTTCTCTTTCATCAGGAGGCTCTTTAGTTACTCTTTGCTTTCTGCCATAAGGGTGGTGTCATCTGCACATCTGAGGTTATTGATATTTCTCCCAACAATCTTGATTCCAGCTTGTGCTTCATCCAGCCTGGCATTTCACATGATGTACTCTGCATATAAGTTAAATAATCAGGGTGACAATATGCAGGCTTGATGTACTCCTTTCCCAATTTGGAATCAGTCTGTTGTTCCATATCTGGTCATAACTGTTGCTTCTTGACCTTTATATAGATTTCTTAGGAGACGGGTAAGGTGGTCTCATTTTCCCATCTCTTGAAGAATTTTCCACAGTTTGTTGTGATGCACACAGTAAAAGGCTTTAGTGTAGTCAATGAAGTGGAAGTAGATGTCTTTCTGGAACTCTCTTGCTTTTTCTATGATCCAGTGGATGTTGGCAATTTGATCTCTGGTTCCTCTGTCTTTTCTAAAACCAGCTTGAACATTTGGAAGCTCTAGGTTCACGTACTGTTGAAGCCTCCTTTGGAAAAATTTTGAGAATTACTTTGCTAGTGTGTGAGATGAGTGCAACTGTGCAGTAGTTTGAACATTCCTTGGCATTGCCTTTCTTTGGGATTGGAATAAAAACTGACCTTTTCCAGTCCTGTGGCCACTGCTGAGTTTTCCAAATTTGCTGGCATATTGAGTGCAGCACTTTCACAGCATCATCTTTTAGGATTTGAAATAGCTCAGCTGGAATTCCATCATTTTCACCAGCTTTGCTTGTAGTGATGCTTCCTTAGGCTCACTTGACTTTGTACTCCAGTTGTCTGGCTCTAGGTGAGTGATCACACCATCATGGTTATCTGGGTCATTAAGATCTTTTTTGTATAGTTCTTCTGTGTATTCTTACCACCTCTTCTTAATATCTTTTGCTTCTGTCAAGTCCATATAGAATCCTTGGCCTATTCTGTACTCAGTCCCCTAACTAGAGGTATATGTCTCACAATTACATGCAGGGAATTTTATTCTAGGTCAGTTTCCTGCTCCCCCCAACCACGTTCTTGTACTTTTTCCCAACTCTGTTCCCCATACTTTTTCCTGTCAGTTTCTGCACTAGCTTAAGTGAATAAGTATTACTTTTTAAAATTCCCTTTCCCATTCACTTTTCATGTGTTCTCAGGATATTTGTTGTTTTTGTTGTGGTTTACTGTTTGTGGTATACTGAGAAAGATGTTATGTATGTTTTCAGTTCAGTTTAGTTCAGTCACTCAGTCATGTCTGACTCTTTGCGACCCCATGGACTGCAGCACTCCAGTCTTCCCTGTCCAACACCAACTCCTGGAGCTTGCTCAAACTCATGTCCATCGAGTTGGTGATGCCATCCAACCATCTTATCCTCTGTCGTCCCCTTCTCCTCCTGCCTTCAGATTTGGAAAATGTAGATGAGCAGATTTAAGCTATTTGCATAAGGCTCAAAGGTGGAACCCTAACTACAGCTCCACCCATTATCATCATTTTGGAAAGCAAAGCCCCAGAAGTTGATGTGTGTCTTGAGTCTTTAGGCTGGGTCCTACCCAATCTAGACTCTGAATCCTTTTCCTCCTTAAACTTTATTTCTATGAAGCTGGCTTCTGGTTATCTAAGAAGTCATGGTTCTATACTTTTCTCAGACCTTTTTTATAGGCTACTGACTATGATTTTACAATCTTGGTGAAACATAAGCAATATTCAAAGCTCTTAGCAAGGAGTCTTGTTATGCTGGGGGACAAGGGGGAGGAGCCCTTTGGCTTATAGTTGGTCTACAGAAAACAGTTTCAAATTTACTATTACTACTGACATAGTTGCATAATTATATAAGAAGTCAAGTTGATCAGTTATGACCATTAAGATGTGTGATTCTGAGCCCTGTTTACCTGCCAGTAGTGGTCAGAGTGGCCTCTTTGGTTCCGTTTTGTCTATTTTAACAGTGGAACCACATAGCAATTTTGTGTTTTCAATATATTTGAGCACCCACTGTGCTCTTGGCACTAGAGTCACCCAAATACTTATGATACATCCTTGCCTTTAAAGGAAAGCAGACTTGACTTTTCCTATGTGCTGATTTTAGGGGATTTAGAAAAATGGGAGTTGCTGGGTGTGGTTGTTATTGTTCATGTCGGAGGTGGCATTGTTTTTAGGAATCTAATAGCTCTTTCACTGTGACCCATGATTATAATAATGCTCACATTTGCATAATACTTTGCAATGATTTTTCATATTTCATTTCATTTGGTCTTCACAATTCTGTGAGGTAGGTTGCCAGAGTATCATTACCATTAATTTACAGATGAAGAAACTGAAGCCAGGAGAGGTCAATAGCTAGCAAATGGTGGAACCAAGTCTCAAACTCTGATCTTGTGACTGCTAATTCAGAAGTCTTATTGCCATTCTGCCTCCTTCAGAAAAGAATGAGGAACAGCATAGTGAACCCACGGAGGGCAGAGAGCTTATCTTGGTTCCCCCAGGCTCCTCCCTGCTCTAGCCCCTACCACGTTGTCTGGTACATATTTGGCAATAATAATGCAGGTTTATTGAGTGAGATTGGCAGGAGAAGAAGGGGGTGACAGAGGATGAGATGATTGGATGGCCTCACCAACTCCATGGACATGAGTTTGAGCAAACTTCAGGAGATGGTGAAGGACAGGGAAGCCTGGCATGCTGCAGTCCATGGGGTTGCAGAGTCAGACGTGAATTAGCAACTGAACAACAATTGAAGATCAAGACCTTTGATGAGAGAATAAAGAGATGGCCACCTTCTCACCTTTATATCACAGACTGTAAATATTCTGATGACAATCTATTCAGCTTTGTTCTGTCCCACTAAGTTGTACTGAATTGCCCATAAATATTTGTTTGTATGGAACATTCATTGCACAGCTGTCTAGGGCATTCTGGGGTAGATGGTAGCCTGAAAATAATGCTGCCAACTTTGCAGAACTGTCCACTCACATCATAGCCTATCTTATCTTCAGTCTTGTGACAACTTTGAGGACTCCGTTGAGGAATTTGGACTTCGTGACTGCTCCAGAGACCAGCCAAGTAAACAATTTTAATAATCTCCCTGTGAATATCATAAAGGCAGGGAGTGGGTTGGGGTTGTCAGCACTGTCTTTTCACAAATACCACTACAGAGGTAAACCAGGTACTTGCCTGAAAGTTCAGAGTAAGAAAATGCTACTCTTGTTACCATCTTCCGAAATCATCTTCAGCAGAGGAAATCTATTTTAAGCTAAAATGGGCATTTATTCCCATCTGAAACCACAGTTGCTCAACTTCAGGAAAACTGGTTAACTTCATGCAGGTGACATCTGATGGTTTTTCCTTTTGTCTGAGATGAATTTTAATTTTCTGTAAGGCCCAACGTGGAAATCCTTCAGTGGGTGTCTGCTGACCTGAGCTATCCAACTAGTATTCAGAAAGTATAAAATCTATTTCATATGAGTCTGTGTTCCCATTCTGCCTCATCAGCAAGGAAGAAAGGGAACAATTATTTGGTGATAATTACTCTGACGGCAGTAATCTCTGGCAGCTGCTAGAGAAGAGACATAATTGCCTCCTACCACCCCCTAACTGTTTAGAATAGAGCTCTGAAAGCTTGATAAGAGGAGCTGAAGATGTGTGAACAACCTCAAAATAACTTTCTATTCACTTCCATCACCCAGGCTTTAATTAAACACAATTCATACCTCTTCAGAGGCTTGAGATGATGTATGTTAGAGGACTTCATAAAGGGGAAGGGCCATACAAATGGTAGAGGTTACTATACATTGTGTATTTCCTCTTATCCAAGTCAGAGACCTTTCAGGGCTGTTGCTCTAGAAGCCTGCTTTTTCTGCCAGTGGGGATGAGACAGAATTGCAGAAGAATTAAGGATTTTGTTCTGAAAATTTGGGGAGAGGATTTTAAAGTGGAAGATATGTGAGTGCAGATAGAAGATAAAATTTGGATAAGTACCACTGAGAGGGCTTTCTTTTTCATGCCTTTTTTCCCATGTAAATAAACTCTTCCATCAGCCTTTCTAAGAGGGAATTTTCAGTCTTTTACCATTTTTCTATGACTTTTAGCTCTCTCTCACTGCAGGATTTGGAAGTAGAACCCTGCTAATGCACTATTGTAATTTTTCTAGCAGTTTTCAAAATGGCAAAATGGGGGCAAAGAAGGAGGCAATTGGAGGCAGGCTGTTGGTGACACAGATTGAGTTGGTCTGCTTTCAACATTATAAATAAATATGCCTATTTTTATATGTTGCACACAAGCTTTGGGTGCATTTTTAAAAATCTGATAAAACTGTTCCCGTATAGACATTCTTTCTGCTCAGTCTAAACTGCTTCATCAAACACTCTAATCATAAGTTATCAGAAATTTTCAGAAAGCCAAAGGGCCTTAAGAACACATTTGAATTTATTCAATAAAAGCCAGAGGCCAATTAGGACAATTTTTGTTGTTGACCCCTTTCTACTTTTTATCATCCCTACTTCAAGCCTAAAACTTCACACATTCTACTGGTCTTGATTCTTACAGAAGTTGTAAAATATCCCTTCCATTTCTGTCCTCCTCTTTCATCCTATGATTCCATTTCACTGATGTTTCTCAATCTGTTATTGTATTTTCTGACACATCAATTTTATGATATGGTTGATGGTTGAAGATTAAGTGAGTGTGGCTGTAAAGAACAAGTTTACCTCATGAGCCTTTTGAACCACAGAACACTGTTGTAGGCTTCTTGAAAGGAACATGTGGATCCATGGGTATATTGGCATGTAGGTTGACTATTCCTGCCTCAAGAGTCTACCTGTAAATTGGGACTGTTGATTTATCAAAGTAGGAATGTGTCAGGGTGTCTCTGAAAAAAGTGCCATACTCCTGCCCTGCTGAGTAATGCCCCAAAAAACCACTATCTCTTATAGTTGTTTTATGGCTATCACAGAATGAATCTTCCTTCCTCTGACTATCCCTCAGAGGATAACCTCTGTGATAATTCCTTAAGTTTCTGATGTTCTAAAACAACGCTTCTCAGACTGCAATGAGCACCTGAATCCCTGCAGATCTTGTTAAAATGTGGATTCTGATTCTGGGGTGGGGTCTGAGGCTCTGCATTTCTTTTTCTTCTTTTAATTGGAGCATAGTTAATTTAGAGTGTTGTGTTAGTTTCGAGTGTGCAGCAAAGTGAATCAGTTATACATATATATTCTTTCTAAAAAATTCTTTCTATTATTGGTTATTACAAGTTATTGAGTTTTCCTTTGCTATATCGTAGGTCCTTGTTGTTTACCTATTTTATATATAGTCATGTGTATATGTTAATTCCAAACTCCTAATTTCTCTCCACCCTCCACTCCACCATCCTCTTTGGTTACCATAAATTTGTATTCTATGTCTGTGATGAGACTGCATTTCTAATAAGCTCCAGTGATGCCACTCTTTCTGGTCCATGGGCCACACTTTGAGTCACTCCATGAGATGTGGCTATGGATAGATCCCCTGTCTCGGACTTACATTAAGTTCTTTGGGGGTCCAATCTGAGCCCTCGATGTAGGAAGTGGGCCTCCTTCAAGTACTTGTACCATAAATATGTCTCCATGATAGCAGAAATGTGTAAGCAACTCGCGCCAAGATGTGAATCAACTGTTTACTATGCACGTTGTTAAACTCAAGCAGATATTTGTTTTTGTTAATAAGAACTTCCTCAATGGAAAAAAAAAAAACCTAGAACTGCTGAATTTAGAAAATCATTTTGTTGACTATTAAGATATAGTTATTGGTAGAGCATATTTCAGAAAAAAGTCTTATTATTTTCTGCATTTTTCTGCTTAATGCATTTAAGCATATGACTTGCTATTTAGCAACATCGGTCATCTCCACCTTTTTAGTATTGCTAATGTGCATTCTCTTGGTCCACAGAGCAAGTTATCTTTCTGGGAAACACCTGTGTCTGGGATGACTAGCAGTAGCATTCCCTTGGTACTGACAGTGAGCCCACAAGTAGATCTAGAACAAATATTAGTCGGTGGCTTATGGTCTTCTCCCATCTCACTCCACGTGTCACTTGGAATCACTTCTCTGTCTCTTCTCTGTAAAGGATGAGTGAGTGACTTACAGATAATTTTTCTTTATCCCCCCAAAATGATTCCAGTTTCCAATGAGTGTGTGTCTGTCAGAGGGTGGGAGGTGAAGGTAGGGTTCTCTATGTGTTCACCTGCCTAGAAGCTTTCTGAACAATGTCCTTTTGGGTTTTTATGGAGGCTTTATTTCATAGGCATGATTGATTATGTCATTAACCATTGATTTTATTAATTTATTAGCCATTGATTGAACTCTATCCCCAGTCCCTCTCCCCTCCCTGGAGGTCAAGGAGGGTAGAGCTGAAAGTTTCAACCCTCTAATCACTTGATTGATCCTGTTGGCAGCCAACCCCCATCATTAGGTGAGGTCCTTCCTGAGTCACCACAGTAACATGACAAAAGACCGCATGATAGCTCTCATCACTTAGGAGACTTCAAGGGTTTTCAGCTGGTGTGCTTCTGTGCAGTCCATCGCAGCTGCAGCTGCTGCGCAGGCACAGGAGGGCCGAGAGGAGCTACTCCACGTTCAAGGTCAGGAGGGGCAGCCGTGAGAAGATACCCCTCATCCAAGGTAAGGAGCAGCAGCTGCACTTTGCTGGAGCAGCCATGAAGAGATACCCCACGTCCAAGGTAAGAGAAACCCAAGTAAGATGGTGTTGTTGCGAGAGGGCATCAGAGGGCAGACACACTAAAACCATAATCACAGAAAACTAGCCAGTCTGATCACAGGACCACAGCCTTGTCTAACTCAATGGAACTAAGCCATGCCGTGTGGGGCCACCCAAGATCGACGGGTCATGGTGGAGAGGTCTGACAGAATGTGGTCCACTGGAGAAGGGAATGGCAAACCACTTTAGTATTCTTGCCTTGAGAACCCCATGAACAGTATGAGAAGGCAAAATGATAGGACACTGAAAGAGGAACTCCCCAGGTCAGTAGGTGCCCAATATGCTACTGGAAATCAGTGGAGAAATAACTCCATAAGAATGAAGGGATGGAGCCAAAGCAAAAACAATACCCAGTTGTGGATGGAACTGGTGATAGAAGCAAGGTCCGATGCTGTAAAGAGCAATATTGCATAGGAACCTGGAATGTTAGGTCCATGAATCAAGGCAAATTGGAAGTGGTCAAACAGGAGATGGCAAGAGTGAATGTCGACATTCTAGGAATTAGTGAAGTAAAATGGACTGGAATGGGTGAATTTAACTCAGATGACCATTATATCTACTACTGTGGGCAGGAATCCCTTAGAAGAAATGGAGTAGCCATCATAGTCAACAAAAGAGTCCGAAATGCAGTACTTGGATGCAATCTCAAAAACGACAGAATGATCTCTGTTCATTTCCAAGGCAAACCAGTCAATATCACGGTAATCCAAGCCTAAGCCCCAACCAGTAACTCTGAAGAAGCTGAAGTTGAACGGTTCTATGATGACCTACAAGACCTTTTAGAACTAACACCCAAAAAAGATGTTCTTTTCATTATAGGGGACTGGAATGCAAAAGTAGGAAGTCAAGAAACACCTGGAGTAACAGGCAAATTTGGCCTAGGAGTACGGAATGAAGCAGGGCAAAGACTAATAGAGTTTTGCCAAGAAAACGCACTGGTCATAGCAAACACCCTCTTTCAACAGCACAAGAGAAGACTCTACACATGGACATCACCAGATGGTCAATGCCGATATCAGATTGATTATATTCTTTGAAACAAAAGATGGAGAAGCTCTATACAGTCAGCAAAAAGAAGACTGGGAGCTGACTGTGGCTCAGATCATGAACTGCTTATTGCCAGATCAGGCTTAAACTGAAGAAAGTAGGGAAAACCACTAGACCATTCAGGTATGACCTAAATCAAATCCCTTATGACTATACAGTGGAAGTGAGAAATAGATTTAAGGGACTAGATCTGATAGACAGAGAGCCTGATGAACTATGGAAGGAGGTTCATGACATTGTACAGGAGACAGGGATCAAGACCATCCCCATGGAAAAGAAATGCAAAAAGGCAAAATGGTTGTCTGAGGAGGCCTTACAAATAGCTGTGAAACAAAGAGAAGTGAAAAGCAAAGGAGAAAAGGAAAGATATTCCCATTTGAATGCAGAGTTCCAAAGGATAGCCAGGGGAGAGAGGAAAGCCTTCCTCAGCGATCACTGCAAAGAAATAGAGGAAAACAACAGAATGGGAAAGACTAGAGATCTCTTTAAGAAAATTAGAGATACCAAGGGAACACTTCACGAAAAGATGGGTTCAATAAAGGACAGAAATGGTATGGACGTAACAGAAGCAGAAGATATTAAGAAGAGGTAGCAAGAATACACACAAGAACTGTACAAAAAAGATCTTCACGACCCAGATAATCACGATGGTGTGATCACTCACCTAGAGCCAAACATCCTGGAATATGAAGTCAAGTGGGCTTAGAAAGCATCACTATGAACAAAGCTAGTGGATGTGATGGAATTCCAGTTGAGCTATTTCAAATCCTGAAAGATGATGCTGTGAAAGTGCTGAACTCAATATGCAAGCAAATTTGGAAAACTCAGCAGTGGCCACAGGACTGGAAGAGGTCAGTTTTCATTCCAATCCCTAAGAAAGGCAATCCCAAAGAATGCTCAGACTACCTCACAATTGCACTCATTCTCACACGCTAGTAAAGTAATGCTTAATATTCTCCAAGCCAGGCTTCAGCAATACGTGAACTGAGAACTTCCAGATGTTCAAGCTGGTTTTAGAAAAGGCAGAGGAGCCAGAGATTGAGAAACCTGTATGCAGGTCAGGAAGCAACAGTTAGAACTGGACATGGAGCAACAGACTGGTTCCAAATAGGAAAAGGAGTACGTCAAGGCTGTATATTGTCACCCTGCTTATTTAACTTATATGCAGAGTACATCATGAGAAATGCTGGGCTGGAAGAAGCACAAGCTGGAATCAAGATTGCTGGGAGAAATATCAATAACCTCAGATGTGCAGATGACACCACCCTTATGGCAGAAAGTGAAGAGGAACT